>NC_034595.1:68335966-68338383 GCF_900095145.1 Mus pahari
AAAAAAAAAGAATCCAAAACATTAAAAAATAAATAAGGGGGGCTGGAGAGATGGCTCAGCGTTTAAGAGCACTGACTGCTCTTCCAGAGGTCCTGAGATCAATTCCACATGGTGGCTCACAACCATCTGCAGTGGGGTCTGATGCCCTCTTCTGGTGTGTCTGAAGAGTGCAATTGTGTACTCATATAAATAAAATAAATACATCTAAAAAAAATAAAATAAAAAAATAAAAAATAAATACAAGAACACAACAACTCATGGGGGTGTTTGCGGCACAAGCCTGCTGACCTGAGTCTGACCGTGGAGTTCAAGGTGACTTCCAAAAGTGGGGAATACTTCTGCCTGCGTGCAACCATGCTACTAAGATCAACAGGAACCAACCAACCAGGAAAGGGTCTACATTCTGTGGGACCCGCACTAGGATGGTACCTGAGCTTTTCCTGCAGGCCCTGTGTGTGTAAAGCTGCACACGTGGAGCATGTGTGGAGATTCAAAGACACTCTGTTACCTTTTCTCATTCTCCATTTAAGATTAAATTCAGGTCATCAGGACTGTGGTACACAATCCTTTTACCTGCTGAACTATCTTGCCAGCCCTTCACCTTTAAAGTGTGTATTTTTATTATTATTGTTGTTGTTGTTGTTATCATATTTTTTTAATTTTTACACAGGACCCCACTATATAGCTCTGGTTGTCCTGGAACTTGCTGGTTTCAAACTCAGAGATCCTCCTGCCTCTGTCTCTGCTAGGATTAAAGTATACACCACCACACCCAGATTATTTTTAGGGGATGGTCTCCTTATACAGCCCAAGGCAGCTGGAATTTTCAATCTTCCTGCCTCAGCTTCCTATGAGGATCATAGGCACACATCACTGTATTCAGACCCACTGATTTTCTAAATAGCCCCCAAACTACACCTATGCTTTCCTCACGACCTCGCTGTAAGGCACAACGTTCTGAGGAAAGGAAGCAGCTGATCCCACTCTCCCCAGCACCAGACTCTGGTACACAGGACAAGTGTCCTGAAAGCAAACACCTGAGATGTACATACACTTCTTTCAAAGGTTAGGTGTAGGCGGAGTTCTTATGGCTAAGAAAGATGGATGCACAAAGGACAGAACTCAGCTTATATAGAAGTCACATGCTCAGTTCAGGTTTCCTAGTCTGGCTTCCACTCTGAGCCCTAGGAATCTCACCCACAGCAAAAACACCATGACAACAGTCAATCATTTACCTTCTTTTAGAGCTGGAATTTTGGAGTTGACTGATTTGCGTTTTTGCTTCTGAAAAACAGAACAAATCACCACAATATATGGCTCTTGTCAGTAATCACAGCTCTGCCATGAACCTATGTATTAGGATAAGGCCCCAGGCAGACCCAGACAAAAATCAGCAAAAAGGTACCAAGCTAAGTGGCTCTTCACGGACAGCAGCTACAATCTGGTGACAGGCACTTACCGGGACCGTTACGTTTTCCTGTAGTGGCAGACTGTCCTTCGGTCGTAAGGGAAGAAGCTGTAAGAGCTCTGGGTTTATTGCAGCCACATCCTCAATATCAATCTGCAAGGGCAACAAGTCTGGGTGAAGCAGCTCTGCTGATCACATGAATCGCTGTGATCGAGACCACCCAAGAGTCAGGCTTTACCAACCTTAAGTTCCATTAAAGCACTGACCACTACAAAAAAGTTATTCCTTAGAAATGGTTTACCATCTAGATGGAATGGGTTTCCAGTTTCCAAGCCAACGGGAGACTGTGAGGGAGGAAGGTGAGGTGGAGAAGAAAGCAGACAGGCAGGCACACAGAAGTCCACAGAAGACCTACACCACTTGGCTCTCCTACTGCTCTGCTGGGCAGTGATGTCCCGCTGGCCACAGCCCCCTGAGCACTTCTTGCTGGCTGACACGAAGGAGGAAACAAGTTCTAACCAGATGCTGATATCAAAATGGAGGGCCCCTCAGGATCTTATAAGCAGGAGTAAATTCCCGAAAGCTGCTACCTAACCCTAAGTCTACCTACATTTTCTACTGGGCCCAGAGACTTCTTCCCAGTCACACCTTCCAGTTGATGCCTTTCCTAGTTCCTGCTCACACCCACGATGAGGTCACAATTCTGGGTTTACATCACCAGAGTCCTGTAACTTTACCAGCATAACTCAGGTTTGAAACAGCAGACTGGGCTGAGGGATGGAGCTCAGCAGCACTGTTTCCTTTGCATGAGAGAGGGCCTATCATGCTTCAGCACCACACAGGACACAGGGCACCAAATAGAGTCCATTTTTGTTTATATTTAATATGATAAAGCTTAAGAATATACTGCCCGCCGGGCAGTGGTGGCGCATGCCTTTAATCCCAGCACTTGGGAGGCAGAGGCAGGCGGATTTCTGAGTTCAAGGCCAGCCTGGTCTACAGAGTGAGT
>NC_034595.1:68338413-68344064 GCF_900095145.1 Mus pahari
GAGTGAGTTCCAGGACAGCCAGGGCTACACAGAGAAATCCTACCTCGAAAAACAAGAAAGAAAGAAAGAAAGAAAGAAAGAAAGAAAGAAAGAAAGAAAGAAAGAAAGAAAGAAAGAAAGAAAGAGAAAAAGAAAAGGAAAAGAAAAAAAAAGAAAAGATTTCCCTGGGGCTGGAGAGATGGGTCAGCGGTTAAGAGCACTGGCTGTTCTTCCAGAGGTCCTGAGTTCAATTCCCAGTAACCACATGGTGGCTTACAACCATCTGTAATGGGATCTGATGCCCTCTTCAGACATGAAGGTGTACATGCAGAGAGAGCACTCATACAATTTTTTTCTTTTTTTTTGACAAGGCTTTCACTATGTAGCCCTGACTAGCCTCAAGAACATAGGAATCTGCCTGCCTCTGGCTCCTGGGCACTGAGATTAAGGGTATGTGCCACCACAGGCCTGCTGTTGTCACCCTCTAAAACACCACTAGAGACTGCACCTTAGTCACCTACACTCCCAGGCCTCAACACACTACCTACCATTTTGGAATCAGTCCAGAAGGACTTTGTGGTTAAATCCTCACAACATTCTCAGATAGACATTGCCACCTTCACTTTATAGGTGGAAACGTAGCTAAGCACAAGTAAAGAAGAGGCAGAGACAGAGGAGAAATCTGGGTTTTATATGCTCAGACCAGAGAGACATTTTCACAATGCCTCCTCCCATCTCTTTCCAGTCATTTGACTGAGTCTGCTCTGCCTGTGGCCAGTGCTGTCATTCTGCCCTCTGGCTGAGGCATGCTACTGTACTGCTTCAGCTAAGCCCTCACAATCCTTGCAAGCCCACTCTGGAGCGGCTCACCTGTGCCATCCATTACCAGCGGCTTTATGCCTTGGCGTGTCAAAACCACACCTTCATTTCCGTTCCTGAGTTGCAGATTTTGTTACCCAAACTGACACCGGTACTGTGTGCTCAGGACCCAAGCTTAGGTGAGTGGGCAGAGCCTTGGTTAGGGTTCGATGCAACTTGCTCTCCACAGACAAACCAGAAATGGCTAATTGCTTCAATTTAGAACATTTGACTAAAGGAAATCCCAATGTATCCAGGGAGGACCATTTCTTAAGACTGGAGAAGACAGCACAGCATCAGCTTGGGCTGTCACCGGTTCCACACAGATGCTCTGCACAGGATCATGGGAAACGCCGCACAGCATTCTCAGAGGACCTACCTCTTTGCCTTTTGTGGTACCTCCTTCGATCCATTCCACCGAAACACAGGATTTCTCCATGTTCACTGTGCTTATATTGGCGGAGTGAATTAAGCCTATGTATGAAAAGATCAGAAGTTATCCATCTGTCTCCGAAGAACTTAAGTTTTTAAAAAAGTTTTTATTCTCCACTTTGCCTTTAAGGATCCTAAAGACTTCAAATGTAGAATTTACCTCAGAAGGGAAAATTTACTTCTCTTTTAAAAAACACAAACAGCCAGGCGGTGGTGCCCCTCGCCTTTAATCCCAACACACCGGAGACAGAGACCCGAGGAGCTGTGAGTGAGGCCAGCCTGGTCTACAACTTGAGTTCCAGGACAGCCAGGGCTACACAGAGAAACCCTGTTGTCAAAGTGTAATTCCACTTCCAGAGGATCTCACAAAACACCAGTGAACATAAAATAATAGTAAATTTAAAAAGCAAAACAACAACAACAAAACAAACAAACAAACAAAAAAACCCAAAGAACTAGGCCTGTGGAGGTGCATGCCTTTAATCCTAGCACTTGCAAAGTACAGCAGGTGGATCTCTGTGAGTTTGAGAACAGCATGATCTACAAAGCAAGTCCAGGCAGGCCTCTGTTACACAGAGAAACTGTCTCAAGAAAACAAAACAAAATTAACACAAATGCTAGTAATCCTAGTGGGGTTCACCCTTAGACCATTCCACAGTGGAAGTGAACAGGGAACGGGCCTTAAACCCCAGCTCCATAAGATTTTATCACCACTCCGACAGAATGAGGGGTCATTTGAGCAAGTTAAGTTCCTACATTCCTTGGAGGAGCTGTTCCCGAACACATCAGTAAAGAGCTGGATGTTCAGGCTGGTGAGATGGCTCAGTGGGTAAGAGCACCCGACTGCTCTTCCGAAGGTCCAGAGTTCAAATCCCAGCACCCACATGGTGGCTCACAACCATCCCTAACAAGATCTGACTCCCTCTTCTGGAGTGTCTGAAGACAGCTACAATGTACTTACATTAATAAATAAATAAATCTAAAAAAAAAAAAAAAAAAAAGAGCTGGGTGTTCAAGTTCCCTGATTCATTTTTGGCTGTGGTTGTCTGCCCATTCCACGAATGACCCGTTATTAGACCTGTAGAAGACGCTTAATAAGAAGGTTGTTTTACCACCTCCTTAAGAACAGAAATCCTGCCGGGCAGTGGTGGCGCACGCCTTTAATCCCAGCACTGGGGAGGCAAAGGCAGGCGAATCTCTGAGTTTGAGTTTGAGGCCTGGTCTACAGGAGTTCCAGGACAGCCAGGACTACACAGAGAAACCCTGTCTCGAAAAAACAAAACAAAAAAGAAAGAAAGAAAACAAAAACAAAAATAAAAACCAGGAATCCTGTTCGTTTACTTTGAATCCGTGCGCCTGACACATTGCAACAGCACTATATCCAGCACAGTCCTATATCCTAGGAGCTAGGAAGCCGAGGGTCCAACAAAGCAGAACAGGTTCAGAGGAAGATTTTGGAAGGAAGTGCATCTATTTACCATAACCTAGCTAGGCGCACCAATAACCGCAGAGGTGCTCCGCCCACACTCAGAAAGCAGGCAAGGGACCCACAACCAAGGTAGCGTTTTCCTCCTGTGTAGGGGACACCGACTGCCAGTGTAGTGATATAGACCCCCTCAGTGTGGAATAAGGGACAGTATCCCAAAGCTTGCCACACGGAGATTCGGATAACCATCTTGGCAGTCTCACCGCTCTTGGGTCGTCCCCTTGGCCTCAGGACCCTTCGAAGCCTCACCATTGCTGCGTTGAATGTTGATGGAGAGACCGGGAAACAAGCGTGCGTGAAGCGACTCCATGGGCTCAGGAACAGCAACGGGCAACACAAATGAAATGAAAGAAGCTTGGAAACGACGACTCTGCTAACACTGCGCAGTGTTAACGCCGCCTAAACCGCTGCAGTTTAAATCCCGCGCGCCAGCCTCCCCACGACGTCACCTGTGCGACGCACAGCAGGGCACTGTGGGATATGTAGTCTCGGCCTCCGGCTTCCGGCGCGTGGGCGGGCTCCGGGGCTCTGAGACTGATGGGAAGGTTTTATGGCTTCTGTCCCTCCGCCCGTTTAGTACCAGGTCGAACTTCTGCCTTTATGTAAGACTAGAAAACTTGTGTATCATGTTTTAGTGAGGGCTTTGTGATTCTACCGGCAGGGGCTTAAATCCTGGCTTCTTGATGATTGCTTTCTCTTTGAAATGTATACAATATTTCGAAGACACCAATTTAAAATAGTCAGCCACATGCTGTGCTAGACATAGTGCTAGACTGGGATAGTGGAATAAACAAGACAAATGGTTCCTGTCCGTGACATTTTTTTTTTTTTTCTATTAACACGGGACCGGGCGGTGGTGGCGCACGCCTTTAATCCTACCACTAGAGAGACAGGCAAATTTGAGTTCGAAGTCAGCCTGGTCTACAGCCTGAGTTCCAGAATAGCCAAGATTACACAGGGAAAAAATAAAATAAAATAAAATAAAATAAAACAAGCCGGGCGTGGTGGCGCACGCCTTTTATCCCAGCATTTGGGAGGCAGAGGCAGGTGGATTTCTGAGTTCGAGACCAGCCTGGTCTACAGAGTGAGTTCCAGAACAGCCAGGGCTATTCGAAAAAACCAATAAATAAATAAATAAATAAATAAATAAATAAATAAATAAATAAATAAATAAATAAATAAATAAATAAATAAGAACACAAGAGAAGCGGGGTATGGTAGATCCTGCCTATAATCCTAGCTCTGTGTAGGTGAAGACAAGAGAATAATTTTAAAGCCAACCTTAGCTAAGCAGCATGTTTGAGGCCAGAGTGGGCTGTGTGAAACTGTCCCAAACAAACAAAAAAGGTGCTGGTGATGAATAGCATCCTACGATGCCTAAATGCTGGAATTAGAATGAATCATCATACCTGATTTTTGTCATTATTTATAATGTCTTTTTGTTTTGTAGTACTAGGTATCAACTCCAGGACTTTGTGCATGTGCCACGGCTTCTAGGGGAGCGTTCTTTCACTGAAACACATCAGAACTGCCCCAGTATGCAGACCTATGCAGACCAGCAACCCCCACCGCCCCGCCCTGCGGGGGGATATGTATAGTATAAATGGTGTCTAGCCGTTGGTCTATCCAACCTTGACAAGCCTGAAGACCTAAGTTTAATCTTCTAGACCTACGTGGTAGGAGAATGAACTCCCCAAAGCCTCCACAGATGTGCAATGGCGTGCACCACATACACACACTAAATAAACAAGTTAAATGTAGTTATGTTAAAAACAAGGACAGTAACAATGGAAGAAGGGACAGGGCACTGAGATGGCTCAGAGGGTAAAAGTCCTTCCTGGGGCTGGTGAGATGGCTCAGTGGGTAAGAGCACCCGACTGTTCTTCCGAAGGTCCAGAGTTCAAAGCCCAGCAACCACATGGTGGCTTACAACCATCCATAACGAGATCTGACTCCCTCTTCTGGAGTGTCTGAAGACAGCTACAGTGTAGTTACATATAATATAATAAATAAATTAATAAAAAAAAAAAGTCCTTCCTGTGCTTGAACCTGGAACACACAGGATGGAAAGAGAGAGCTCACCACTGAAAGCTGTCATCCCTGTAACCTAGGGAGGTTTCCCTCCCCCACACGTGCTGATGACGACGATGATGATGGTGATGTTTAAGTTAAAATATAAGAGAAGGGCTGGTGAGATGGATCAGTAGGTAAGAGCATCTTTAAAAAAAATAAAGATTTATTTAAAAAAAATATAAAAGAAAACAACTTCTTGTCCATGAACATCTTGGACTGGCCTCTAATTCACAGTGTAGCAGAGAATGACCTATTTTTCTTTGTTTTGTTTTTTGAGACAGGGTCTTACTATATAGCTCTGGCTGAGCTGGAATTTGTTATATAATCTGCCCTTCCAGAGCTCCTGAGTTCAATTCCCAGCAACCACATGATGGCTCACAATCATCTGTAATGGGGTCCAGTGCCCTCTTCTGGTGTGAATGAAAACAGCGTACTCATATACATGAAATAAATAAATCTTTAAAAAAAAAAAATTTAAACCTGGCCTTAAGACAGGGTCTTGTTATGGAACAGACAACACAGGTCTCAGGAGGGCAGCAGATTCCCTTGTCAGCTGAGCTTTCTCTCCAGTTCCCTTTATTTTATATTTATTCGTGTGTGCATGTGGGTGTGCTCCTATGGAGATCAGAGGGAAACGCTCAGTGCTCAGTAGTCAGTTCTTTCCTTCTAGCCTGAGGTGCTAGGGATCAAGACCAAGTCTTCAGGCTCAGTGGCAAGCACCTTTATCTACTAAGTATCCGGCCCTCAGCCTCTCCCTCCCTCCCTCCCTCCCTCCCTCCCTTCCCCCTCCCCCTCTCTCCTTCTCTCCTTCTCTCCCTCTCTC
>NC_034595.1:68344091-68348867 GCF_900095145.1 Mus pahari
CCCTCTCTCCCTCTCTCTCTCTCTCAGGTTTCTCTGTGAAGCCCTGGCTGTCCTGGAGCTCACTCTGTAGACCAGGCTGGCCTGGAACTCAGAGATCTGCCTGCCTTTACCTCATGATTCCTGGGATTAAAGGTGTGTGCTACTGCCCAACTCCTTTCTTTCTTTCTTTCTTTCTTTCTTTCTTTCTTTCTTTCTTTCTTTCTTTCTTTTTTTTCGTGGTTTTGTTTGTTTGTTTGTTTGTTTGTTTTGTTTTTTGAGACAGGGTTTCTCTGTGTAGCCCTGACTGTCCTGGAACTCACTTTGTAGACCAGGCTGGTCTCAAACTTAGAAATCTGCCTGCCTCTGCCTCCCAAGTGCTGGGATTAAAGGTGTGTGCCACCCGCCCGGCTTTTTTTTTTTTTTTGTAAAATGAATATACCAGGATAACTGGTTTCAAGGTTTGACTATTCATTTTTATATTTATCTCTTGGTGCTGGGATGAAACCCAGTGTTGTCTGCTTGCCAGGCAAGTCCCACCAGCTGTTTATTTTATTTTTAATTAATTAAGAGAACTTTTAAGTTGGGTGTGGGTGCACGTGCCTGTCATGCCAACATTTAGGAAGTAGAGGCAGGAAGTTCAAGATCTTCCTTGTTGATTCGGCGAGTTTAGTGCCAGCCTGAGATACAGCAGGCTCCCTAATGGCTGCCCAGCACGAATGAGATTAAGGCAAAGAGAACTGTGCTCAACTTCCCAGGCCCACCTGGCTCCATAGTGAGCTCAAGGGCAGCCTGGTGGACGGTGTGAAGCACAGTCTCAAACGTTCAAGAAGCAAAATCAAACTATTACGCCTCCCTCCCCGGCTTAAAAATAAAAAAAGAAAAGAAGAGAAGAGAAGAAAGAAAAGAGAAAAGAAAAGGAAAGAACAGAACAGAACAGAAAAGAAAAGAAAAGAAAAGAAAAGAAAAGAAAAGAAAAGAAAAGAAAAGAAAAGAAAAGAAAAGAAAAGAACTTTTACTTGGTGTAAATTCCTGTGACTCCGGCTTGTGCCCTGCCCTCTGGCGGCAGTTCGGCATCTACCAAGGGAAAATAAAATAAGGGCAGTCTTATTTACATACCCACAATACATTGCGTACAGATCAATGCGTAAATTTAAATTGCTAAACGCTTATTTTTTTCCTTTCCCGTTGTATTTTTTTATAGCGATGTGGTTTTTGAGAGACCTGCGTGAAAGGAAATCAGAAGGTATTATTTATTTTGTGTAACTAACCGCCATCGGTTATCTAGGAGTTACAGTCGGTAGCGAATGCTCTCTGACGCGTTATCAGCATACTCTGGTTTCTCTTCAGATCGTATAAATCTTTCGCCTTTTACTAAAGATTTCCGTGGAGAGGAACAATTCTGAGTCTTAACCCAATTTTTTGAGGTCCTGCTCGTGCAGGGCTAGTAAGTGTGGTTTAAAGATAGAACTTGTAATTTTGAGCTTGACATTGGTGACTGTTTTACTTATCTACCTACTGTAGGTGTAACTTTGAGTAAGCTCTGTCTTTAGTTTTTAGTCTAGTTGTGTAGTTGATTTGAAACCCTTTTTTCTTCTGCATTTTCTCACCTCAACTTTAGCAGCACCTTTCCAGTGAAGGGATTCTCTGCCTCCCCAGTGCTGGATTTAAATTAGCACCACTATGAGCATGCTTCCTACTAAATTACTAGTCCGGGTTCCTTTTGTAAGGACTATAAAGAGAATGGGGCTAGGTGGTAGCTGGAACTCCAGCACTGTGGTATTGGACATGCCAGTGGATTCCTGTATTTCTACTAGGAGGGACCCCACACCTAACACTGCTTAGGTGACAAAGAGCTAGAGACTAAGTAGCTCAGAGAGAGACCTAGGGTGAAACCGAACACTACTGATCAAAAGCAAAGAGAAACACACAGCAGGGGCTGCAGAAATGGCTAATCAATTAAAATCTATTGCTCTTGCAAGTTTTGATTCCAGTTACCTGTAACTCTAGCATCCTTTCCTCTGGCCTCCCTGCATGGACATACTTAAAAATAATGAGAATAAATTACATAAACAACACATAATACCACTGGGATTGATGACAGGCTGTAATCTTTTTTCTTTATTTGTTTGTTTGGTGTTTTGTTTTTGTTTTTTTTTTTTTCAAGACAGGGTTTCTCTGTGTATCCCTGGCTGTCCTGGAACTCACTCTGTAGACCAGGCTGGCCTGGAACTCAGAAATCCACCTGCCTCTGCCTCCCAAATGCTGGGATTAAAGGCGTGCGCCACCACTGCCTGGCAACAGACTGTGTGGAACATATTAGTCCAGAACTTTTATTATTGCCTGCCTCAGCCTCCCAGCTGGTAGGGTTACAGATGTGAACATTACACTCAGCTTCCTGTTTTATATTATTTATTTATTTATTTTAAATATTTATTTATTTAATATATTACTTTGTTTTTTTAAGTGCATTGTAGTTGTCTTCAGACACACCAGATCTCATTACAGATGGTTGTGAGCTATCATATGGGTGCTGGAATTTGAACTCAGGACCTCTGGAAGAGCAGTCAGTGCTCCTAACCACTGAGCCATCTCTCCAGTCCCTATTTATTTTTGAGACAGAATCTCTACATGTACCTCTAGCTGTCTTGGTACTTGCTAAGTAGACCAGGTTGGCCTTGAACTCACAGATATTCAGATGCCTCTGTCTTCCTCTGCTAAGACTGAAGGAGTGTGCACCACCATGCCCAGGCTTTTATAGGTTTTTGAAACAGAATCTCATTCTGTAGTCGAGGCTAGTCTCGAACTCACACCAAACCAACCTGCTTCCTCCGCACCAGTGTGAACCGCGCAGCACAGTTCCGAATTCCTGATTTTTCTGTCACTTCAGCTGTTGGTGCTGGGAGGGTAGTGCCGGAAGGAAGGCTGCTCAGGAGTTGGAATGTCAGTGGAGCCAAGAGGCCATGGTCACTACATGGGAGATCATTTGCACTCTGATCTGAGAAGAGGTTCCACTCTCCTCTACTCCATGTCCTGGTCCCAGAGTCCCCCTCACTATTTCCTTGCTCCTGAATGCTCACTTTCTCAGTACTGAGCCTTTCTCATTGATGTTTTTGTTTTTGAGACAGGGTTTCTCTGTGTCACCCTGAGTGTACTGGAACTCAGTAGACCAGTTAAGTTTATTTTTTATTAATTTATTTTTTTATAGTATGTGTGGAGATGTTTTACTGAAGCATGCCTACACACTGTGTGCATGCCTGATACCTGAGGAGGTCAAAAGAGGGCATTGGATCCTCTGAGACTGGCGTTACAGATGGTTGCCAGTCAGCATGTGGGGACTGGGGATTGAACCCAAAACCTTTGGAAGAGCAACCAGTGCTCTTTAATGGCTGAACCATTGCTCCAGCCTTTAAAGACTTATTTCCTGTGTGAGTGTATGAACACGTGAATGAATGTGTGCCCAGGGAGGCTTGGAAGAGGGTACCTGACCACGAGCTATAGTTACGGGTAGTCTCGAGTTATGTGGGTGCTAGGAATCAAAGTCAAGTCCTCTGGAAGAGAGCAGCAGGCACTTTTAACCTCTAGCCAACTTCTCAGTACCTATTTAATTCTCGAAGAAGACGCCAAGATCTTTGAGGCACATGACTCAGACCCTGACTGCCAGGAACAGTGGAGAACCTGTTCTAAAGAAAAACAAAACAGGGGGCGCATGCCTTTAATCCCAGCACTCAGGAGGCAGAGGCAGGTGGATCTCTGAGTTTCTGGTCTATAGAGTGAGTTCCAGGACAACCAGAGCTGCACAAAGAAACCCTGTCTGGAAAAAACCAAACCAAACCAAACCAGAAAGAAAGAAAAATACAGCAATATCAGTGTGGTGGCCCCTGTCTGTACTGCCAACACTTAGGACACAGAGGCAAGGGGATTGCTACAGTTGCCATAGGGGATAACTACCGTTCTCTGGTTCTCTGATGGGTGGGGCTGACAGTTTCCTGAAGCTTCATGGTTCCTAGAAAACCAGGGTGACAAGGTTTAGGGAAACAAGGGAATACCTTTTAGGCAGTTTTGGGGCTCTTAGAACACAACACTGTAAAAACCAGGACAGTTACATTGACAGCAAGATTCCTCAGGTGCCTCTAGCATTAGGGGGTGGCATGGTCTCAGTGCAGGAGAGTGCGGGTAGACATTCCTTCAGTGACGAGCGTACCTATGTGCTGAAGCAAGCTGGTGGTCCGAAGCAGAGGAAACAGATGCAAAAGGAAGGCAGAGATTCCAGACTTCTCTCTAGCTTTTGGCTTCCTGATAGTTGGCCGAAGGCTCCATGCTTTTTAGAAAAAGTGCCTGATGTAACCCAATTTCCAAATAAACCCACATTCCTGGGCTGTATAGTGAGTTCCAGGCCTGCCTGGTCTACAGTGAGACCCTGGCTAACCTGGTCTGTAGAGGGTGAGTTCCAGGACTGCATGGAGAAACCCTGTCTTGGGTAAACAAAATAAATTGTAAAAAGAAAAAAAAATCACATTCTAATTGTACTGGCTAATACTAGGCCAAGTTGACATAAGCCACAGTCCTCAGAGAAGAGGGAGCCTCATTAAGTGATCAGTGGGGGGAGGACCAGGCCTGGGCTGGTGGTCCTAGGTTCTATAAGAAAGCAGGCTGAGGCAGGGCAGTGGTGACGCACGTCTTTGATCCCAGCACTCGGGAGGCAGAGGCAGG
Source organism: Mus pahari (assembly GCF_900095145.1). NCBI lineage: Eukaryota > Metazoa > Chordata > Mammalia > Rodentia > Muridae > Mus > Mus pahari. The sequence continues at coordinate 68,348,781 of NC_034595.1, forward strand.
TGGATCTCTGAGTTCAAGGCCAGCCTGGTCTACAGAGTGAGTTCTAGGACAGCCAGGGCTACACAGAGAAACCCTGGAGAGAGAGAG
>NC_034595.1:68349727-68352062 GCF_900095145.1 Mus pahari
AAAAAAAAAAAAAAAAAAAAAAACCCAAAAAACCCAAAAAACCCCAAAGCTCAGCCACTTTCCTGGGCCCCAGGGCAAGCACAGGTAATGCTCAGCACATTAGTGTAAAGTGATGTGTCAAGACAATTTTCAAGGTTTTTGTTTGTTTGTTTTTTGTTTTAGATGTATTTATTTATTTAATGTGCATTGGTGTTTTGCTTGTGTGTATGTATGAGGATGTCAAATACTTGGGAAATGGAGTTATAAAAAGTTGTGGGCTGTCATGTGAGTGCTGGGAATTGAACCCTGGCCTTCTAAAAGAGTAGTCAGTGCTCTTAACTGCTGAGCCATCTCTCCAGCCCCTATTTTATTTATAGTTATCATTAGTCTGTTTTAGGATTTATTTTGAAATACGGTCTATGTAATCCTAGCTGGTCTAGAACTTGCTCTGTAGAACAGATTGGACTCAACCAGAGAGATATGCTTGCCTTTGCTTCTAAGTGTTGGGACTAAAGGTATGGACCACCACAACCCAATACCCAATGTATTTGGATCATATCTACCCACCACTACCTTTTTCCAGCTTACTTCATCCCATCTTCCTTCCACCTGACCTCTTTATTGTGTTTTTATGTTTGTTTTCCTAGTAACAACTTTCTGTATTTAGTTAGTGCTACCCAAATGCACATGAATGTGGAGTCATACTGGGAACATGAGCAATCTGCGAGAGAATCTCCCTTCCTCAGTACCCGCTAACTGCCAGTAGTTCGTTCGCTAAGGGTGGGGTTCCGAAGATTTCCCCCCACCCCCAACAAAAATCAGACTTTGTGGCTGATTCGTATATTCTCTTAAATACGGCTTTCGTCCTGCCCCCTAATGGTAGCGCAGAGGTAACACAAGAAAGGTCGGCCTTTTGGAAATCTGTTGTGATTTAGCATCTTTTTTACATACCCACAATGCACTGCACACAGGCCCGCGGTTACATTTAAAAGTGTAAACTCTTTTACTTCAGTTTCTTGGTTTTGCTTTATTAATAGTGATACAGTTTTCAGAGGCTTAATGTGAATCGAAAGAAGAGGTCACTAACCATTTATTTTGTGCATCTAGTTCCCATCGGTTGTGTAGGAGTGACAGTCAGTCGAGGACAGTGGGCGGAAGCAGCGCTCCACACTCTGGTTTCTCTTCAGATCGTATAAATCTTTCGCCTTTTACTAAAGATTTCCGTGGAGAGGAACAACTCTGAGTCTTAACTCAATTTTTTGAGGTCCTGTCTACCCAGGACTGCTACTGCTTGTTAAAAGTTAGAAGTGTTTAAGATGACATCCTTGCAGTAAGAGTGGTATATCTTGGTGTCATTGCTGTTTCAGGTATGCGTACACAGTAGGTATTATTTCAGCAGTTTTAGTTCCGTTCCTTCCCATGGTTTTGCTCACAAGTCGACCCTTCTCCAGTGATACTTTTTCTTTTCTTTTCCTTTTTTTCCTTTCTTTTTTCTCTTCTTTGCCTGCCTCTGCCTCCCAGTGCTGGGACTAAAGGCGTGCGTCACCACGCCCGGCTCAGGAATACTTTTTATTAAGTCACGAGCTAGCCTGGCAGTGGTGGCACTCGCCTTTATTCCCAGCACTTGGGAGGCAGAGGCCAGCCTGGTGTACAGAGTGAGTTCCAGGGCAGACAGGGCTATACAGAGAAATCCTGTCTTGAACCATTCCCCCATCGCTACTCCATCCCCCCTCCCCCCAAATAAAATAGTCACAAGCCTATTACCTGTCTCAGTGTCTCCTATCACTGTGAGAAAATCAAACTGGTCGAGCTAGGTTTTCATCCTAGCACCCAGGAGGGAGATCTGTTGAGTTCGAGGCCAGCCTGATTTGTGAATCAGTGAGTTCTGGGACAGCCAGGGCCACACAGAGAAACACCTCCAACCCGGGTCTCAAAAAGCCAAAGAAAACTGGTAGGTTTAGCAGCCCCAAGTTTTGTTTTCTCTCTTCTTTTCCACTCTTCTAGACAGCGTTTCTCTGTGTAGCCCTAGCTGTCCTGGAACTTGATCTGTAGACCAGGCTGGCCTCAAACTTAGAGATCTGTTTTTGCCTCCCAAGTACTGGGATTAAAGGTGCACACCACCAACTCCTGGCCCCCTAGCTTCTATAATTTTATAAATTCTCTCCTCTTTCAGCCTTGGCATTCTAAAAACCCAACCAAGGACATGGAGAGAGGTGAAGAGTGCTTTACAGCTCTTGCAGAAGACCCAAGTTGGATTCCCAGAACCACATCCTATGGCTGTAACTCCAGCTCCAAGGGATGGATCTAATGCTTTCTTCTGGCCTCAAAGGCATCCGCATTTTCTCTCTCTCTCTCT
>NC_034595.1:68352167-68357869 GCF_900095145.1 Mus pahari
CTCGAACTCAGAAATCCGCCTGCCTCTGCCTCCCAAGTGCTGGGATTAAAGGTGTGTGCCACCACCGCCCAGCCTCCTCATCATTGTTATCCTTCTCTTTCCATTTGTCCCTTGTTTATTTAATCGTATGGTGAGATTGGTGCCTTCCAGCTTACTGGCTGTTACACTCCACAAGGTCGGTGTTACCTCAGCGCTTTCAACCATTACCACCAACACCAACACCCGTCTCTAACCACAGAGAACCTCCTGACTGCTGAGAGGTCCATTCCCTCTCCCTTTTGTGTGCTTGAGTGCTGGAGTTAAAAGTGTGCAAGACCAGGACCCGGTCCAGCCTCCAGTTTCCTACAGTAACCACTCCCTCCCCCATCTAAAATGCCACTCAAGCCTTTTCTGCCTTAGAAGTCTACAGTCTACGAGTCAATGTGACCAGGGCTCTGACTCTGTATGAAATAGCCAGCATGCTGGCTTAGGGTGGAGGTAGACATCTTGGACTTATATCTATGACTTAAATTTGACCTCACTGTGGGGAGGACATGTTGAGACAGAAAGACCCAAATGGAAGTATTTTGAGCCCAACTTCTAATGACCCATGGCATTATTCCAAACGGCCCAAAGGACAACTGGTGCTGTAAAATTTACTATGGTGAGGTGTCTATTTAGCTACCTAGATATGTACCCCACATAAATGAGAGGAGATAATACCAAGTAAGTCTCTTAAACTAAAATCAAATAAACAAAAAGTCCTATGCTGGGTGGTGTGGTGCACATACTTAATCCCAGCACTCAGGAGGCAGAGGCAAGTGGATCTCTGAGTTCAAGGCCAGCCTGGTCTACAGAGTGAGTTCCAGGACAGCCAGGGCTACACAGAGGAACCCTGTCTCTAAAAACCAAAACCAAAAAAAAACCAACAACAACNCCCCCCCCCCCAAAAAAAAAACCCCAGAAAAGAAACTAAAAAATGAAATAGATAAACTGTGTGTGTGTGTGTGCATCTGTGTGTGTGTGTGTGCGCGCGTGTGCATGTGTGCGTGTGTGTGTGTGTGTGTGTGTGTGTGTGTGTGTGTGCGCGCGCGCCCATTCAGAAGTCAGGGGATAACTTGCAGGAGTCACGTCCTTCTGCTATGTGGATCCTAGGGATTGAATGGAAGTCATCACACTGGCTGCATGCACCTTTACCTTGTCTGCCCGGCGTGTTTTCCTTTTTAACTCTTTCTGCATTGACGTAAAAGTATTGATGTGTAGACCAGGTTGCCCTTGAACTTGTAGGCGATCCTCCTGCCTTTGCTGTTGGCCTCTGCTTCCTCTGTATGGTGATTTCGAGGGTGAGCCATTAGGCCCGACAACTGCATCTTTTTGTGGTTGAGACAGAGCCTCAATACCTGGTCCTTCTGGAGGGACTCTAGTCAGCCAAAAGCAGGACAAACAGGGCTCTGGCAGGCTGCCTGCCCTTCTCCCCCATTCCCTCTGCCTTGCTGTTAAATTACACTCCTAAAGCTAGCCACCAAGCTCTAGCCTCTTGGCCACTTCCTCCTCAGGAGGCTAACTACTAAAGTCTTGAAGTCCAGCAACCAAAAGCTCTCTTTGGCTCATCTAATTTACATGCCCAATGAAAACTAAATACCTCAGGCTGCAGAGAAGGCTCGGTGGTTAAGAGCACTGACTGAGCTTCCAGGGGTCCTGAGTTCCATTCTCAGCAATCACAGGGTGGCTCACAACCATCTATAAAAGGGTCTGACCTCCTTTTTGATATGCTGGTGTACGTGGAGTCAGAATACTCAAACAATAAAAAAGAACATAAATTTAAAAATTATTTAAAAAACAAACAAACAAACAAACAAACAAACAAAAAACAATGAACTACCTCACTGTAACACCGGGTTTCCCCTTTACCTTTATAAACCAGCATTTGCCTATGGACCGCATCTGTCTCCTCTCTATCCAGGGGCAGTCCTCTGACACCCTCGGGACAAATACCCCTTCTTCTCTCCCTCATTCTTTCCCCTTCTCCCTTGTCCTCTGTCTCCTGCCTTTGTCTCCTATTCCTGTCTTCTGTCCCTCAGGGGCAAATACATCTCCTTTGTGCTGAGAACTTGGTCTTGGGTGTCCTGAACGGATACCTTTGAGCATTCACCTCCTGCCTCTGCCTCTCCAGTGCTGGGATTGCAGGTTATAAGTGTGTGCTGCCCCATTGGCTCTAAAGTAACACTTTTTTTTTTCTTTTTTTCTTTTTGGTTTTTTGAGACAGGGTTTCTCCGTATAGTCCTGGCTGTCCTGGAACTCACTCTGTAGACCAGGCTGGTCTCGAACTCAGAAATCCGCCTGCCTCTGCCTCCCCAGTGCTGGGATTAAAGGCATGTGCCACCATGCCCGGCTCTAAAATAACACTTTAACAACTCTGTCCTAATCGGATACTGGGTCTTCAGCTTGTCACACTCTTCCCAACACCACGTGTGTGGATTTGGGTGATGGTGGAAGGGAGCTATCAGTTCACCCTGACATGATGTGGTAGCCTTTAACCCCCCGCATTAGGGAGTTACAGTCAGGCAGATAGACCTCTGTGAGTTCTGGGCCAGCCTTTTCTATAGATCAAGTTCTAGGCTATCCATGGCTACTAAACAACAACAAAACAAAACTAAGTCATCAATCTGGAATAACAAGTTTGACGTGTGACCATGCCTGCTGTTCAAGCACTTGGGGATGCCGGCAGACCATCTCCAGTTCAGTCATTTTCAGCTACTTGGAGAAACTGAGACTCTACGAGACCCTGTCTCAAACAAACACCCCTAAACAAGCAAACAAAAGCCAGCAACTGTTCGGTTGTATTGTTTTCTCTGGAGCTTTCAATAGCTCCCCCATAACATTCAAGATATTTAAATCTAAGGTAAGGAAAGTTCCAGCACCTCAGCCCTCCCCACTTGCTTTTCTCAACCCTCTCGTGCTGGACTCCCATGTCTTTGAACTTTCCATTATCATGCTTGGCACACATTCCTGTGTCTTAGGGCACACATTCCTGTGTCTTAGGGCAAGGAACTCAGATGCTCAATCCTTTGTGTTAATGAAAATACTAATACAATACTTTCTTTGTTGTTTATTTACTGATTAATGCGGAGGGTGGAATCCAGTATCTCGTGTATAGACAAGGGCTCTTTTTTTTTTTTTTCTTTTAGAGCACGTTATCCGAGAGTGACAATTTTAAGCCAGACTTGCCTACTAGGGTAATATTCCGAATATTTGGCATTTGTATTGCCCCCTGGTGGTCAGCCCACGCTTTACAGCGAGTGGGGGAGATGAAATAACTAAGGCATTTTTAGAGGTGGGACGGCGGCGACTTGATCTCATTTACATACCCACAGTGCACCGCAGAGAGGTCATTGCTTGATTTAAAACCAGAAACCGCTGGTTTCTTTTTTTTTCTATCTTGATTTCTTTCAAAATGGCACGACTTTCACAGATTTAAGTGAGACTAAAGCAGAAATATTAAGTACTTTTGAGGAAAAAGTTACCATCGGTGATCTAAGATACGCAGCCAGGTGAGAACTACGGACAGCATCCCCACCCCGTACTCTGGTTTCTCTTCAGATCGCATAAATCTTTCGCCTTTTACTAAAGATTTCCGTGGAGAGGAACAATTCTGAGTCTTAACTCAATTTTTTGAGGTCTTGTATTTACAAGACTAATAATGGCAGTGAAAAAGCAGGATATATCTATATTTAGTAGACCTCTATGAACAGCCAAAGAGCCTTGCTGTTGCTAAAACTTCTCTAAAAGGAGCTAAATGTTTGGTATTCCTTCCTTGCCTCCTCTCAGACAGAAATTTTACGAACTCGACAAAGCCTCCAAGCAAAGCAAGCAAACAAACAAACAAAAAAAACCAACAAATATAAGCCAAACCAAAACGAACAAAATCCCCAACAAAACACTCAAAGCAAAGGGGAGAGCAGCAGAGCCCAAACTGAAACACGAAACCGAGTTAGCTGGGTCCGCTGGCACAGGCCTGTAATTCTAGTTGGCAGAAGATCTAATGTTCAAAGCCAGCCTAGTAAACTTAGTTTTATTATATTTTTGTCTCAAAAACAAAAAAGCAGAAATGATCTGGGCTTGGGCCTTGGTACCACGCAAGGCAGCCTAAGAGACTAGGGGTGCGGGTGCCGGTGGCAGAAACAGGAGTGTGGACGGCTCAAAGTACTTGGGAGGTCAGCGGATGGTTAAGAGAGACGAAGAAGAGGCTTCAAGGAGCACTCTGGTACTGGGTTACAGGAAGGAAGAGCGACTGCGAGGAGAACTGGGAAAGGTGTTTGGTTTTGGAGTTGTTTCAGATACAACGAGAGCTAAATGTCTGCAAACAGGACGGGTTGAGGGAACAGGGGACAGAAGCAAAGCAAAAGGTAGAAGAGAAACAGGGGGGCGGCTGGGAGGGGAGGAGGAGAGACTTAGAGCAGTGTTTCTCAACCTGTGGGTCGTGACCCCTTGGGGTGGCCGACCCTCTCACAGGGGTCGCCTAAGACTATGAAAAACACAGATACTTATATTATGGTTCACAACAGTAACAAATCACAGCTGTGAAATAGCAATAAAAATAACTTTATGGTTGGGGTCACCATAGCATAGTATTAAAGGGTCGCAATGTTAGGAAGGTTGAGAACCATTGCCTTAGAGCATCAAGAGGAGATGGGGTCTCTATTAAGGCCACAGTATGCCCTGGAGCCCTTCCAGAGTCTTGGTTACCCTTCCCCTGGGACTTGCTGCGGATAAGTAGGAGCACTCCTCCACCCTATTACACAGCTCTCAGATCTCCTTTCTGCTCACACCACACAGTGCGGTAACATCAAGACTTCTTTATTAGATCCTCTGCAGAAACAGCTTCCCCCTTTCCCACTGCATTTTCTAATACTCAGCTTCCCACCCAGAGCCAAACGGCATCATCCTCAGTGCCACCCTCCTGGCAGGCAGGCTTCCACAAGGCACCACCTTAGCTTCCCTGGTTTGCTACAGGGCTCTGTCACTCCTTGGACTCTGAATGAAGTTTCTCAAAGTCGTTGGCGCATTCCCTCTGATTCACATCATCGAAGCCCGTGGAGAAGCTGATGGAGCTGTTGTTGATGCAGTCACAGCTGTCTAACATTGCAGGCAGCAAAAGCCAGAGTGAGCCTGATGGCTGGCCCTGAGAGGGCTCTGGGTCCCCTTACCCGCTGCTCACCTGTGGTAGCATTGACTTTGTTGGATGCCAAAATGTCCGCCTGAATACTGTCTATTTTTGTGTACAAGATCTCGGCATCATTCTGGGGATAGAAGCAGCAGGAGCCTGGCTGGGCACCAGAGCAGTGTGCCCCTGGAGCTGGGCTAGGGAGGACCAGAGCAGTGTGCCCCTGGAGCTGGGCTAGGGAGGAAGGGTTACCACGAGCAGAGCTGCTTAAGCAGAGAGATCCTGCTTCCAGCTTACTGGCTAGGGCAGGTAGGGGACAAGAAGACAGTGTAGGGGTGGGAGGTGTCCAAGTCAGGAGACGAGATTCATTCTGTGCATGGGGACACTGTTCTGCCCTGGGCATTTGCTGTGGCATGGGGGCACTGTTCTGCCCTGGGCATTTGCTGAGGCATGGGGGGCACTGTTCTGTCCTGGGCTTTGCTGCGGCATGGGGCACTGCTCTGTCCTGGGCTTTGCTGTGGCATGGGGCACTGCTCTGTCCTGGGCTTTGCTGCGGCAT
>NC_034595.1:68358904-68363985 GCF_900095145.1 Mus pahari
AGGCAGGAGGCAGGAGGCAGGAGGCAGGAGGCAGGAGGCAGGAGGCAGGAGGCAGGAGGCAGGAGGATCTCTGTGAGTTCCAGGCCAGCTTGGTCTATGTAGAGAGTTCCATAACAACCACAGCTACATAGACTTTATGGTATAGGGAAACCTTCTTTGTCTCTGTCTGACACACACACACACACACCAGTAATCTACAGTTCTTCCTTGAGAAGCCCATACCCACACTACTGTTTGTCTTTCTTTTTTGAGACTGGGTCTCATACTATGTAGCCCTGGCTATATATATATATATATATATATATATATATATATATATATATCCAGAGATGGTGATACGCCTTTAATCCTAGCATGCAGGAGGCAGACAAATGCATGGGCTTGCATTGTCCAGCTTAGCTTGCTGCAATCACCCTCTTCCGCTGCAGCCCTACCCAATGGTCTTGGCAGCTGCAGCCTGCTGCAGGAACACTGGTAGCTGGGTGGTGGTCTGGAGAATCGAAGAGTCTGAAGGAATGAGGGACCGTCAGCCAGGAAGCCTTTCCCACTTCCAGGGGGCAGTCCCATAGAGGAGTCCTACCACTGAAGATCCTGGCCTGCAGTTTGGATGTCTCCTTGACTGGTGGGATGAGCAGAGCCACGAGGCCCTGGAGCAGAGGCAAGCGCACGTCGTAGTGGATCAGGTCCTTTATTAGCTCGATGGCTGGAGAAGGAGAGAGGTGCTGGGGAGGCCCTTTGTCCTTCCAAACCCACCATAACTTTTACCCTGCTGTCTGTCACCTCTCTTAGTACCTTCTGCTGCTCAGCACTGGTAAGACCTTATGGGGGAGGTTACACGGCCTTCCTGCCATTCTGGAGCCCATGATTAAATACCAGTAAGAGTAGGAGTCAGAGGGAAGAAAGGGGATGCTGAGCCCATCAAGAAAGGCCTGGAGGTCAGAGCTGCGGATCTGAGACCCACAGAAAGAGCTGCCTTTAAGTTGAAGGAATTCAGGTTTGATAGAGGAAGAAAGGGCTGAGTTAGGACAGATTACATTCACCTTTTAACAGTCTGATCCCTAGGGATCAAACTCAGGGCCTCCTACATTCTAGCCAAGCATTTAGCTACATCCTCAGAAATAGCTAGGAAAGGTGGCCACAGCATCTACTTCCTCCACAAAATACTTCCTATAGGGAGATGCCTGTAGTTTCTGCACTCCAGATGCTGAGGCATGAGAATTTTGAATTTGAGGATGGTTTAGGCTTTAAGTAGATCAAGACCCCCCCCCCTCCTTTTTTAATGAATCAGAAACACTCGGCACTGTGGAGCAGGCTTGTACTCTAAGCACTTGGGAGGCTGAGGAAGGCAGAGGCGGGAGCGTTGAGTTTGAGGATAGCCCTATAGAGCTAATTCCTGACAAATCTAGGCTACACAGTCAGACTCTGTCTCAAACGAACGAATGGGAACCATGACAAGACGACAGTGCTAACAGCCACCCACTGTCCTCTTGGTCCTGCCGGCCACGCCTCTGGGTTGTGTGTTTCATAGAGGTCCTCCAGGGTACCCTCAAAATCAATTCTGACGTCCAGCCCCTGACACTTCTTGATGCTTAGATGTGGCTCGTATTGTTGTTGTTCCTGTAGTGAATGGGGTCCTAGCTATGTAGCCCTGGCTGGACTGGGACTTGTTGTGGAGACCAGACTGACTCTGAACTCACAGAGATCCTCCTGCCTCTGCCTTCCGAGTGCTGGGACAAAGGACTGCATTTGGCATGCCCATCTGGTTAATGATCTAACCTGGAATCACAGATCGGAAAACACTGTACAGGGACAGGGTTCAGCCCTGAGGTGCTGCAGAGCACGTGGAGCCTCTTTGGCATCTCCCAAACTTTATGTAAACAAAACAAGAACCTCTGAATGCTTGGCAGCCACTGTGTGCAGTGGCCAGAGCGAGCCCCAGACTCTCCAATGTTCCTTACGTGCTCTGCGGCTGGGTCGATGGGGATGTGTTTGGGTCTGAACGATTTGGCTCCTTTTATCGGACTGTGCGTCAGTCACTTTGTCAGCTATAGCAGGATGCTGCAGAGATGCCAGTGCACCCTGGGAACTATGTCTATGCCTGAGATGTGAAGAGAAGTGACTGGGTGGACGCCAGGCTCCAAAGGAGTGTAAGAAGATTTATGATAAATTCCTGGCTGAGGGCAGCAGGTTCTGCAACGTATTCAGATATTCCAGGAGATAAATATCTACTTCCACCAACCCACTTTACACTGAATGCTTCATCTTCCACTGAGGTATGTAACCATGATGCTCACAGCTCCTGGGACAAATGAAGATTTCCTCACCCAGCCATTTCTGGTTGTGTATTGTAAAAATTCACAGCTGTCACTGGTGATACGCAGAGAGAGAGAGAGGCAGGGCTCTGCTCACGTGCCTCTCTGCTGAGACACTCGCTCTCTGAACAAGCACTTTACGGACTCATCCCAACCCCTTGGCCAACGCGGACGGGGCATGCGCTAGCTACAGGACCAGTGCTGTGGAGAAAGAGGTGGCAGGGCTCAGCAGATGGGAGGTGGATGTCACCTGCCGTGGATACTTAGTTCAAGAGGAAAGAGTCATCCCTCAGACCCAGAAAGCCCACAGCCCGCAGCTGAGTGAGGTAGTGCGTGCCTACAACAGCAACGCTCGCTCGGGAGCTGGAGGGTCACTATTTACTTCGTAGGGATTTTGAGGCCAGTCCAAGCTGTCTAAGACCCTGTCTAAAAAAAAACCAAAGCAAACAACTCACCCTTGTCTGCACAAGGATGCCTCGTGCTTTCCTGCTGAGCCCTCTGAACAGATGAAGAAGTTGTGGGCAAGTGGCCTTGTCAGGGGACCAGTGAGCAGGAACGCTTCTACCAGGGTTAATGTTCCTGTGGCAGAAGGGCCTTACAAGTGGCTAAGTAACCAAAGTTGGTGGTGGCGCATGCCTTTGACCCCAGTGCTCAGAAGGCAGAGGCAGGCAGATCTCTGAGTTCAAAGTCAGCCTGGTTTACAGAGTGAGTTCCAGAACAGCCAGGGCTACACAGAGAAACCTTGTCTTGAAAGGAACAAAATAAGTGGCCCAGCACTTGGATATCCAGTGTGTGTGTGAGAATAAAATATTCCATCCCAGGTGTGTGTGTGTGTGTGTGTGTGTGTGTGTGTGTGTGTGAGTGGGTGTGTTTGGCTTTAGCATTTTAGAATTGCTTTTTGCTACTGTTTTTTGAGACAGGATCTTTCTACATAGTACCAGACAGTCTAGAGCTAACTATGTAGTCCAGGCTGGCCTTGAACTCATAGAGATCCACCTGCCTCTTCCTCCTGAGTGCTGGAAATAAAGGCATGTGCCACCATGCTCAGCATCAGAGTTGGTTATCTGAGAAACTGCACGCCTCTTGTAGATGGGAACATGTCTGGAAGGCTGCCCTTCTGTTAAAGGGGCTGATCTTATGGAGGAAATCTGCATTAGCCAGCTGGTGGTTACACACAGGTGGTTCTATGACATATCCTCCTTTTTGCTTAGGGAAGATCTTTTCATGGCAGAAGAGGTTGGGGTCTGCCACTTGCCCAGACAGATGGCATCACAGGTGGTTCTTGACTAGGGATTTTGTGTAACCGGAAATCCTCGTTTTGTGCCTCTTCCCGGCAACCTTCCATAATGAGCAGCCACTTCCTGTTCCCCCATAACTGGAAGCCTGAATGCCTTTGTTTAACTCTACATAAAGTTCAGTTAACCAGCACCTCCCTTCAGCCTCATACTCTGTAGGATTCTACAGAGTTTTGTTTTGTTTTGTTTTTTTTCTGTTACTCTGTCTATAAATCATTTCACAGATGAAGATGATCATGCCTTAACAGCGAACACACTAAATCTAAAGCTGGTGTACACATGCAGCCACTTCCAACGGGCCCACCCACGTCTGAGGCAGGAGAGGAATTCTTCCCTGCTAGAGCCTTGGGAAACCAGTTTACTGTGCACTTCTGGACAAGACTGCCACCTGCTGGCTGCATAGAGGACGCACGCTTCGGCATAAATGTTCTTTTTTCTGGAGAACTATCCTTGCAGGCTGTACTTGACCAGTCACATGCTCTCTGATTCCTGAGTGTTCTGCTGCCCTTTTAACTACATTCTATTCAAATACTAATGTTGAAGCACTAAAAATAGATTAACTCATACATTTTTAATTACACCGTATTCAAAGACCGATGCTGAAACACTAAAAATAGATGGATTAATTATTAGACATGGAGCCTTCACTGTTAGATCAAACTGGCCTTCATTTTGTGGCAGGCTTCCTGCTATAGCCTCCATCATCAGCGGTTACAGACACACGCCACCATGCCCAGATAAAAATACTTTCAGAGAATTGCTTTTTAAGAGCTGAGGAGGGCTGATGAAATGGTTCAGTGGACGAAGGCACTTGAAACCAAGCCTGATCAGCTGAGTAGAATCCCAGGGATGCATGGTGGAAGGAGAAAAATTCTGCTACTTATCCTCCGACCTTCCCATCCCTGTGGCATGCACACCCCCTCAGACTGGAAGGCAAGCATCTTTACCTGCTGAGCAAATTGCTGGCCTTGGACCTCTCTCTCTCTCTTCTCTCCTGTCTCTCTTCCCTCCCCCCACTCTCTCTCCCCTCTCTCCTCCCCTCCCCTCTCCTTTCTCCCCCTCTCCCCTCTCTCCCCTCTTCTCTCCTCCCTTTTCCCCCTCTCCCAATTCTCCCCCCCATCTCCCTTCTCCCCCTTCTCTCCCCTCTCTATCCTCTCTCCCCCCTTTCTTCCCCTCTCCCCTCTGTCCCTTCCCTCCCTTATGTCCCTCCCCCCCCTCTGCTGTTTTGGAACTTGATTTCTAGATGAGGCTGGTCTTGAACTCACAGAGATCCTACTGCTTCTGTCTTCCAAGTGTTGGTATTGTAGGCCCCAGATGACAAGACAGCAGCCTGGCTGATATCTTGGCCTGGAAACCTCACAAAATATCCCAAGTCAGAGCTGGGCATGGTGGTGCATACCTATAATCCCAGCACCCTGGGTTAAAAAAAAAAAAATAGTGGTGTGGGAGGATCTAGCACTAGGCAAGCTGTTCT
>NC_034595.1:68364118-68365378 GCF_900095145.1 Mus pahari
GGCTGATATCTTGGCCTGGAAACCTCACAAAATAACCCAAGGCAGAGCTGGACAGCCAGGGGCATACCTAGAAACCCAGCATCGAAAAATAAAAAAAAAAAAAAAAAAGACTCAAAAAGGGAGTGGTGTGGGAGGATCTAGCACTAGGCAAGCTGTTCTCAGATTTCTGAGCCATGAATACTATGGCACAGTAAAAGTTTACTAGCCAGATGAGGTGGCCCATGTTTGTAATCCCAGCATTATGGAGGCTGGGACAGTAGGATCAGGGGTTTGAGGTAGCCTGGGCTACATAGTGAGAGCTTTACTGTCTTTAACTGCTACATTTTAGAAATGATTCTTAATATAGAAATAATCCCTAATATACAGACAGATTTAACAGCTTTTGCAGGTTTATGCAAACATTCAAACAAACAGCTCTCACGTCCCCTTTATGGCAGCATTTGTAAGGGATCATTTGTCTCTGCTTTGTGTGGTGGCCGGGGTGGGGGGATAGGGGGTGGGGGTGGGGGTGGGACAAAGGTCAGGAAGAGGTGACCATCTGCATGGCTTTGATGGCTCATTTCTGAGAAGCCGGTGTGAGGTCCGCAGGGCCAGAGACATGGACAAAGAGCCAGCCTGGGTCAGAAAGGGGTGCTGCGGAGGACGCCTCAGAATTTGGAGGATGTGGGTTCTGCCAAGTCTCGAGGCCCCGCTAATGCTGCCAATATGAATTGCTAAGCCATTTTCAAACCTTCGAAGGACACACGTCGTCAGTTAAGCTGTGGTTTGGTGAATTGTCATTCAGCAAGTTAATCTTTTGGCCAGCGTGCCCCTGATAACCTAAGTTACAGTGAGTTGGTGTGCTCCTTGCCAAGTGATCCATCATAATGCTCATGTCCCTAAGGCAACAATCAGTAGTTTATTTGTAAAAGATACTAACAACTTTATTGGTTCCTTGTTCTTTGTCTTTGTCTCTCTCTTTTTGTTTTGTTTTGTTTTGTTTTGTTTTGTTTTTAAGATTTATTTATCATTACACATAAGTACACTGTAGCTGTCTTCAAACACACCAGAAGAGGGCACCAGATCTCATTACGGGTGGTTGTGAGCCACCATGTGGTTGCTGGGATTTGAACTCAGGACCTTCAGAAGAGCAGTACTCTTAACTGCTGAGCCATCTCTCCAGCCCTTGTTTTGTTTTTGAGACAGGGTTTCTCTGTGTAACTCTGGCTGTCCTGGAGCTCACTCTGTTGACCAGGCTGGCCTCGAACTCACAGAGATCTG
>NC_034595.1:68367768-68375315 GCF_900095145.1 Mus pahari
CTTACACACACACACACACACACACACACACACACACACACACACACACAAACACACACACTCAGACTCACACACACACTCTCTCTCACACACGCACTTTATTTTATTTTTTAAAAGATTTATTTATTTAATCTATGAATGCTCTATCTGCATGTTTACCTGTGTGCCAGAGGGGATATTGGATCCCACTATAGATGGTTTGTAAGCCATGTGGTTGCTGGGAATTGAACTCAGGACCTCTGGAAGGGCAGTCAAAAAGCAGTCAGTGCTCTTAACCACTGAGCCATCTCTCCAGTCCTTATCTTATTTATTTATTTATTTATTTATTTATGTTTGGTTTTTTCGAGACAGGGTTTCTCTGTATAGCCCTGGCTGTCCTGGAACTCACTTTGTAGCCCAGGCTGGCCTCGAACTCAGAAATTTGCCTGCCTCTGCCTCCCGAGTGCTGGGATTAAAGAAGTGCGCCACCACCGCCCGACCCTTATTTTATTTTTTAAATTGAGCAACTGAACAAGAGAGAGGAGCCTATTCTGTCAGACCATAGAGTGCTGCCCTCATGTACTGCCCTGATCCAGCACCCTCTGTAGTGGTTTTAAGGACCGGCTGCAATATTATTTGGTCTTCTTCTCATTGAAATGTGGCAACTGTGTAGTTTCATGAATTATTACTTTTTGTTTGTTTGTTTTTGAGACAGGGTTTCTCTGTGTAGCCCTGGCTGTCCTGGAACTTGCTCTATAGACCAGGCTAACCTCGAACTCAGAGATCTACCTGCCTCTGGCTCCTGAGTGCTGGGATTAAAGATGTGCACCACCACTCTGCTGGGTCCTGTGGATTCTAACAGGAAAGAGTGTATGCTATTTAGGAGGCTTGGCCACAAAAGGTCCTGCAGTTCCACTCTGACTGTTCTTGGAGGCCCATTTTTGGGACCCAGCCACCAAGCTAGGAGAAGCCAAGTGTCACCACAGTTGATGGTCCTGGCTGAGTCCTACCCCCAAATACTTCAGCCCCCTTGAATTAGCTCCAAGACCTAGGCTTTCTTCAGATATGAAAATTAAGTAGAGTGGGCCAAAAAAAAAAAAAAAAGGCCTTAGAAATCAGAATAATTATCATTTTAAAACAATATTTACAAAAAGAAAATTAATGAAAAAGCCATTCATGATGAATAATATATCCAAATTATTCAGTGTATCCAGAAACTATCAGTCTTGGCTTTTGCCTCTCAGATGTTTGCAGCCTGCTCCCCTGGGGAGAGTCCTACGGCCTCCTTCTCAGCTGTGCACAGTACTCTTGCCTCCTGGAATCAATATGTATGGCATAAGCTCTGTGGCTGGTGATCTCTCTTAGAGTACTCTTCTGTGCGTGTGTCTGTGTGTGTGTGTGTGTGTGTGTCTGTGTGTGTGTGCGTGTGTGTGTGTGCGTGTGTGTGTGTGTTCCCCTCTGTCTGTCTGATCTTTCTTCATTCTCTTGTTGCCCAAGTTGGGTTTCTAGGACCCAGTCCCTGAGGTCACAGCAGTGGAATGTGCTCACCATCCCAAGCTAAGGACGTAGACTCGAGAGAATCACGCGTTCAAGACCACACTTGGCCTGGTGTGGTGCTGTGTGCCTGTACTCCCAGTTCTTAGGAAGCTGGTGGAGGACAGAGTTCAAGACCAGCCTAGACTGCCTAAGAGACACAGTCTGAAAAGGAAAAAGAAAAGAAAGAAAAAAAAAAAGAAACCCTCATCACACATCCAGCCTTCGCTCCCTCGAGCCAGCTGGGTGGGTTGCAGGCTTTGTACCCTGAGGGTTATTTTGAGAAATAAACGATGTGACCAATGGAAGATCAATGAATGAACGACTCAGCAAATGAAAATGTATGCTGCCACCAGGGTCCAAATTAGTTAGTTTGGTTAGTTGGCTTGTTTGTTTGGTTTTTTTTTTTTTTTGGTTTGTTTTTGTTTCTTGTTTTTGTTTTTAACGAGAAAGACATTGCTAGGGTGGTTCTTGTTTGTTTTGTTGTGAGGCAGTGTTGTGGGGTTTGGTCTGTTGCTATATATTGTCATAAATAACGGCCCTGGTTGCCTCAGGGACCAGAGAAGCCTCGAGTGTACACCAAGTGATATTATGTGACCTTCCTCCTTAATTTAAAACTATTGGTTGAATAAGATCCTGATAGCCCAGAGGGGGACAGGAGAGAGGTAGGTGGGGTTTCAGGTCCCAGGCTTGGTATCTGCGGCAGGAGACCGCATGTAGGGAGGAGAAGATGCCGTGGGGTGGGTGAATCATGAAAACATGGCCATGAGGGTTGGCCAATTGGAGTTAAGAGCGGACCAGATGTAACATGAGAAGTTGTAACTTGGGGTTATTGGTAGAGAAATACATTCTTTTTTGATTTTTAAAGATTTGTTTATTTATTTTATGTATATGAGTACACTGTAGCTGTACAAATGGTTGTGAGCCTTCATGTGGTTGCTGAGAATTGAATTTTAGGACCTCTGCTTGCTCTGGTCAAGCCCCCCCCCCTCCGGTGGGTCCTGTTTACTCAGGCCCAAAGATTTATTTATTATTATATGTAAGTACACTGTAGCTGTCTTCAGAC
This sequence comes from Mus pahari, assembly GCF_900095145.1. Classification (NCBI taxonomy): domain Eukaryota; kingdom Metazoa; phylum Chordata; class Mammalia; order Rodentia; family Muridae; genus Mus; species Mus pahari. The sequence goes on from NC_034595.1 coordinate 68,370,347, forward strand.
ATACCAGAAGAGGGCGTCAGATCTCATTATGGATGGTTGTGAGTCACTGTGATTGCTGGGATTTGAACTCAGGACCTTTGGAAAAGCAGTCAGTGCTCTTACTGGCTGAGCCATCTCACCAGCCCGAGAAGTAGATTCTAATAGCTTAGAGGGTAAATCTCTGCCCAGCTCTAGTGCTTTAAAGACTATCATAAACAAAGTTTTTTTTGTATTTTATCTGGAAACTGAATGACTAAAGGCAGAGTAGAACCCCCGGCTGAGATCGAATATTTACTACAACGAGACAGTTGCACTGTGTAGCTGAGATTGGCCTGGAATTTGAGATTCTCCTGTCTCAGCCTCCCAACTGCTGAGGATAGAGGTGTGTGTCGCCGTGCTAGGCTTCCCTTTCTGTTTTCCCAGTGCTTGAAGTCCGACCCACGCCTGTACACACTGGCTGAGCATTCTGTCATAGAGTCACAACTGTAGCTTAGTCAGGGGCTTCAGTGTAGACGCAAGAAACATATGAGAGAGCGCTCTGGACTTAGCTGGTCCCAACCACTGCTCAAACAAATGAAAAATGACCACCATTTTCTGAGGAACTTGCTGACTGATACTAAACTGGCCTCCTCCCTCTGGCAAGGTTATTTTGGACACTCAACCACAGGCTCTTTGTGAATGGAGGGAGACTTTGGAGAGCTGCCCTCGCTGCCACCTTTGGTGACCTGGAGGTCTCCCTACCTTCATACTGGACCTCCAGGTGCACAGTGCTCAGGACTGACAGCACACGGTCCACGATGCTGGGGTGTGTCGCTCCAACGATTGACTGACAAGACAGACAAGAGGACAAGAGTGTTGACTCTTTAGGCCTAGAGGAAGTGAGAGGAGGACCCCCTAGACACCCAGGCTATGGGAGGGTTTGACTCTGTAGTCTTTAACTCAAGATGCCTTAAACCAAATCTCCTGGCTGCCCATTGAGACTCATAGGACGGAGGTCTGTGACTATGGTTTGGGGAGGGAGGACACGGAGGAGAAAAGGACTCATCTCTGATCCTAAATCTTCTCTCTCTGAAATCTCACTTTTCGGTTAACCTGTCTTTTACCTCTTAAGACTTTACTTATATCACCACTACGAGCTAGTGAGAAGACAGAGCCATGTAAATAAGGGTCTACCTGAAGTGCCCACTGTAGGAGGCACTGCAGGGGACAGCAGGGATCCTCAGGTCTGACCCTGGCCTCCCACTGGCTCAGCTCAGCTCTAGGTGTCCCTTCTCCTTCCCTTCTGACATGATGAATCCTGTCTGGGGAGTTTCATTTACTCCAGTTTCACTTGTTAGTAATCTGTTTGTGAAATCCAAGCTGACATCTTCGTCCCGGGCCTTTCTCCAGAGTGTCAGCCTTTGACTTTCCATGGCCCAGGGGCCTGCACCTCTGGGTAGTGGCTTTTCAACTGAGCTAAGCATCAGGACGGAAGTGTTACCGAGGGCCACGTGGGAGCCACTGCCGCTTACTGAGTCCGAACCCAAGTCCTCCCACAGCAACCTGGCTCCTCCTCTTTACCAATTTTCTCGGCACTGGTACCGGATAACTCACCCTGTTGGCAAAGCCCAAAGCTAGATGGCATCTTTGATGTCTAGTCTTGGTTCTACATCTGCCTCAGAAACGTCTACCCACCTTGGTCATGTCTGTACCCACCCACACTGTCACCATTCGGGCCATTTTGTCTGCCTCCTCCCAGTTCATCCTCCGGGGACACTTGTGAGAGTTTCAACCATTCATGTCAAAGCCATGTTCGTTCCCCTCCTTACTTGGCATGATGCCACCATACCCCCCGCCCCCCAAAATCTGACTTCCCTCACATTCTAGGGCAGAAGCCAAGAAGAAGGGAAAAAAAGCTATTCCAATCAGTGAGACCTGGCCTCTTCACTTACACGCCTCCCAAAGAAGCCCCGTGCTGCTTCTCCTGTCAAATGGATGCCTTTCATCTTTCCCACAGTTCCCTTGTCTACCGTATTGCGTATCTCTATCACTCTGAAGTCTGCCAATATCTTTCTGATCCTTAAACAAACAGGACAAATCACTCTGCCGGGAGAGGTGAACTCCATGCCCCACCTCGGCCGTGGGAAGTGGTGCAGGCTGTCGTGGAAGGCTGAGTTCTGCCTCTTAGGTCTATGGAAAGCGCCACTGGGAAAGGTAAGACTGCGCACGCGCGCATGACCCACAACTCCAGCGCATACCTGCGGCTCACCTGGGCAGTCTTGAGAGTTTGCAGGGCCAGTCGCTGGGCTTTCGGGGACCCACAGGGCAGCAGAGCTATTAGGCCTTTGTATACTTGGTTCTGGTACTTGGGATTGCCATGAACCAACGTATCCAGCAGAACCTGCACTTCCTCCTGGGTCTCTTCTGATTTAGACTTTGCCAGAAATTCTGCGATGGCTCTCACACCTAGGCAAAGGAGAGACAGTGATAAATTGGACAGGATTTAGGTTTAAAACAATTCCCACTTAAGATGGCTTTACCGAATTGCTTTAAGAGCGTCTTGACTGAGCTTGTTTAACCAAAGCACAGTTGTGTGTGTGTGTGTGTGTGTGTGTGTGTGTTTTGTGCTGGGCGTAGAAAGTCTCTCACCAGACTGTAATGTTTTTACATGTGCTTTTACTTTCTTTATTTTCTAGACAGTCTTATTATGTATCCCTGGCTGTCCTGGAACGCACCATGTAAATCAGGTTGGCCTCAAACTCAGAGATCTGTTGTCTCTCTCCTAAGTGTTGGGATTAAAGGTGTGTGCCACCACGCCCAGCTGACTGTAATTATTTTAAGAACAGTGCCTTTTTTGTTTGTTAATAATTAATATTCATAAAGTTTAGCTCATGAATATATGTGTTTTGCCTGTGTATATGTCTGTGCACCGCTTTTGAGTCTGGTGTATGCGGAGGCCAGGAGAGGGTGTCAGACTTCCTGGAACTGGAGTTACAGACAGTTGTGAGCATTTTGTGAGTGCTGGGATAGAACCTAACTCCCCAGAAAGAGCAGCAAGTGCTTTTAACCACGTCTCCAGTCCAAGCTGTATTTATTTATTTATTTATTTATTTATTTTTTGAGACAAAGTCTTTAGGTATCCCTGCTGTATTTATTTATTTATTTATTTAGAGACAAGGTCTTTAGGTATCCCTGGGTGTTCTCGAACCCCTATGTAGATCAGGCTGACTTGGAACCTTTGAATTCACAGAGATCCCCCTCTTTCTCTCCAGTGACATGTGCCACCATCCCTGGAAAGATTTTTTTTTTTAAATTTTACTTATATATATATGTATGTACATAACATGTGAACCTGGTGTCCACTGAGACCAGGGGGACTGTTGGAGCCCCTGGAATTGGAGTTCCAGGCTGTGAGTCACCGTGTAGTTGCTGGGAACGGAGCCAGAGTCACCTGCAAGATCAGTCAATGCTGAGCCATCTCCAGCCCCTTGGCAGTCAGTAATTTTATCTCAGTTTTGTTTCTAACATTAGTCATAATGGTTTTACATGGAATTTTAGGTAATAGCTAATAAAAGCTTGTTATATGTGTGTGGAAAAGAAAACATTTAAAATGGAGGGTCAAAAGCTGGGCGTGGTGGTACACACCTTTAACCCCAGCACTTGGAAAGCAGAGGCAGGCAGACCTCTGAGCTTGAGGTCAGCCTGGTCTACAGTGTTCCAGTTCCAGGACAGTCAGGGCTTCATAGAGAAAAACCACACGCACACGTACACATACATGCACACATACATGCATGCACACGCACACACACACACACACACACAGGACTGTGGATGTCATTTGGTCGGTAGAGTACTTGCTTGGCATTTGCCACACCCTGGGGTTGATGTTCAGCGCTGAACATAGCAAGTGTGGTGTTCAGTTTATGATCCTGGCTCCCAGGAGCTGGAGGCAAGATCAGAAGTCCGAGGCCAACCTGGGCTACTGGGGTGGCTTGAATGAGATGCCCTCCACAAGGCCCTGACATTTCAGCATTTGGTCTCTGCCTGTGTGGAGGATGATTAACAAGGTGTGGCAATAGCTAATAGAACTAGCTCCTTGCTAGAGATGTGTCGTGGAGATACACCATGAATCTGATTTTGAGGGTTCAAAAGACTGGCTGTTTCAAATGAGGTCTATCTGCTTTCTGTTTATGGTTTAAAGTGTGAGTTCTGCTGCTGCAGCCAGCACGTTGGTTGCTTGCAGCCGCCTTGCCCACCACGGTGGACTCTTGGCCCTCAGGACCTACCGTAGCTCTCACAGATGAGCTCCTTGTACTTCCTGCCAGTGTTTGCAACAATCTGAAGTAGCTTGATGGATTCCTTTTTGTCCTCTTCCTTGATCTTCTCTAGGCCAAGTATTTCCAAGAGCGTTAGGACACCTCCAATCTCAAGAAATTCTATCAGGTACCGATTACTGTCCAGGGGGAGACCACCCAGAAAAGACGCTTGAGTTCCTTAGCACAGAACCAAAGGCCAAGGCCAAGGTACTCTCTTCACACACTTGTCTCCGACCCAGGAGATATCCACAGATAGAGACGAAATTATTTGGATTTAAAAAATTTTAAATATATATTGATATATTAAATATATAATATACTAAATTAATACACACGTACATATATATGTTGAGATTACATCTCACCACATTGCTTTGAACTTGCTATCCTGCCTCAGCTTCTGAGTCACTGAGGTCACAGGCAGGTGCTGCTGTACCCAGCCAAGAAAACACTGGGCCTAACTTCAACAGGCATTCTTGTTTTTGTCCATTCTGGTCTCTGTGTCCCGCCTTTTCTTTTGTTGGACAGGGTCTCATTATGTAGACCAGCACAGCTGTATGGATCAGGCTGGCTTTGAACTTGCAGTGATCTTTTGCAAGATCTGACTACTGGGATTACAGGTGTGAGCCCCCACAGTTCCCTCCCTCCCCTCCCTTCCCCTCCCTTCCCCTCCTCTCCCCTCCCCTCTCCCTTTC
>NC_034595.1:68375570-68386131 GCF_900095145.1 Mus pahari
CCCCTCCTCTCCCCTCTCCTCCTCCCTCCCTCCTCTCCTCTCTCCTCCTTTCTCCTTCCCTCTCCCTCCTCTCCCCTCCCTTCCTTTCTAGTCCCCTTCTTTCCATAATGGTACTTTAATTGTCACTTGGTGAATCCTTCACTCAAGAGCCATGTGCACTTTGTGGGACAGACATGTGCCAGGGCTGTCATCCTTTTGACTGCAGAAGGCCATTTTGGGCCAGGTAAGACCTATGCTGGTTCACAGAGGAGCCCATGGGAACAGATCCCCTCTCCTGGTGTGGCTGGGCTCTAGGGACAGGTTCTGGAGGGCCCGAGAAGCCCAGCACACAGGAGCCTCTGCATACAGGGACTGACTGAGGAAAGGAGGAACAGAGAGACCAAACACCGGTGACAGGTGATAGTCACAACCCCCCTGGGTCTGATCAGGCCTGAAATATGTGTATCCACCCTCTGGGCCTTTTCAGCTAAGTGAGCCAGTAAATTGCCCTTTCCCAAGTCTAGTAAAAATGTATTTTTATATTTATATTTTTATTTTTATGACTCTTAACCAATATGGTGCTGACTAGAGAAGGGTCAGTGGGCCGTGGATGGAGGTTCAGCTAGAGCAGAACCCTGCTGCCTCCCGCCATTCCCCAGGGCTTTGACAGACCCGCTGGCACCTAGAGCCGTGGCCCATGTGGCCTGAATACCAAGGACACCATGAGCTGACCTGACAGCTGAGACCCAGAGTCTCTGGAACGAGACTTACCTGCTCACAGCAGATAAGAAGATGCCAATGGACCTCAGGATCTTTTCTAGTTCAAAGCCAGTCATATAGCTGCAGCAGCGTTAAAGAGCGCTTCCAGGTGGCCTCCCATTTAGATTGATTCCTAGTACTTCTAAGGGCTAGGATGAGGGTGTGGATGACCTATGCCCTTCACCCTGAGAGGAAACATGGGCATAGGGGTGGAGCTAGTGTGTGTGTCTCTGTGTCTCTGTGTGTATATGTATGTGTCTATGTGTGTGTGTATCTCTGTGTATATATGTATGTCTCTCTCTCTCTCTCTCTCTCTCTCTCTCTCTCTCTCTCTCTCTCTGTGTGTGTGTGTGTGTGTGTGTGTGTGTGTGTGTGTGTTCTATATCTCTCTGTGTCTCTGTGTGTATATGTATGTGTCTATGTGTGTGTGTATCTCTGTGTATATATGTATGTCTCTCTCTCTCTCTCTCTCTCTCTCTCTCTCTCTCTCTCTCTCTCTGTGTGTGTGTGTGTGTGTGTGTGTGTGTGTTGTTAACTCCTTCCCTGTTCTCTAAGAAGTCCCTCCAGGGCAGTCCACCCAACTGGGCTCTGCACTCTGCAAACTCCTTAGGGAGCAAAAAGGTCCCCATACACCCAAGTATATGAAGAGAACTGATAGTCTCTCAGAGCCATGGCCCATGTATCATTTTGGTCTCTCCACAGCTCATTATTTTGGGCCTTGTTCCTAGACTTCTCTACAGATAATTAGCTTCAGCCGGGCCTGGTGCCATACTCCTTTAATCCCAGCACTCCAGAGGCAGAGGCAGGCGAATCTCTGTGAGTTCAAGGCTAGCTTGATCTACAAAGTTGAGTTTCAGGATAGTCAGGGCCATTATACAGAGACATCCTGTCCCCCAAAAAAACAAACCAACATCAATAAAAGAATTAGCTTTATCATTAATTCTCCATTCTGTACTTGCTCAGAATTTTACACTGGAGGTCACTATTCCTATGAAGAATTGCATAGCTTCCTAATAAGAGTAACAGGAAATGGAGGAAAAATTAAACTCTGATTTAAAACAACCTCAGTATTTAATGCTACTTTTTAATGCAAGCCTTTGCAAAAAGCCTCACTGTAATAAAGCATCCTGAGCTTCGGCTCCAACACAGGGTATGAAATCAAGTCGTGGCAGAAAGGGAACCAGTCAACAATTACTAGGCTCATAACACATCCCAGGCTCTTAGAACACTTAAGAAATTAGCTGGAATTATTGCAGTCCGTGAGGATGACTGAGAGCTCCCAGGACTGAGAAAGGCTAATGGAATGGGTTGGAGGTAATGGTGCTTTGTTGGGGAGTGGGGTGAGGCAAATTATCTCTGCTGCACCCCAGTTCCCAGGATGCCAATAGGAGGAGAGACAGATTGGCTCATTAGGAACGGCTCCTCTTTAGTGCAAAGCCAGTGTTTGTTCTGGAGCCAGGCTCCCCTCCGGTTGCCACCTTAGCCTGGGCCAGGCAGTTAGCCCTCAGGGCAATCTCTTAATTGCTCCATTGCCCTTCTCTAGTTCCAACCTCTGCCCTGTGCCTGCCTCCTTTTCCTAAGTTACCAGCTAGGCTGACCGGCTTCTGTCAACTTCTTTTCTCTCTGTCACAGGCTAGTCTTCATTTCAGTCCCTTACAATGCATGCTTTTCTTCTTTTCCCACTCCCTCCCCTTCTCTGCTCTTCTCCTTTCCCCCCTCTCCCCCCTCTTCCCTCTCTTTTTCCTTCCTGTCTTCTTCTCTCCCCCCTCCCTTCTTTTTTTGAAATGGTCTCACCATGTAGCCCAGGCTAGCCTGGAACTTAAGGTGTTCCTCCTTTGGCATCCTGCATGCTGGGATGGCAGGCACGTGCCACCATACCCTGCTCTACTCAACCTTCCAAGGCTCATTTTTCTTATCAGTGAGATGGGATCTTAGAAATCCTCTGTGAGGCTATCAAAGGACATGATACATGAACGATACAGGGCTCAGGGTCTAGAACATTAAAAGACACAGAAAATGGCAGCTAACAGTGTCACCATCATTGCATAAATCATTGATTGTTCTGATCTGTTATGGAAGTTCAAGACTGACAAAAAGTTTGGGTTTATGTGTTCAGTTTTACAAAAGATAACAATGTTGCGTGGGTTTGTTTTCCTCTTGGGTGAGTAACTGGAGGACTTGGGGGGGGGATAGCACTCAGTGCACTGTCACTCAGTGCACTGTCACTCAGTGCACTGTCACTCAGTGCACTGTCACTTCCAGTGGGCAGTATACTCCTAATGGCAGGATCACAAAGAAAGTAAGGGGGGGTCTCTGGACTGTAGACAAATAGTGTGGTTCATAGAGCCAACCTGTTAGCATTGGCTGGCGGGCACATGGCATCAGAAGGCATGATGCCCCGTGAATTAAAGCACTGAGCACAGGAGAGAGAGGTGAGCAGAGCACGCTCTCTGTGGAAGCGTGAGCACTTATGAGCACTTATGAGGTGAGTCAGACGGGCCCTGCAGCAGACAGACAGACAGACAGACACTGACAGGAGGACGAGGACAGTGGACAGAGTAACAGTTCATCCCTGAAGTCCCAGCCCCTGGGAGGCTGAGGCAGGAGGAGCACATGCTTGAGGATAGCCTGGGATACATAGGTAGATCCTGTCTGAGAAAAGGAAGATGGAGGGGTAGTGGCTGCTGCAGAAGTGCTGAAGGGCAAGGTGAGGGCTGCACTCGCTTTAGGTCAGAAACTTAAAAGGGCACAAAAGCCAACTCTGTAATCAAACCCATCAGACTTCTTTTCTCTTTTTCCTTTTCTTCTTTTTAGATAGGCGGGATCTCATGTAACCTAGATTGGACTCTTGAGCTTCTTATATGGCTGAGATGACTCTGATTTCCTGACCATTCTGCCTCCACTTTCCAAGTTCCAGGATTATAGATGCTTTTCAACATGCCTAGCTTGCCATGCCCACCTGCCTGCCTGTCTTCCTCCCTCCCTCCCTCCCTCCCTTCCTTCCTTCCTTCCTTCCTTCCTTCCTTCCTTCCTTCCTTCCTTAAATCTTACTTCAATTTTAAACTCAAAATATTGACATTAAAACCAAATGTGGTGGCTTCCATCTGAAATCCCAGCACTTGGTGGCAGAGGCAGGAAGATTTCTACAGGCCAGTCTAGGCTACATAAAGAGTTCTATGTCAGACGCAGTGATTTATAGAGTGATTATAGGGAGGAGACCTTGTCTCAAAACAAAACCCAAGACAAAAAAAGTTAAGATAAAGTTCATGATAAAATATGAAAGGTTTGGGGGGCTGGAGAGGTGGTTCAGCGGTTAAGAGCACTGACTGCTCTCCTGAAGGTCCTGAGTTCAAATCCCAGCAACCACATGGTGGCTCACAACCATCCATTATGAGATCTGGCATTCTCTTCTGCTGTGTCTGAAGTCAGCTACAGTGTATTTACATATAATAATAAATAAATCTTTAAAAAAAATCTATCAAAGGTTTAAGTGGAACTGGCCTTAGAGTGTGGACCTCCCTCACCTGAGGTGGCTGCTGTTCATTGAGGTCATTGATAGATGTGGGCCAGAAGCCAAACACTCATGTTTCTCATGCACAACGGCTCTATCCCCAAGTCACCAAGTTCCTGCAAATGCCAGTGACCACCTGTTCTGAGTCACCAGGTTGCTTGTGGAAGAGAGGACAGGGTGAGAGGGCTCACACTTGCAGTTCCAGCACTCAGAAGGGAAAGGCAGGCAGGAGAATCAGGAGTTCCAGGTCATTGTTGGTGTGCTGGCTAATTTTATGTCAACTTGACACATTTATGGTCACCTGGGAAGAAGGAATCTTAATAGAGAAGATGCCTCTGTTGGGCTAGTGTGTAGGCAAGCCTGTCAGTCACTGTCTTGGATGATGACTGAGGTGGGCAGTCCTGCTCACCCTGGGAGGTGCCTCTGCTGGTCTGGTGTTCCCAGATGGTATAAAGTAGGTTGAGCAAGCTATGGAGAGCAAGTCGGTAAGCAGTGGTGCCCTTCGGCTTCTGTTTCAGTTCCTGCCGCTGGGTTCCTGCCTCAAGTTCCTTCCCTGACATCCCTGGATGATGGGCTACCAGCGGTAAAGTGAGATAAGCACTTTCCTTGCAAGTTGCTTTAGTGGTTTAATCACAGCAATAGAAACCCTAACACTTGGCCATACTGCAAGTTCAAAGCCAGTTTGCCTAGCATGCATTAAGGTCCTGGTTACTAGCCAGGGGAAGGGGGAAGGGAAGGTCTGAAGTAAGTCCACCAAGAGCAGAAGTGATGTGGCTCCCACAGACAATGCAAACAGTAACGGTAACCAAATTGTCTTCAGTCCTATTCTGCCTCAAACAGGCACTACAAGCTTGTCCCAAACAAGGGGTTTTAAATATTTATTTATTTATGTAATACTATATCTCCCTCTCTCTATCTATAGAGAGAGTGCTCTGTCCGCATGTATACTGACACACCAGAGGAGGGCATTGGATCCCATTAGAGATGGTTGTGAACCACCACATGGTTGCTGGGAATTGAACTCTGGAAGGAGCCAAGCAGCCAGTGCTCTTAACTGGAGTTGCTCCTCTTTTTGTGTTCTCTCCTTGTTTACCTAGTTTCTTTCATAAACCAGAAATGTGAGAGTCCACCTGAGGCACGAGTAGAGCCAGCAGTTGGATATCTCTTGGTAAAGAGCTCAGATTCCAGAAGGAAACTGGAGACTCTTCCAGCTGGAGTGATGTTGGCATCAGAAGAATGGATTTGATTATTTAGGGAGAAGCAGACTGAGAGAACAGAGAAAAGGCAGGGGGATAGAGGCTCAAGGAACGCCAAGAATTAAGGGGAGGACTGCCAAAGAAGTGACAGACCAGCCAGAAGGAAAGAGGCAACAGGAGAGCCAGATCCCAGGAGTCCAGGGAACTGTGTGGAGGAGTGGGAAGGGCTGACTAACAAATGTCATTAAGAGGCCATGTAAAAGGAATGAGGAGGTGGCCACCTGCCATTGCAGTTAGAAAACCACTGGAAACCTTGGCAAGACCACACTGGTGGAGCTGGGCGAGCAGAGACTGCAGTGGGCAGGGGGGACAGAGGAATGGCAGAGGGGAGTCTTAGTGACCTTTCAGCAGGTTACACTGTGAGGGGAGGGTGGGTGAACTCAGCATTGCTGCTAGGATTTTCATTTTTAGAGTAAATGCCAGGTGTGGAGATGCAAGTCTGTGATCCCAGCACGTGGGAGGTGGAGGCAGAGGGGTCAGACATCTTTGGCAACCTAGTCTTTGAGGCTGTCCTGGGCGACATAAGACCCAATCTTGCCCCCAAACAAAAAGGAGTAAGTGGGGCTGGAGAGATAGCTTGACTGTCAAGAGCACTGGCTGCTCTTCCAGAGGACCCAGGTTCGATTCTCAGAACCTACACAGTGGCTCACAACCATCCATGGCTTCAGTTCCAGATGACCTGATGCTTTCTTCTGGCTTCTGAGGATACCAGTTATACATAGTACACAGACATACATGCAGCCAAGACACACCACACCACACACACACACACATACACACACATACACACACACACACATACACACACACACACACACACACACACACACACACACACACTGAAAGATGATAAAATGAAATTGAAGATAAGGAAAATGGAAAAGATATAAGACTGAAAACAAAGTCCCCAAGGAAGAGTCAAGAGTAGAATAAACACATTCAACTCAGATGTAGTACTAGCTTCCAAGTCTCCTGAGACAGAGGGCAGAGTTAAGAATCACACACTTAAGAGTCTTGTGATGGTTTGAATATGCTTGGCCCAAGGAGTGGCACTATTAGGAGGTGGAGCCTTGTTGGAGGAAGTGTGTCAGTGTATGTGTGTGTGTGTGTGTGTGTGTGTGTGTGACTTTGAGAGCCTCCTCCTAGCTGCCTGAGGGGTCAGTCTTCTGTTTGCCTTCAGAAAAGATGTAGAATTCTCAGCTCCTCCAGTGCCATACCTGCCTGGATGCTGCCATGCTCCGGCCTTCATGATAATGGACTGAACCTCTGAACTCTAAGCCAGCCCCCAATTAAATGTCCTTTATAAGAGTTACCTTGGTCAGGGTCACAGCAAAGAAACTCTAACTAAGACAGTTGGGAAGACAGGCAATCAATAGAATTCTTGACTTTGGAGATATTTTTATCACCATATATTCAATTCTAAAATATTGGAATCAAGAGAAAAGCTTCCTCAATTACACTTCCCCACCCTTTTTGATGATGCCCTGCTTCCCACCAACTTAGCAAAGGATACATGATTCTAAGCCAGGTGGTCACTCGTATGAGGAACAAACTGGCTCCCTGGGAAAACTCCAGCTCCAACTCAGGGCCAGTCTTGCCTTCGTTGGTTTCGATGAACGTGGTGAGAATCTGAGTTCGGAGGCCTTTGCCGGCGTTGTCCCACTCTTGCAGAAAACTAAGGAGCCGGCTGATGGCCGCCTGCTCCTTTACAGAGGTCATGGTCGACCAATCCTGAGGGGGACTGCAAGGTACAGACAATGGGATACCATAGTGTTTAGAATCACGTGAACCCATAACTTCATGGGCTGTGCTTTTCTATGGATCGACTTGTAGGTTAGGCGAGCCTTTGTGCAGATGCACGTGTAAAAGCCACGCTAGGGGCTGGAGGGCATGGCTTCCTAGCAATGCTTCCAGGACCCTCAGGGTTTTAGCCCTAGCACAGTGCAAAACGAAGTGAGGGACTGAATGGTGGCTGGGTGACAGATGGGGCTGTAGCTCACAGGTGGATTACTCACCCTCCCCCATGTGCAAGGTGCGGTGTTGATCCCTAACACTGGGGGTGGGGGGGGCACTCTAAGATCTGAGCAGGGAAGTTTTAGCCAGGATGGAATGGAATGAAAGGAATTGTGTTGGTCCCACAGTGACCCAAACCTATAGCCCTAGTACTCCCAGACAGTGAGGCAGGAGGAGGAGAATTTCGAAGTTAGCATCAGCTAAAGTGGAGATACTATGACAACATGCATCAGGCTGGCCTTGAATTTACAGGTCTGCCTGCCCTCTGTTTCCCAAGTATTAGGACTGTACCATGGTGTCTGCTTTTTTCCTTCCTTCTTTCCTTCCTTCCTCTCTCTCTCTCTCTCTCTCTCTCTTTCTTTTTTTGAGACATAGTTCTGCTATGTAGCACAGGCTGGCCTTGAACTCATGATAAGCCTCCTGCTTTAACCCCGTGAATGCTGGATTACAGGAATTAAGTTAAACATGCTTCCCCCCCCCCTTTGTGTGTATGTGTGTCTGTTTGTGTGTCTGTGTGAATACATGTTTGTAGACATATATGTGGAGGTCAGAGGTTGATGTTGGATATCTTCCTTAACTGCTTTTTGCCTTATTTATTTTAATTTTTTATTTTAATGTTTTGAGATAGAGTCCCACCATATAGGTTTGGCTGTCCAGGAACTCCATTTGTAGATCATGCTGGCCTTGAACTCAAAGATACCCTCCTGCCTCTGCCTCCTGAGTGCTGGGATTAAAGGTGTGTGCTGGTGCTGGAGAGATGGTTCACTGGGTAAGACCACTGACTGCTCTTCCAAAGGTCCTGAGTTCAAATCCCAGCAACCACATGGTAGCTCACAACCACCCGTAATGAGATCTGATGCCATTTTCTGGTGTGTCTGAAGTCAGCTACAGTATAATAATAAGTAAATTTTTGGGCTGGAGCAAGCAGAGACTGAGCGAGGGGAGTTGACCAGAGAGAACAGAGGTCCTAAAAAGTTCAATTCCTAATAACCACACAAAGGCTCACAACCATTTGTACAGCTACAGTGTACTCACATACATAAAATAAATCTTTAAAAATAAAATAAAATAAAGGTGTTTGCCCCATGCCTGGCCCTGCCGCCTTAGTTTCTGAGATAAAGTCTTTCATGGGACCTGGAACTAGTTTGGCTGGACTGGCTGGCCACTGAGTTCCAGGAATACACCTGCCTGGACAACCACCCAGTGCTGGGTTTACAGTCAAGCACCATGGTGCCTGGGATGTCTGTGAAGGCCAGAAAACACAAGCTCTGGGGTGGCAGGGGAGCAGGTATTTGCTAAAAGCCTCAGACTGTTCTTCAAGCTGGGTGGGAGACTGGGCGGGGTCTTTTGAGACCAGGGCTCATCAGTTTAGGCAAAGTTCTTCTTAACCTTGTAGCTGGGCATTTAGTCTAACTCTTTAAAACAACTCAAAGTAAAGTTAGTGGGAAGAACAACTTCCTGTTCCGTAGCTGGATTAATGGGCTGTGGTTTGTAGGAGCCTGTGTCCTTGGGAGAGTGTTTTCGATAGGGGGAGGGGAGGCTTAAAATAAACCCGTTTCCCAAAAATAGTTGTGATTGAAAGTGTTATTATCCATAACAAATGTTAGTGCTGATGGGATAAAGGCACGTGCGATTCTTTTGTTTAACAGACAAGTGAAAGTCATATTTCACATTATCATGGGGTTTTCTGTGATTTACAGAATATTTGTGAAACATTACTTGCGGTGGCCATGATTGATATGGAGGGAAGAGCTTGTGTGTAAGAGAGATGTGTATTTCACAGAGACGGTTCAACATGAAATTTACAGTCCCATAAAGTGCTCCCACATCTTCGCCAGAGATCTAGTTAAAAGGACTTTACAGTCTGAAGCATCCTAAAATTGATTCTAAATTAACGTTTCCTCACATGTATTTGAGATATTGATGGGGCCCTGCTATCAGACTTTTATTAGGAAGTGATAATCTGAGACATGCTGAGACAGACGTACATACATACCAACCTCCACTACTCCCCAGAGGACACTGGGTCTGTTCTCCTGGGAAGGGCGCCACACAGCTTCAGGAAGACATCACAAGGTCCAATTAGCTTCTAGAACTGGGGGCCCAGGGTAAGTGTGGACCAACCTAAACACACAAAAAAAATGACCAAACCTTTGGAATGCCATTGATTATGGTGAACTCCATTGTAATCAGAGACATAAAAGGAACTGTCACAGGCTGTGGACACTTTCAACAGCCTAACGAGCATTACAAAAACAAGGGCCAGGGCTGGAGAGATGGCTCAGCGGTTAAGAGCACTGACTGCCCTTCCAGAAGTCCCCAGTTCAATCCCCAGCAACCACATTGGTGGCTCAGAATCACTGTAAAAAGATCCGATGCCTTCTTCTGGTGTGTCTGAAGGGAGCTACAGTGTACTCACATACATAAAAAATAAAAATAAATCTTGAAAGAAAGAAAGAAAGAAAGAAAGAAAGAAGAAAGAAAGAAAGAAAGAAAGAAAGAAAGAAAGAAAGAAAGAAAGAAAGAAAGAAAGAAAATGAGGGCCAGATGGGCAGTGGTGGCACATGCCTTTAGCCAGCACTAGGGAGGCAGAGGCAGACAGATCTCTATGAATTTGAGGTCAGCCTGGTCCATGTAGCGAGTTTCAGGGCAGCCAGGGCAATATAGAGAAGCCCTGTCTTAAAAAACAAACAAGCAACCAAACAAAAGAAAAAAGAAACGAGGACCAGCAGTTGTTTTAGACCCCAGGGAGGAGGGATGAGGCACCAGCATTAACTTTCTCTAGACAGACTCTTCCTAGGCCCAGGGTTCAAGCGTGCTATTAGAGAAACTCCCAGCAGAAGGCTCCGTGGGATGGTCCCTCAAAGTCCCTGGAACTCTCTGTTCCCTTGTGCTCTTCTGCCTGTCTTCTCTCTCTGCTTTTTCTTCCTGTGAGATAGACAGGCCAGTCGAGGCTGGCCTCAAACATGATCTTCTCAGCTTCACTGAGGTTCACTGGCTTGTGCCCACCATGCCGAGCTTTAACTCTTTTTTTTTTTTTTTT
>NC_034595.1:68386299-68390171 GCF_900095145.1 Mus pahari
CTCCCAAGTGCTGGGATCATAGGCATGCACCACCACTGCCCGCCCCGAGCTTTAACTCTTAAATGTGCCAGGAAAGCATGAGGTTTGGCATCAGACTGGGCTCAAGGCCATGAAATCAATGTAACAGTCCCTGCCTAGCCCGGAGCCTCTGTCTTGCCTCCTGCCACAGGCAGACATTTTCAGCTCCTCTGGTATTTACTTCCACGTTTCCAAATAACAAATGCACATACAACTTGTTATGGGCTGGACTGTGTTTCCCTCAATTTCATATGTTGAAATCTCAAATCCCCAGTACCTTAGAATATGACTACACTTTGAGGTAGGGTCTGTGAGTATTTACTTTATGTATATGAGTACACTGTTGCTGTCCTTAGACATACCAGAAGAGGGCATCAGATCCCATCACAGATGGTTGTGAGTCACCATGTGGTTTCTGGAAATTGAACTCAGGACCTCTGGAAGAGCAGTCAGTGCTCTTAACCTCTGAGCTCTCTCACACAGCCCAGGGTCTGTTTGTATATATGTGCGTGCATGCCAATATGCAACATGTCTGTAGGTGAGGTTAATCTCAAAAATCATTCCTTGGTTTTTGTTTTTTTTTGTTTTTGTTTTTGGTTTTGGTTTTTCGAGACAGGGTTTCTCTGTATAGCCCTGGCTGTCCTGGAATTCACTTTGTAGACCAGGCTGGCCTCGAACTCAGAAATCTGCCTGCCTCTGCCTCCCGAGTGCTGGAATTAAAGGCATGTGCCACCATGCCCGGCTATTCCTTGTTTTTTGAGACAGGGTCTCTCGCTCCTCTGGGTCTCACCAACTAGGCTAGGCTTGCTGGTTGATTGGCATCAGGGGTCCATTTGTCTCTGCTAGATTCCAAGAATGGAGCATGTCTCAGACTATCACCTCCTAATAAAAGTCTGATAGCAGGGCTCTGTCAATATCTCATTCTTGGCAGCAAGCCTAAAATGGCTTGCTCCTCTTACTCTTTCAATGTGGGTACTAGGGATTGAACTTGGGTCTTTATGCTTGCCAGGCAAACCCTTTACCACCTATCTTTTAGGCCCTGGCAGGGTTTTTAAAACAGCACCTAGGATTAAGTGGGGTCATTGAGGTGCAACCTTGTTTAATACAAAGGTGTGTTTATAAGAGGTCAGGGCTGGGTGTGCTAGTGCACATCTTTGATCACTTGAGAGGCAGTGGCAGGCAGATGTCCATGAGTTCAAGGATAGCCTAGCTTCAGCATGGTGAAAGGACTATGGGACACTGAAATGGTTGGTGGAAGCATGAGGGACATCAGAGTCTGGCACTGGGTCCCTTAGAGTGGCCCCTGGGCAGGGCCAGTGCAGAGGAACCTCCAGGCCCTCTTGCAAGTTGTTCTCTGACTTCCACATATGCACCCTGGCATATGCACACTACACTCCCCAATGATAATAGTGTATGTTTTTGTTTATTTGTTTGTGTGTTTGTTTTTGGTTTTTCGAGACAGGGTTTCTCAGTATAGCTCTGGGTGTCCTGGAACTCACTTTGTAGACCAGGCTGGCCTCGAACTCAGAAATCCACCTGCCTCTGCCTCCCGAGTGCTGGGGTTAAAGGCATGTGCCACCACGCCCGGCTCAATAGTGTATGTTTTAAAATTTAAAAAAATATTAGAAGATACTAGGATATGGAAAGTCACAATGAAGATACAGGGAAAGATGCCATTGATAATGGAAGCAGAGAGGCCCAGCAGCTAGCTGCCCTGCAAGACTGTGCTATGAGCTTTCAACCTGCAGACCTGGGAGGGAATACATTTCTGCTTTTAAAGATGTGGGGGTCTGCTGTGAGTATGCAGTGCCCACCAAGGCCAGAAGAGGGCGTTGGACACCCTGGGATTGGAGTTCCACATGGTTGAGCCACTGTGGGTGCTAGGAATGGAATCTGGGTTCTCTGTGAGAGCAGCCAGAGCTCCGAACCTCTGAAGCACGGATGGCTCCAGCTCCACTCCTGTTTAAGCCACCCAGTCTGTGGTTCTTTGTCATGGTGGCCTCGGCAAACAGATAGACTACTATTACTTGATTTATCAATTTTGGACAAAATTTATTATTTATTATTTTGGCAGCTGAGGAATTAGTTCTCTTGAAGCATTCCAGCCCTCCCTTTCTTCCTCCTTATCCTCGCAATATAATTTCCCACAATTTACAGTTAAATCAATAGTGTTTACATTATTGACCAAGTAAATAAACTCTTTGGCCAAGCAATAAAATACTATTACATTTTCTTTCCTTACGGCTTGGTTTTTACCTAGAGTCAATCACAGCCATTTCTTCTCAATCATTTAGCTCTAATTATCTGCAGTGATTTACCCCGCCAATGTTCCATATGTAGCAGTAGGGTTTTTTTTTTTTTTTTCTAAATGTTCAACCCACATCTAACTAGTCCCTTCTTCTCCCTGGAGAGCAGTGTCCGTGGATCTCTTCCCCCTTCACGTGGGCGGGGCTGTAACAACTGCTGCCTTGGGGTTCCCTTCCGCTGTTCTTCACCGCTGCGGAAGCACATCTCGTTTCTTGATTTGCTCCTCGTTTCATTGAGGCTTGTTCTGTAGTGGCGTCTCTAGGCGTGTCCTGGAAACACTTCGGACAGATCAAGTCTCCCCTTTGTTTCTGCTGGTAACTCTGACGTCATTCCGATTCCTCCCTGTGCGGAGGAGTGTCTCCTCTGCTGCTGACTTTACAACCCTTCCTGTAACTGTGCTGGGGATGTAGCTCCACAGTGAAGCACAGCTGAGCGGACACGAGTCCTGTGTGAGCAACCACCACTGGGGAGATGGGCACAGATCTTCTTCTCGCTGGGCACAAGGTTTGCGGATGGCACAGAGCCTTTTAGTCTACTGTGGTTTTAAAGCATGTACAACTATGTTCATTTATTTGTTCTTGTGACGTGTGTGCATACCATAGACCATAGTGTATGTGCGGAGGTCAGAGGACAACTTGTAGGAAGAGCTTCTTTCCCAATCTATTCTGTGGGTCCCAGTAGGGTTGGTGAGGAGCCCTTCCCACTGGGCCACCCTTCTTGCCTCCCCCCCCCACTACACTGCCTTGTTTTAAAGATTGATTTATTTTTATTATGTATGTATGGTTGTTCATTTGCATATACATATATGTGCATTGCACGTGTGCCCGGTGGCTCCTGCGATCCCGAAGAGGGCATCAGATTCTCTGGAACTAGAGGTACAGGTAGCCATTGGCCACAATGTGGGGGTTGAGAACTGAACCCGAGGCATCTGCAAGAGCAGGCAGTGCTCTTGACCTCTGAGCATCTCTTCAGCTCTATGTAGAGCCTTATGAATAAATCGCTACAGTTCCAACAGTGCGCCCTGATGGGGCAGGCACAGGATGCTGGCTTTGTTTAGGGCGATGGCTGTTATGAAAGGTCTGTGACTAGCCGGGGAGACACAGGGAAAGTGTGTTCTAGGAAGAGAAGACATGTAGCTGGCTGAGGAGAGTGCGCAGAGGCATCGTAGGTAGTACAGTACAGTGGTTAGAGCTGTGGATTCTGGAGAGCTGTGAGACTTTTCTACGTCCCAGCAGTGTGGTCTTAGACTGGTTGGTTAACTTCTCTGGGCTTCAGTCCTATTATCCATTATGATGTGATAATATCTCATAAGACTAGTATAAATTCTGCAACATATAAAATGGGATCCTCAGATGGAGCAGGGTCTTGGTCTTGGCCTATAGCTCATTTGGTAGAGTGCAAGCATTTATGCATGAAGCCATGGGTTCTGGTCCCCATTACCTTATAAGTTGGGTGTGGTAGAACACATCTACAGTCCCAGGCCCTAGGCAGTGGCAGGAAGACATATCCTCTCCTCTCTTCTCTTTTCTCTCTTCTCTTCTCTTCTC
>NC_034595.1:68390336-68398681 GCF_900095145.1 Mus pahari
CTCCCTTCCTTCCTTTTTTCCTTCCTTCCTTCCTTCCTTCCTCATTCCTTCTCTCCCTCCCTTCCCTTCCCTTCTCTTCCCTTCCCCTTCCCCCTCCCTCCCTCCTTCCTTCCCTCCTTTCTTCCTTCCTTTCAAACAGGGTTCCTCTGTGTAGTCCTGGCTGTCCTGGAGTTCACTACATAGACCAGGCTGGCCTTGAACTCACAGAGATCCCCTTGCCTCTGCCTCTTGAGTGCTTGACTAAAGCTCGTGCCACCATGCATGGCCTTGACTTTGTTTTGGAAATCCCTTAATAGGGGAGCTGGCTTTGATTCCTAGCACCGACATGGTGTCTCACAGGCTTCTGAAACTCCAGTTCCAGGGGATCTGACAATCTCTTCTGGTCTTCACATGCAACAGGCAGACACCTGTGCACAGATAGACACGTGGGCAAACTAGGCAAGGCAAGAGGTGGGAGCACTCAGGAGCCATTCCTGTAATCTGGCAAAAGATGCTCGGAGCACCAGGGGGAAGATGGAAGCAGAAACACCTCTTAGGAAGAAACAGCAGGACCCATGACTGATGGGTGACTGATGGATGTGGAGGAGGAAAAAGAGGGGGTAACCATGCAGGTCCACTGGGAATGAAGGGCAAATGTCCCCAACCCACTCCTGCATTTTTCTTTGCAGTGTTGGGGATAGAACCTAGGGCCACTTACATGGTAGGCAAACACTATACCACTGAGATACACTCCATGTAGCTCTGGCTGGCCTTAAACTACAATGCAGCCAAGGATGACCCTGAACATGCTCTCACACACCATATGCACATAAGCAGTCATAATAAAAATAAACTTCAAAGAAGATCCCTAGCTCAGGGGCTGGAGAGATAGCTCAGCAGTTAAAGAGCACTGGCTGTTCTTCCAAAGGAGCCAGGTTCAATTCCCAGCACCCACATGGCAGCTCACAGCTGTCTGTAACTCCATTCTAGAGGATCTGGCACCTCATACAGAGATGCATGCAGGCAAAACAGTAATACACATCAAAATAGGAATAAATCTTTTTTAAAAAGGCTTGCTGACTAATCTTATCTCCAGCCACTTTCATTCACCAGACCTCTAGTTTTTAATCTCCTAGGCCCTTCCAGAGGGTTCCCAGTGTTGCCCTGAACAGGACTGGCTGGCCAGCCAGTCCTTTTTGACTTTCAACAAAAGCCCCGAGCCACTTCAGGGCTCTTGCTTCTGTGGCCCATCTTCTGACATCCCTCTATTTCCTTGTGCTGTCAAAACAAACCCTCTCACTGGAGGCTGAGCTCAAGGGCAGGGTTGGTTTTGCTATTCCTGTGCCCTGGGGCGGGTGATGTAAAATAGAAGTTTAATAAATGCCTGCCACTGGTGAGAACCAGCCAGCCCTTGTTTTGATGTTTATATCTGAGTGTCCGTGATATGTAGGTACATAAAACTACTATCTTCTCTAAGCTGCCACGAGCTCCATCCGAGGAGGCCAGCGTGAGTTCTATGAGGCATTTTACAGCTAGGACAGGGACGGCGATGTCAGCAGGGGTGTCATCTTTGGAAACTAAGGACAGGGGTTTGGTGCCATGAACGGTCAGTTAAATTGTAATTGGAGAGAGCTGTTCTTCTGAAAAACCCAAATGCTCCTTAGTTGAAGCCAAATGGCCTCCAAGAAGGGGAGAAAAATTTTTGAAATGTCAAAGAAATGATTTCCAATTTGGTGCTCACAAGCACAGGCTCTAATGATCAGTAGCAATGAGGAGCTAACAAATTAGCATTAATGGAGAATGGCTTTTGGAAAAGGGGATTTAATTTATAGTCAGCCGATCATGGCATGCAGTGGGCAATAAAAGTCAGTTTCACCAGCTTGATCAGAACTGGAGCTTGCACGGAATGCCAGAGAAAAATGTCCGGCACCATCATGCTCACTGGAATCTCTCTGTAAGCGGCAGCCAATTACAATTGCCGATATTTTACCTTGGAGAGAAAACGGCGTGAAAAATCATAGTACATGAAATTAAAATCCAGATTAGAAGCCTTCGTCCAAATTGTCTGTGGCCTTATCACCTTGGCAAAGCCCTCCGCAAGAATGGCCAGCCTACTCTGTCTTCTGCCCAGAACGAATCCTTGGATCACCTCTTCATCGTCAGAGCTGATTAATAAGTGGAGTCTTAGTCGCAAATCACTCTACAGTGACCGAAAGAAAGGTCCTTCAAGCAAGTGAACCAAAAATCACGAAATTTGATAACTCCCGCCCACATTAATGGAAAGCCCCTTAGCAACACTCAAAAGGAATTATCAACAATTAAGAGAAGCCAGGCATGGAAACCCAGCCGGGGAGACTGAGGCAGGGGAGCAACCATAACTTCAAGGCTACTCTGGGTTAGGTAGCAAGTACCAGGACACCCAACAAGGGCAAATGTTGTAAGATCCTGTCCCAAGAAAAACCAAACCAAGCCAAACGAATAAATAAAAACGAAACACACCAAAGAACTCAGTATGTCTTGATATTAGACAAGACTTCCCAGACAGTCCCCCCAACCCCCGCCAATTCCTTTCCCTAAAGTCTGAATAAAGTACATGCATAAAAGCAAGAGAGCTCCAAGCCATGGGTTATCTGCCTGCCTCACACTCCCAGGTCCCCTCACAGATAAGGTCATCTGCTCTTGTTCCCTGGGGGCTTCACAGAGCAGAATCAAACAAGGCCTTCTCCTCAGGGACTTGATTCCTCACTCTCAGGAACTAGGATGTGGTGACCCACATCCTTAATCCCAGCCCTCAAGAGGCAGAGGCAGGTAGATCTCTGTGAATTTGAGGCCAGCCTGGGCTACAACGTGAGTTCCAGGACAGTCAGGACTATACAGAGAAAACCTGTCTCAAAACAAAACAAAAAAACAAATAAAGCAAAACAAAACAACAACAAAATAGTGCCACTCTCTGGTGACCAGACATTCAAATCTATGAGCCTATGGGGGCCATTCTTGCTCAAGCCATCGCATTCCACTCCCTGGCCCCCTAGGCGTATAGCCGTACCATAACGCAAAAAAGGCCATCAGTCCAACTTCAAAAGTTCCCATAGTCTATCACAGTCTCAACACTGTTTAAAAGTCCAAAGTTCAAAGTCTTTTCTGAGACTCACGGCAAGCTCTTAACTTTAACCCCTATAAAATCAAAATCAAAAGGCAGATCACATACTTCCAGCATACAATGGCATAGGATATACATTAACATTCTAAAAGGGAGGAGAGGAGGCACAGTGAGGAAACACTGAACCAAAGCAAGACCAAACAGCAGCTGGAGAAACTCCAAACTCTGCATCTCCATGTCTGATGGCTATGCGCTCTTCAGATCTCCAACCTCTTTCAGCTTTGCTGACAGCAACACACTTCTCTCTCTTGAGCTGGTTCTACACCCTGTTGGCAGTTTTCCTTGGTGGGTATCCCATGACTCTGGCATCTCCAACATCTTGGGTCTCCCAACAAAATCCAGTCTTTGCTCTCATAGCTTCATGCGATGGTCTCTCTGGGTCTCTACGTAGGGACTACCCCGATACACACCTGACTTTCTTTACCCACAGAGAGAGACTCCACAACCCCTTTCTTGTATCCTGGATTTTAAAGTTGGAATTACATTCCTGAAGCTGCCAAGTTCTGCTGCTGTCTAGGGCTAGAACACTGGTGTAGGCATAGATTTTTTGCATCCTACTTTTAATAAACATTCAACCTCTCCTCTTGCCCACCACCCACCAGAGGTAGTGGAAGAGAAAAGTTATTAGGATACGGGGGAAGTGGACCCGTTTAGAAATGATTCTTTGGAGCAAATCCCATCTGCGTAGTCAGGAAAGCGTAAGTTCAGTTCACAGGTCAACAGTGGCAGCTTGATCCACTTGCAAACACTTCATGGATAAACCAGCAGTCCAGTTCAGTAGTGTCAGGATAGTGGCATCTATGGCATGACCTAGCAGGAACAGCCAGGCCTCAGCTGAATCAGCACGAGGCAGCAGGAGGGATTAGGGCCATCAGGGACACCAGGAGTCCTTGGCTGTGTCTCTCTCAATGAATCGAAAATCAGCAAAGAGATGAGAGCAAGAAGTGTTCCAGAACTAGCTCCACAAGCAGGTCCCTCTCACAGTCTCCTGAGTCCTATTTATACTTCCTCCAAACATCAGGCATCCTCCACAGGTCTTGCCTCAGCATGTGAGTCTATCTTAGCAAAACTCCACAGAAGTCTGTGTCAGCTGACATCCCTCTGCCAATCAGCCTGAGTCCATGGAAGCAGCCAGCGCACCACCGGAAGTTTTTTGGTGCATTTCTTTCTATGGAGCCTCAACAAATGGAGTTCAACTATGCAATGTAAGGAACAATACATGAGTGTTGTTGGCGAAGAATCCTTCATCATTTGTCCTCTCTCGTGCTTTAGCAGAACATCCTTTCACCCGTGTCTGCTTTAATGAAACACTCATTCAGGTGTTTGCCCCAGCAAACCACCATCCCACACAACAGACTCTCCAAAGAGCCTTAGGTTTCTGCTTCACAGGATCCCTTCGTCCATCAGCTTCCATCACACGGGCCCCTCATCCAGCAGCTTTCTACATCACACAGGCCCCTCGTCTCGTCCATCAGCTTCCATCAGCTCTCTGGTTTTGATGGTTTCCTTCACTGCTCAACCTCCCCTGAGTTTCTTTTTCACGAGTGGGAAGCTTCGCTGGGTGAAGTCTTTCCTGAAGCCACCACTCCCTTTACCCTGATAAGCATCCAGTTTTTCTTTAATTGTTAAGAATCTCCCTGAGTACGGGACTTAGCTCCACGACACTGCCTGGTGCTCCTCCCTCCTCCAATTGTACATTTTGTAGTTTTCTTTTCCTTTTTTTAAATTTCTAATTTTTTCAAAGATTTATTTATTTATTATATGTATTTATTATATGTAAGTACACTGTGAGAATCTTCAGACACTTTCTTCTTGCTCCAACCCCAATCGTTCGCTGTAGCTGTCTTCAGACACCCCAGAAGAGGGCATCAGATCCCATTACAGATGGTTGTGAGCCACCAGGTGGTTGCTGGGAATTGAACTCAGGACCTCTGGAAGAGCAGCAGTCAGTGCTCTTAACCTCTGAGCCATCTCTCCAGCCCCCCACCCCCACCCCAGCAGCTTTTATATGGGTCCTGGGAGTCAAAGTTGGTTCCTCACACTAGTTCGGGAAACACTTTACTGGCTCAGCCATCTCCCCAGTTACTCCTCAACAGTTTAAAGTGGGCATCTCCATGGTTGGGGGGGTCACACGCTTTCACTCACCCATTTCCTCTGTGATTTTATCTTTTACCTCTTTGCTGGATCTCTCTCTCATTCCAACAAAAGCCTGTACCTCCTAGCGGTCTCCAGCGAATGACAAATGACTTGCCTTGCAAGTGTTCCATCGCCCCCCCCTTTCCTTTTAAGACAAGTCTCAGGTAGCATAGGCTAGCCTGGAACTCATCATGTAGCTGAGGATGATCTGAAGCATTGAGACTCCTGGCACTACCTCTTAAATGGTGGGATTCCAGGGACATATCACCATGCTGTCACCTCCCACCCACTCTCAAGCCACTGACTCTTGTGGTCACTGAAATGGCACTTGCAAAGGTTGCTAACAACTTCCTTGTTTGTAAATCCAGTGCCATCTTTGAGGTTTTACTTACCTTAATCATCAGCCCTCAATACTCCCCCCCCCCCGGTTCTGTCTCCTACACACCATACCCACTCATCCCCTTCACCCAAATAGCGTCTTCTTTTTCTGCTTTTTGTTTTGTTTTTGGTTTGGTTTGGTTTTGTTAAAGACAGGGTTTCTCTGTGTAGCCCTGGCTGTCCTAGAGGTAGATCAGGCTGGTCTCGAACTCACAGAGATTCACCTGCCTCCTGAAAGCTGGAATTAAATGCATGCGCCACTACGCCCAGCTCAGAAAATATTTACTAAATGTAAGAAAGCTGTACTCTCCTGTACTCGTCTAAGCTACTTGGACTCACACATGAAAGGCCATGTCTCAAATCATTACCTGAAGACCCCTTCCCAGCCAGGCAACCAGCCTCAACCCACAGGTTTGGAAGGACCGGTTGGCACGCGTCGCCTGCTTTCCGCTGTTTTGTTCGTTTTTTTCTGCCTCCAGCCTGGGAACTGCGGCTGGCGATGGAGGTAGATGTAGTCAGAGGTGCAAGTTCAAGTTTTCTACCAAATACCAGAAGACAAAGTTCTGAGATGCCCTCTGCAGAACCCATACTACTTCAACTCTCCTACCGACTTACCTTCACAGGAGGGTGCGGTTGCTCCGAGAGCGCTGCCCCACTGACCAATACTTGATCCAAGATTAAGAGAGTCAGCCAATTGCTGGGGCCCAAAGACAGTAGGGGCGGGGCGCGGTTGCTAGGGCTGGGCTAGTGGGTGCCGCCCGAGGCGCGAAGCGACTCCCTGGTTGCTAGGCAGGGAGGTCACAGAGTGCGGCTCGGAGATTGGACAGCGCTGGGCGTGGGCGGGGAGGGGGCGTGGCCCGGCGGCGTCCGGGCCCCGGCGAGGTGAAACTGCGGGAGTTCCGGCGGGAGGCCCGTGCTGACGGCCCGCACCTTCACCATGGCCTCGGCCGAGCTGGATTACAGCATCGAGATCCCGGATCAGCCCTGCTGGAGCCAGAGTATGGAGGGGGATTGGGGAGGTGGCCTGACAGCGATGCCCCGCCCGCCCTGCGGTTCCGCCCTCCCTCGGCCCGCCCCCTTCGGGGGTCCCGCAGGGCTGGCTAGAGCTTGCGGGGCGCTCCGAGTCCCGCCCCCCCGCGCCCCGCCCCCCAGGCGACTGAGGGTCTTTCTGTTCCACGCCAGGTTCTCAAGGCCCAAGTTCTGCTTTCCCTTGTAGCTGGAGGCCCTTCGAGGCTCATTCTAATTCTTTTGTTTTGGATTCTCGCTCCTCATTTGCAAGTGTGGCTAGGCCCACCCTTCATTTTTGCAGACTGGATTCCTGGGGGAGCCTCTGGTCCTCAGAAAAGCCAAGGGACTCAGCAAGCCTAGTCCTGCCCTTCTCAGCTCACCTTGGCAGTGGTTAACAGAACGGTCTGTTAGGCTGGGTCGAGCTCTGTTGAAATCCTATCCCTTTAGTAATTGGATGACCTTCTGCAAACTTTCAACTTCGAATTTTAGTTTTCCCAGAGCAAAGATGAGGAAAAATTGCAGGTTGCACAACCGAGATTATTTGTGTAAAGGACTTGGCATGTGTCCTGATGGAAGTAAACTTAGTCGTTGGCATTTAAATTTAACGTGTGTGTGTGTGTGTGTGTGTGTGTGTGTGTGTTTAACCCTCCTAAGGCCATATCATTAAAAAAGATGTGTAGGAGGCCACCTAAGATTAGCAGCTTGTAAAGCAGTGTAAGTTGTTGGACCAGAGAATGGAAGGCTGTCCCTTTTGGAAATGGGCAGAGGAGGCTTGGAGTACAGGTCGGCCAATGCTTCTGCATCGGTATTTCCAGTCCACTGCCCCGCACTTGTCCAGCTCATCATAAAGTTTAGCTAGGGGGTGCTTCCTTCAAAAGCCTCCCCAGGCCTCCCTTCCCAGGCCCTCCTGTCCCACTGTGTGTTCCTTGCTTGGAGTCCATCTAGGACGGGGCAGGAGCCTCTCATCTCCCAAAGCAGGAAGGAAAGGCTGCCATTATCTGTTTCTCCCTAGAGATGGATCGTTGGGCTTATAGATGTGAAAGGACTTTTGAAGAATTTTTGACAATAGCTTTAGATGAAGTCAGATACTATTTCTGTCTTTGCAGTGCCATTTGCTGCAAAGGGCTGGTTCTCCATTCTGCATGGCCAGGAGGATAGGGATTCTCTCTCTCCCCACGTGGGGAGAGACAGTCTTGTTTATTTATTTAGGCAGGACTGGGGGATTGAACGCAGGGCCGCATGCATGCTAAGGCAAGGGCTTTAACACTATATCATACTCAGCCCTCATTAACTTTGATTACATATTTATTTGTGTGTGTGCATGCACACCGTAGTATATGTGCACAGGGCAGAGGACAGTTAGTGGCAGTTGGTTCTCTTTCTTCTGGGTGGGCTGGAGCGCTAACTCAGGTCCTGTGGTTTTTCAGTAAGTGCTTTTCCCTGCTGAGCCGACTCACCAACTCAGCCCTCCTTTTATGACAGTTGTCTTGACTGGCCTTGAACTTACTCTGTAGCCCAAATGAGCTTGAAATTGCAAATATCCTTTACTCTTTCCCAGTAGCTAACATTCCAGGCAGGTGCCATTGAAATTGTCTTTGGCTTACTGCTGTTGTTATTATTATAGTATTTTTGTTTGGTTGGTTTTTTTGAGACAGAGTTTCTCTGTGTAGCCCTGGCTGTCCTG
>NC_034595.1:68398781-68400481 GCF_900095145.1 Mus pahari
CCTCTGCCTCCCGAGTGCTGGGATTAAAGGTGTGCACCACCACGCCCAGCTCTTTTTTTTTTTTTTTAAGATTTATTTATTTATTAATGTAAATACACTGTAGCTATCTTCAGACACTCCAGAAGAGGGCGTCAGATCTTGTTAAGATGGTTGTGAGCCACCATGTGGTTGCTGGGATTTGAACTCAAGACCTTCAGAAGAGCCATCTCTCCAGCCCTATAGTATTCTTTTATTATCATTGAGATAGGATCTATCTATGTAGCCCTGGCTGTCTTGGAACTTGTTCTGTAGACCAGGCTGACCTCAAAACTCAGAGAATTATTTTTGAATCTCTCTAAGCTATGTATTTCTCCTGTGTCAGATAGAAATAATAACAACTCTCTAAAATCACGAAGCTAGGATAGATGCTGGACGACATGGGCCTGGAACGGAGTGGCTGCTCTGTCCATGTATTTTCCTCCCCGTGCTTCCTGTTGCGTTAGGGGGCTGGGCTTAGAACTGGAAGATATCTGGGGGTGGGGGGGGGCTTTTGCCCTGCAGGGTGCTTTCTCACAGATATCTGGGCCTGTTGGAGAAATTGTTAGAAAGCACTTCCTATTCTTGAGCCACATCAGCCACACGTCCCTTCTGCTCAGTTCAGCTTTTGCTGTGTCCCTGCCTTGGTCTAGTTATTGGCACCTCAGGCGATTCATGCTCAGGTGCCCTGCAGAGAGCTGTGGTTTTTCTGGAGAGAGGGAATGTGGAAGCAGATGGTTTTGCAATGATGTGGATACTATCTAGAAAGTAAGCCTTCTTCCTCTCTAAGGGGCAGCGTTCCCGCTTCCTCAAACCTTTCCTCCAAAAGGAAGTACCTCCAGGGCTCACAGTTGTTTCCACTGTTTCCCTCCCACGGCACATGCCCCAGACTTAAGCCAGAGGTCATGGAATGTTTCCCTGACCCTGACCCTGACCCTAACAGGTGCACTGTGGGCTCTGAAACCTCTGGCTTCTCTGCAGCTTGGCCTGGCTACACGGAATGACTTTCCTGGAAGGTTTGGGGTAGAGATTGCCCTTCCTCTGTGGTTACTGTTTAGTGAGGAAGTGTGTAGGACCGTCAGTCATATTTCAGTTTGGGAATTGCCTCCCTCCCAATAGGAAGTCAAAGCCACAGAGCCAAGCTCTGCACTGAATTGGCAGCAAGGTGAGTAGCCAGTGGAGCGCTAGACTGCAGTAACTTGGAGCCCTGGGCTTTGTGGGGCAGGCTGGGCAGACTGTCTTCCCACACCCCACGGACCCTGCAGAATTCATAGAGAATCTCAAGGCAGGAATCTCATCCTCTGAGTTGACAGAAGGCCTCAAGGCTGTCACACAGGTGACTTGAGGGGTTTCAGACTTTACTGTGGGCCTTCCTTTTGTCTGTTACTGGTAAGGGTTAAGTAAAGTAGCCATATCATTACGCTCAGGAAGTTATTGCTGGCACCAGGGAGCAGTGCTGGGTCCCCACCATCATGAGGGACCTGTGTTGAAGGGCTGGCAGGTCCCTGGCCAATG
This sequence comes from Mus pahari, assembly GCF_900095145.1. Classification (NCBI taxonomy): domain Eukaryota; kingdom Metazoa; phylum Chordata; class Mammalia; order Rodentia; family Muridae; genus Mus; species Mus pahari. The sequence continues at coordinate 68,400,312 of NC_034595.1, forward strand.
GCAGAAAGTGCCAAAGGAAAGGCACTGGAAGAGAACCGAGAGGGGAGGGGCTTCAGAGGGCCTAGGAGAGACTGTGGAGAACTCTGGACAGTCGAGTCAAGAAACTCAAGAGGTAGCCAGGCGTGGTGGCGCACGCCTTTAATCCCAGCACTCGGGAGGCAGAGGCAGGT
>NC_034595.1:68400641-68402987 GCF_900095145.1 Mus pahari
AAAAAAAAAAAAAAAAGAAACTCAAGAGGTGGCCAGGTATAGAGGCATAACACAGAGGAGGTTGAGGCAGGAGGATTGCAGTTTCAAGGTTAGTCTGAGCACGACTCTGTCTCAGAAGAAGAAGGAGGGAAGGAAGGGAAAGGGGAAGGAAGAAAGGAAGGAAGGAAGGGAAGGGAGGGAGGGAGGGAGGAAGGAAGGAAGGGAAAGGGGAAGGAAGAAAGGAAAGAAGGAATGGGAAGAGGAAGGAAGAAAGGAAGGAAGGGAAGGGAGGGAGGGAGGGAGGAAGGAAGGAAGGAAGGAAGGAAGGAAGGAAGAAAGGGGAAGAAGGGAAAGGAAGGATAGATGGAAGGAAGGAGAAGGGAAGGGAAGGAAGGAAGGAAGACTGTAAGGGACAGTTAATATTTGTCCCTCTTCTTACCTGTAGACCCCAAAGGCTGCTGTGGCTGCCACCTCCTTCCAAAGTGTTCCATTCACTTATTTTAAAACCACTGAACCTAGCCAGGTGTGGCGTGGCACACCTTTAATCCTGGCACTGGGGAGGCAGAGGCAGGCAGATCTCTGACTTAGAGGCCAGTCTGGTTTACAGAACAAGTTCCAGGACAGCCAGGGCTACATAGAGAAACCCTGTCTCAAAAACACCAAAAAGCAAAACAAAACAGCACAACACTGAACACTCCATGGGTCTCCTCTTTGCGCGGGAGCCAGGCGGATGTTCTCTGTGATTGGTCCGGTTTCAGTGCTGTTGAAGCACAAGTTTTATTTATTTTTGAACTCTCATACCTCTTCTTTCATCCATTAACAAGCCAATTAAAACCTCTTCCCAGCCGGGCGTGGTGGCGCACGCCTTTAATCCCTGTGCATTCGGGAGGCAGAGGCAGGCGGATCTCTGTGAGCGCGAGGTCTAGAGTGAGTTCCAGGACAGCCAGGGCAACACAGAGAAACCCTGTCTCAAAGAAAACAAAACAACCCCCAACTCCAGCCCTCTGGGACCCCCTTTCATGGTGTCTTTAATCTTCACCATCACCCTGGGAGGAGGGGTACCCTTAGTCGAGTTTCACAGCTGAGAGATGGACGGACGGACGGACGGAGGGAGGATGCGACGTATCCCGCTCCCAATGACACTTTCCTGCCTGGGCGCCTTACCCCAGAGCTCGTGAAGGAGAACCTTTCGGCTGCCGTGAGGAAGGACTTCGGGAGTGCCATGCCATAGCAAAGGCTGCACATGAAGAAAGGGTGCCTGCTGAAGTATTTTTATTATAGCCTCAGACTGGGAACAACATCATGTCCAATAATAGGAGATTGGTCACCATAAAGTATGAGCGCATTCTGCAGTTACTCTGCAGCCACTGAAAATGACGGTGTAAAAATACATAAACTGACAGGGAGAGAGGGAAATGGTATTTTGTGGAGCGGAAGAAAGCAGGCAACACGGAGTGCGACTCCCATTCATTAGATAGTCATTTTCTGCTTTTCCTACAGCAGACATGAAACAAGGATTGAACTCTCTGAGGCGGTACACCGTTGAGCTTTCTGCAGCGATCTTGCTGAATTTTTTTTTTTCAGTGTTAGTCCCATTTCACAGATGGAAGAACTGGTCTCCTTAGGTCTGCTTCACAGTCACAGAGTTAAGAGATGTGGACAGACATATGACTTTATTCAGTGTAGATTCTTAGATAGGATGCAATTCTACTGTTATTTCAAAATCTAAATTTAAAATAATTTGGATTACTTTCAGGAGCAGCGAGACTCTAGAAAGGCATTTTGGGGAGTAGGGAAACCGGAGACCCGTTTTCTTGCTTGTGTTAAGAACAGATGGGTTCCTTGTGTCATGCTTCCAGCTTCCGGTTAAGAGCAGCCAGCGTCAGGTGAGCCCTCTCTGTCCTGGCCACATGCCCCTAGGATGTATGCAATTTAATTTATGCTTTAGTTTATGACTTGAACTGCTTGCTGTACAGCAGATGTAATTGTAATTCCTGTGTTTCTAGTGTCCTGTTATTCCCTGACAGATGACAGGCAGCCCGGAGATTGAGTTATTTTATAGCACGCTCAGGAAGTGTCAGGGTAGAAAGGAATGTGTCTTCATTCCCCAGGCTTTGGGGTATCCTTGAGCACACTGCCTCAGCTGCTTTGGTGGAACCGCCTTCCCTGCTGGCATTTTGAGATGGTATTGTAACATTCCTCGAGAAATTGGTACCCTCTCCTTTGAAATCATGTTTTGTTTTGGCAGTATTCCAGGGTCTAACACAGGATAAGCCAATTCTACCCCTGAGCATTCCAGTCCCATATTTGTTTTAGAAAATGCGTTTAAGCCGGGCGTGGTGGCGCACGCCTTTAATCCCAGCACTC
>NC_034595.1:68403027-68405219 GCF_900095145.1 Mus pahari
GGAGGCAGAGGCAGGCGGATTTCTGAGTTCAAGGCCAGCCTGGTCTACAAAGTGAGTTCCAGGACAGCCAGGGCTATACAGAAAAACTCTGGCTCGAAAAAACAAAACAAAAAACAAAACAAAGAAGAAGAAGAAGAAAATGCATTTAAAAAGTCATGGAAAAAAAATACCTGTAAGCTGGCTGTGGTGCACAGCTGTGATCCCTCATTTAGGGTTGAAGGGCAAGAGGGACCAGAAGTTCAAGGTCCCCTCAGCTATGCCACCAGTCTAAGGCTGCAAGACCATGTCTCAAAAAACCAAATCGCCTGTAATTCAGAAGTATTTACCACTAACATTTGATGGTTTGCCATGTATAAAATGGTCATATGTACTTTTAAAGGATATTATTTTGTGATAGTACTTTGCAGCTTGTTTTTTCCATTACTATTTTAAACATCATATATAATTTACATATCATAAATTAATCTTTTTAAAATGAAAAAATTTATCTTTTTTAGTATATTCACATAATTGTGAAAACACCAATAGGATCCAATTCTAGAAATGTTCACACTGGAAAAGAAATCTTAGGCTCACTAGTGGTCACTCCCCGCTCCTCCTCCTAGCTGTTGACAACCACGGATCTGCCTTCTGTCTCTATCAATTTGCCTTTTCTGGCTGTTCTATATGAATGGAATAATATGATACTTGACCTTTCAGGCCTAGCTCCTTTCACATAGCATGGTGTTTTTAAGGCTCATCTATTCCATTGTATGGATACATTCATATTCTACTATGAAAATTGATATCCAAGTTTCTGTGTGGACCATTGTTTTCAGTTCCTATCTTAGGAGTGAATTATTGGGTCACAAATAACTCAGTGATTAATTTTGTTGTTTGGAGAGAGAGTCTTTGTCTTAGTTAGGGTTTCCATTGCTGTGATGAAACACCATGACCAAGACAGCTTAGGGAGGAAAGGGTTTATTTGGCTTTAGCTTCCATATCATTGTTCATCACTGAAGGAAGTCATAAAACAGGGCAGGTTCCTGGAGGCAGGAGCTGATGCGGAGGCCATGGGGCGCGCTGCTTAACAGCTTGCTCCCCATGGCTTGCCCAGCCTGCTTTCTTATAGAACCTACACCCACCAGCCTAGGGATGGAGCCACCCACATTGGCCTGGGCTGGGCCCTCCGCCGCCATGGATCACTAATTGAGAAAATTCCCTACAGCTGGATTTACGGAGGCGTTTTCTCAACTGAGGTTCTTTCTGATGAGTCTAGCTTATGTCAAGTTGACATAAAACTAGCCATCCCTAGTGTGCGCTGTGCATGCCAGGCCGACTTAAAATTTGCTTGGCAGCCCAGGTTGTACTTGAACTCACAGGTCTCCCGATTCTACCTGGAAACCGCTGGGGTTATAGGATGTTTCAGTTCTGGGCAGAACCACCAGACTGTTGTCTATAACGATTGTACTAGTTTCCCCCGTCTACAGGAGTGTGTGAACGCTTTGTTTTCTCCTATGGGGTTTGCGATTCTCCGACTCTTTGTTTTAGCTCTTCTCAGAAGCATAAAGTGGTGTTTCCTTGTAGCTTTGACGTTCATTTCCCTAATGACCATGGAGCTAAACCCCTTTCCATGTACTCATGACCAGTGGAGAAAGAGAGCTAACTGCAGGAGCAGGATGATATGAAGATGTCAGCACCCAGGTGATAAGCTGGGGATGGCTGCGCACGCACGCACGTACATATGCAAACACGCAGGATCCTGTAATCCCAACATTGGGGGCGGTGGAGACAGGAGCATCAGTGGGGATCCCTGGCCGCCAGCTTTGTTCCAGGCTCACTTAGAGGCCCTGCCTCAAGGGAATAAGGTGGCAAGTGACAGAGAAGAACTCTTGATGTCCTTCTCTGGCTGCCATGTGTGTAGGAGTGCCTATGCCCGTACAAGTGTGCGTACCACATACACATATACCATAATCACACATACACAGAAATATTCACTGAAGCATCCTCTCTGATCTCTCCCCCTTGGGCACACACACACACACACACACACGCACACGCACACACACACACATGCACACACATACATGCACACACACGCGCGCACGCACATGCACACACACGCGCACACGCACACACATGCACACACGCGCGCGCACACACACATACATGCACACACACGCACACACACATGCACACACACGCACACACAC
>NC_034595.1:68405533-68455662 GCF_900095145.1 Mus pahari
TTTATTTATTATATGTAAGTACACTGTAGCTGTCTTCAGACACTCCAGAAGAGGGCGTCAGGTCTTGTTATGGGTGGTTGTGAGCCACCATGTGGTTTCTGGGATTTGAACTCTGGACCTTCGGAAGAGCAGTCGGGTGCTCTTACCCACTGAGCCATCTCACCAGCTCCGAAGCCTCAGTTTCTGTATCTGCCACCCATCTGGAGGCTCACAGGCACCTGCAATTGGAGTTCCAGGGAATCCAGCGCCCCCTTCTGGCCTCTAAGCACCAGGCACACACACGGTGCACAAACGTAAACTAGAACAGCTAAAGCACAGAGCTGAGGTTCGAGGTCGCCTGCCTTGTGGGTTGTCTGTGCCTTTGCTGCCACGGCCCCCAAACTGTTGCCTAGTTATGGTCATGGAGATGTGCTCCTCTCTAAAAAAAAATATTTATTCTAGGTGTTTTGCCTACATGCTTGTCTGTGCACCACTTGTGTGCCTGGTGCCCATAGAGCTCAGAAGAGGGCATTGGATCCCCTGGAACTGGGGTTAAAGATGGTTGTGAGCTGCTACGTGGGTGCTGGAAATCGAACTCAAGCTCTTTAAGTGCGCCTTAACCGCTGAGCTATCTCTCCAGCCCTAAGATTTATAGTTTTAATTCTTTTATTAGAGACAGGGTCTCACTATGGAGCTGTGGCTGGTCTGAAATTGAGTTCTCTGGAAGAGCAGACAGTGCTCTTAATCACCGAGCCATGTCTCCAGCCCCTAGTTTTAATTCTTATATTGAGGTCTGAGACCTGCTGAAGCTTCACATGCTACCACTCCCAGCCCGTGACTGTCACCTCCTCTCACTCTTGTTTCCCCCGCTGCCTTTGTTCAGGTCTCCACCACCTCTCCCTTGCAGCCTAGCTTCTCCAGCAAACGCTGTCAGTGCAGTGGGAGGACAGCATGGTGGGATTGGGAGCACCAGGCTCGTCTGATGACTGGAGAGGGCATGTGATATCTAAATGCTTACCGGTCTCGGCCAGCCATGGCGCTGTCCACTGGGCGTGTGGTGCTAAACTCAGTAGATGTCATTTCCTGCGTTGTAGAACCTGCTGCTTAAGGGGAGAGAGACAGACATTAAACAGATAGCTGTTTAAGTCTACAGTAATCAATAATGGATTGGATCATGCCTGTCCCAGGATTTTCATTTGCTCTTTATTGCTATGGAATCAAGCCCTAACTGAGTGGAATCAGGTCCCACCCCCACTCTTGGCCACTCTTCTGCCCATTGCTCTCCGTCTCCTCCAGTGTCCCAGTCTAAGGTCTGCCTACTGTGGCCCAGATGGCTGCCACAGCCTTGCCCTTTACATGTCCTCTGTCCAGCCTGTATGCTCCCTTGGGACCTTTGAGGCCACTGTAGCAAATAGGCCTCTGGCAGACCTTTCTTGGTCACTATCACTTTCCAAGCCATATTTCTTCGTCGTCGTCGTCGTCGTCGTCGTCGTCGTCGTCGTCATCATCATCATCATCATCATCATCATGGGCTAGAGAGATGGCTCAGTGGTTAAGAGGAGCACTGTTTGCTCTTCCAAAGGTCCAGAGTTCTATTCCCAGCAACAACATGGTGGTTCACAACCATCTGTAATAGGATCTGATGCCCTCTTCTGGTGGGTCTGAAGATAGGCACAGTGTACTCATATACAATAAATAAATCTTGAAAAAAAAAAAAACCTTTATAGAATATTTAGGTATAGACTCCAAAGGGACAGCTAGGGGTAAAAATTTGTAGTAGAAGGCTTGCCTAACATGCACATGGTACTGGGTCCTGTTCCCAGCATTACAAAGAAGCAAAAGCTAATGTTGATACACAGGGCAGTGTGCACCCCTTCCACCCCCACCCCCATCCCGTGAAGCGCACGTTGGGTACAGGAGCTGGAGAGTAGAGAGACATGTTCTTTTTCTTTAAGAGCAGGAGGGAGAACCCAAGCTCTGGTAGTCTGCAGCATTGTCCAGGGCACCGGCACTGGTGTCTTCATAGAGATAAATATCTTGAGAATCATCTAACAGATATCCCACTAACAGAACTAACAGATATCCCACCCCAGAGCTGGGCAGAGTTACATGTCCCTTTGTTGGAAGGACAGTCTGGAAGCGCTGCAGAACCTGCTCAAATCTCTGTTTAGAAATACCCTAGCTAGCCAGGTGGTGGTGGCGCACACCTTTAATCCCAGCACTTGGGAGGCAAAGGCAGGCAGATTTCTGAGTTTGAGGCCAGCCTGGTCTACAGAGTGAGTTCCAGAACAGCCAGAGCTACACAGAGAAACCCTGTCTCGAAAAAGAAATGCCCTTTCTGTGCTTCTGAGGGGCTGAAATCCAGTGGCCTGAGCCCAGAGATCCGTCTGGTGGGAGTAGGTAGTTGTTGGTTTAACCCAGGAGGCCTGCAAGGCCTGAGCTTGGAGGCAGACAAGATTGGGCTGGTCCCCACCCCCACCCACGTAGTTCAGGTCCTCATGGCTGCCCTGGCAGAAGATAGAGGGGTGCAGATATAAGAATGGCCGTGACTGACTGGAGGCGCCTGAGTTTGTGGAGCCTGAGAGGGATGGCAGTTGTCAGCAAGGAGCTGAGGGTCTGGCAGCTTCTGTTCCATCTGGCCTAGAGCCCTGTGGGTGCAGGCAGTTAATCTCTGAAGGCCAGAGTCGCCGCTTCTGGAGAGCAGGAACATTGAACTTTTCAGTCACATTAATTTCCACAGGAAATTGTTGTCTTCCTTTTGTCCAAAGGTTAGTGATTTATATTTACCATCTTCTTAACTAGCCTTGAAATTTACTGTTTCTAGGTCACCACCAGCATCAATAAATTTCAGGTGTCGGCTGAGCATAGCCAAGCCGCTTGGTCCTTGGAAGGGTGCATAGCTAGCCCCTTTTAAAGGTTGGCTGTCTAGCTACAGTCCTCGTGCAAATGCCCCACAGAGGGGGTGTCACCTACCTTTCGGGGGAAATGAGGTAGGTGGGAGATGGTTTTAGGGAGGTCTCATCAGACATGCATGATGCAGGCAGCTGACTTTGCTCTAAGGGCATCACTGAAGGAGGCATGCTTCCAGCTATGGGCAGGGCTGACCCTATAGGTGCTCAGGGTGCAGAGCAGGGGTCACACAACATACCTGCCTATGGTGTTACCGGGTTAAACTTGGTGAATACAGGCTGTAGCATTCTCTTGGCAGCACAGTGGAAGAGTGGATGGAGTCAGGCCACCTCCTGCCCCTGCTTCTGTCATTTTACCCAGTTCTTTTGTTATTTTTATGTTTTTGATATTAAGGGGGAGGGTGTCTCATGGACCTCAAGCTGACTTTGAACCTTGACTTTACTCTCTAGCTGAGGGCAACCTTGAACTTCTGATCTTCCTGCTGTCACCTCCGGAGAACTAGGATATTCTAGGTGTGCAACAGCGTGCTTAGTTTATGCTGTGCAATCTTGTGGATCTAAGCCAGGACCCTGAGCATGCTAGGCAGGCTATCTGTCAACTGAGCTATGCCCTAAGCCCCCCCAGTTTCCCCCTTAAGATCATTCGCCCCCCAATCTGTTCATAGAGCAGAACAGAGGCTAGCAAACGCCTTCTGTAGAGACAGTCATAGTTTAGGCTCTGTGAGCCACCGATCTTTTTTGTAGGCAGTCATCTGTGAGATTACATCTGAAGGGAGCCATAGACAATAGATAGGCTGGGTAAGAACGGCTATGTGCTCATGTAACTATTTATTTTGAGATGGGGTCTTATGTGGCAAAGGCTAGTCTCAAACTCACTACTTCTGATTCACCTTCCAAGTGCTGAGGTAGCAGACATGTTCTGCCATGCTGCATGTATTGCTCTGGGGATTGAAGCCATAATTTTACACATGCTAGGCCAACACTGCTAAATGCGCTACATCTCAGACCCCTAACAAGACTCCGTGTGTACGTGTGTGTGCATGTGTGTGTGCGTGTGTGTGTGTTTGTGTGTGTGTACACGTACATACCTCCACATGCATGCTCACCCACAGGATTGAACCCACAGCTTTATTCAGGCCAGGCAAGGTGTTTGCCACTGATCTACAGTTCCAGACATTAAATGAGACTTTTTGTAAATTATAGTTTTTTTTTTTTTTAAAGATAGGATTCTAGGCCATTTAGGACTGTAGTAAGACCTTGTCTCAAAAAAAAAAAAAAAAAAAAAAAAAAAAAAAAAAGAAGGAAGAAGTAATAGAGCTGGCTCTGTGGGGCCCTCAGCTTGAAACCATTTTCTGGAACTGGAAAGGAGCCCATGGGTGATGCTGATCAAACATGAGGACCTGAGTTCACATCCCCAGTTCCCCCAGCAACACTGTGATCCCAGGGTTAGGGAGAGGCAGAGACAGGGGGTGGGGGATCCTGGAGCTCTTTGGCTGGCCAGCTTAGATGAGTCCGTGAGCTCCAAGTGTACTGAAAGACTGTCTCCACAGACTAGGGAGCGAGTGATTGAGAAAGATAAGAAGGTTGACCTCTAGATTCCACAGTGCACGTACACATCACATGGACAATTACATACACCATACACACATGACATCACGTGGACAATCCCATATACCATACACCCATGGCATCACATGGACAAGCACACATACCATATACACATGGCATCACATGGACAATTGCATACACCATACACACATGACATCACATGGACAAACACATACACCATACACACAAGACATCACATGGACAATTGCATACTCCATACACACATGACATCACATGGACAATTGCATACTCCATACACACAAGACATCACATGGACAAGCACAAACACCATACACACATGACATCACATGGACAATTGCATACTCCATACACACATGGCATCACATGGACAAATGCATACACCATACACACATGACATTTAATGGCCAACCACATATACCATACACACATGATATCACATGGATAATTACATACACCATACACATATGCACCATATTAGCTCACAGACCATAGAAAAACAGTGGGTTGGCAAGATGGCTCAGTGGGTTAAGACATTGGCTATCAAGGCTAATGACCTGGATTTGATCCTCAGGATGCATGACAGAAGGAGATCCAGCTCTGATAGGGTTGCCCTCTGACTGCCAAACTCACACCCCTTGGCACCCAATGTCCCTTCCCACACAAAAAAATAAATGCAATTTTTAAAAATGGAAGAAAAACAAACTGATTTAGCTCATAGGTTATGGTTCCCTGGGCTGGAAGGTGAACTGTCTAGAAAGGGCGCTCACTTTCTTGTCCTGAGACTTGAGTTACTAAAATATGGTGTCCTCGTGTGGCTTTATTCAGCGATGCTGCGGCACCTCCTCAGAGGCCTAGGAAAAGGCAGTTGGCTGGAAGGATGGAGCCACGTGGACACTGAGTACTTGTCGGTTTCCGGCCCACAGCTCTAGATCATCCAGAACCCCCAGTCCTGCCTCTGGTGTTGACAACCCTCATCTGTGTTTCAGAGAACAGACAAGATGGGAAGGAAGCCGGGAAGCAACAGCCGGTGGTGATTCTCTTGGGCTGGGGAGGCTGCAGGGACAAGAACCTGGCCAAGTATAGTGCTATCTACCACAAAAGGGTGAGTGCCGAGGGCGGCAGATGCTAACTGGGCTGCTTGGTGGGGAACTTTAAGCTTGGTTGCTTCGCCTTTGGGCTGGAGCAAAAATTGGCCACCTACATGGCAGCCCTGGATCTGTGCAGAGATGGCCTATGAGGGAGACAGCGGGCTCATGGGACTTTGGGTCTGTGGGCAGACGGTGTGAGGAATAAAGTGGGTGGGAGGTTGCAGGGAAGACAGAGGTGCTGGGGGCAGGTGCAGGGACATCCTCGGGGAAGGGTCGCTGCACCCCTGGCAATGAGAAGGTGGGCATGAAGAAAAAAAAAACTTCCCAATGGAAAACTTGATTTTTCTTAAAGAAAGTAACGCCAGCCTGTTTATGCTGTAAGGAGCGTGTCCATCTAGGTTCCCTGTGTACCTTTTGTCGAAAAAGATCTAGTCAGCTACTGTGTGCCGCCTGATGCCACCTTGTCATGTTACTAAGTTTTCATTGCATACCGTGTACAGTCCATGTTCAGTTACCCAAGTCGCATGTTCCCAAAGCATCTTACAGAGCTGATTTGTCCAACCCTGGAGTCCAATCCGGGTCGCACACTGCAGCTAATTCTTTCGTTCCTCAAGCCTCTCCATCCGTTCTTGTGCTTTAAAGAAGGCATTACTTTAGGCTTACTGGGGAGACTGAGCTGTAAGGGGATCTGTGTAAGAGTACCATCCCACCTGCTGGGGAGTGGGGGAAGGCTAAAGGCCTCTCTCGGGTGCTGTCGTTTGGGGGTGTGGGTGACCTTCAGCACCCCCCTTCAGAGTTTGCAGTGCTTCCATGGAAGCTCAGGGGTCTCCGAGAGGTGTGCCCACAGGTCTCCCCTTGTTCCTCACAGGTGCCAGCTTTGTCTCTTGAGATACATTTTTTTTTTTTTTAACTTCTACCCTAACCTGTGGAGGTGGGTGTCATCCCAGTGACAGATGGGGGCACAGACGGAGACAGAGGAAGTAAATCACTCTTTGCCCATTCAGTTAATAAGTGGCAGGGCCAGGATTAAGCCCAGACCCGTCTGACCCCAGAGCCTCCCCAACTCAGATGCTCCTGACAGAGGCCTTTTGTCTCCAGAACAAATTAATAAGAGGGGTTAAGACCCAGACAAGGCGGTGTCTTGTGCCTTTTCTAACTGACCTTCAAGGGGACCTGGCCAGAGGTATAACGGTTCACTTGAGACAGGCAATAAGGGGTCTGGAAGTTGAAAGTGAGCCATTTAAGAACAATATTTTCTGTATTTTGAATTTCTTTCATTGTTATTTTTTTCTGTCCCGCTGTCTCTCTCTGTCTATTTATCTCTCTCTCTCTGGTTTGGAATTTCAAGTTGAGCGTGAGAAGTGGTCCAAAGTCCAGGAATCAGATATAATTAAGGGTCAGACCCCCAAATACAGACAGTGTGGTCTCTGTTTTCAGGGCCCTGCGACAGGGAAGGGGACGGGACTGCGATGTGGAGCTGGCTCCTCAGCGCCCTCTGGTGGCCAAGGCTGGGACCTGCATGCCATCTCTCGCTCTCTTGGGGGTGCCTACTTGTGTCTCCGAACTAAGAGCAAGGCACAGCAGCTGCAGCTTGATGTACCCAGGCCCCAAGGCCTTAAGTATGCAAGGTCTGGAGTGGCGTTATCCAGAAGGGCAGCCACAGAGAAAACGAGAGGGAAGATATTTTCTTCTGGTAGAATCAGATGTCTCCAAAACATGGTCTTAGCTCCAGGCTTCAAATACCATCCCAGGCTGAAAAGTCTAGACAGCACGAAGCCCGGGGTATTCGGAAGCAGGCCTTGAGTGTACTTCCACTCCTGGGAGGCACCTATATCTGCAGCTGGCAAGCTAGCTACAATGGAAAGAACCCTGAGGGAAGTCGGGCTACTGAGCTCCTTCGGCTAACCTGTGCGTGCGTTTGTCTCTCCAGGGCTGCATTGTGATCCGATACACGGCCCCCTGGCACATGGTCTTCTTCTCCGAGTCCTTGGGCATCCCTTCACTCCGTGTGATAGCCCAGAAGCTGCTGGAGCTCCTCTTTGACTACGAGATTGAGCGGGAGCCTCTGCTCTTCCACGTCTTCAGCAATGCCGGGGTCATGCTCTACCGCTACGTGCTGGAGCTCCTACAGACCCACCAGCGCTTCCGCCATTTGCATGTGGTGGGCACCATCTTTGACAGTGGTCCTGGCGATAGCAACCTGATAGGGGCCCTGAGGGCCTTGGCAACCATCCTGGAGCGCCGACCTGCCGTGCTGCGCCTGATGCTCCTGGCAGCGTTTGCCCTGGCGGTGATCCTGTTTCACTTCCTGCTTGCTCCATTCACTGCCCTCTTCCACACCCACTTCTACGACAGGCTGCAGGACTCAGGCTCCTGCTGGCCTGAACTCTACCTCTACTCCAGAGCTGATAAGGTCGTCTCGGCCAGGGATGTGGAACGTATGGTAGAGGCACGCCTGGCTCACCAGGTCATGGTGCGTGGAGTAGACTTTGTGTCATCTGCGCATGTCAGCCACCTCCGAGACTATCCTACTTACTATACAAGTCTGTGTGTTGACTTCATGCATAATTGTGTCCAGTGCTGAGGTCCCGCTCCGGAAATAAACGCCAACACCTCTTTCAACCTTTATCTATCCTGGGGGCTACTAGCATGGCTTCTCCCTCCGATCCTGGGATGGGAGTGGCAGGGCAGGTCTCTGTGGGGCAGCCATACAGTTACTTGGACAAGTGTGATAGGCTGCTGATTCCTATGGTGTTTGCTCTGTGTGTGTGTGTGTGTGTGTGTGTGTGTGTGTGTGTGTTAGGTGGATGGCTCCAAGCCCAGAATTGTCTTCAAAAATAATGTGGGGTTGAGGAGGAAGCTCAGATGGTAAAGTGCTGGCCATACAATCATGAGTTCAATCCCAGAACTCACATTAAAAAGAAGAAAAAAAAAGCCAGGTATAGTGGCACATACTTAAAATCCCAGCTCTGGGGAGGCAGAGATAGGCAGGTACCCGGGGCCCGCTGGCCAACTAACCTAGCCTACTTAGCCCCAGGCCAGAGAGAGGACCTGTCTCAAGCAGCAAAGTGACAGTGTCTGAGGAGCTGTGCACTAGGTGACCTCTGGCCTCCACACGCATTTGCACACAAGTATGCCTGTGCACATACAAGCACATACAGAGCTTGTGGTAAGAACCTTAACATAGGCGTTCTTCTCAGCACAAAGTCCCAGGTGTCCAGCTGGTGACCCTGCGTGTTAACCATAGGTGTACAGCACCTATGCATACAACTCGTATAGCAGATTTCTAGTTCTTGGCTATTTTGCATATCCTAGAACTTAAGGATCTTGGATAATGGAAATGTTTTGTTTTGGTTTGTTTCAAGATAGGGTCTCTCAATGTAGTATTGGCTACCCTGAAACTTACTCTGTAGACCAGTGTGGCCTCGAACTCACAGATATGCCTGGCCCTGCCTCCAAAGTGCTGGGGTTAAAGGCCTGTGCCAACCCACCTAGCTAGGTAACTGAAATGTTATACTTGTTCTCAGAATTAAGTTTTGGTGTGGGGTAGGAGGAATGTGTGTGTGTGTGTGTGTGTGTGTGTGTGTGTGTGTGTGTGTGTCTTGTAGCCCAGGCTGCCTCAATCTATGTAGCTGAGGATGACTTTGAGCTTGTGATCTGTCTCTACCTCCCAGGTACTGGGGATTACAGGCCTGTGCTAGCGTGCCTGGTTTGAATTTTGATTTCATGCCTGGAAGGTGCTGCAGAGTAGCAGAGGCAGGCTGGGGAGCAGGTCTGTGACTCCTCTGCAAGGACAAAGCCCCGCAGTGGGAAGCCCTGTCCCCACTTGGACCAGAACCCAGAGAGGCTGTCTCTTGACCGTATGGTCTGGGGATCTGAGGCAGACAGCAGCGAGAGCTGAGGACTTGGGTATTTGGGGCCTGCATGGTGTCACAACACTTTGTTAGAGGGCCACTGAATCAGAGGGATTTGGTGGCTGTGTATTTAAGGGGGGGACTATGTGCGTATGGGGCAGAATGGCTGCCATGCTCAATGGGAGGGAGAATGTGGTGATTCTTGTCTTGGAAGGCAGAACCAGGGTAAGGGGATTCAGGCTGAAACACCACCTTCATTTCTCAGATATTCCCACTTAGTACCCTCCAGCAGCAAAGATGGCCGTACTCAGTACACAGTACCACCTACTGTGCTGAAGGTCACAGCTGCACAATTTGTGCACATAGTAGGTTAGGTAGTCAAATATTTGTTGATTGAATGATTTTTGTGTGTGTGTGTGTGGCTTTTCAAGACAGGGTTTCTGTGTGTAGCTGTGGCTGTCCTGGAGCTCACTTTGTAGACCAGGCTGGCCCCGAACTCAGAAATCTGACTGCCTCTGCCTTCCGAGTGCTGGGATTAAAGGTGTGCGCCACCACGCCCGGCTTCTGAATGAATTTTCTGTAGTCAAGGGACTTGGGTTTGAGAGAAGAGCATTCAGAGTTTGAAATCCGTGGGTGGGAAACGTCTAATATTCTCGGGGCAGTAGATCCCCAAGTCTCCAGAGGCCAGCTGTCTCCTCCCAGGCTTCTCTGCTACTTTTCTGCTTCCTTGGAGATGTGCTTACATCCCTAGCCATGGCCAACAGGTGGCAGTGTTGCCTGTGCCATGAGACAGCTTAAAGCGTGCTTTGGTGGAATGAATGCCCTTTTAAATGTGCCAGGTTAGAGTATATGCCCCCCAGCCCCTGGGTTTGGGGTAAGGAGCTGTCAAGGGCCCGATGAGTCCAGGGCAGGGAAAAGGGAAAACAGAGGAATGAGAGACATCTGGCTGCTCAGAACTGACCGCTGAGACAGACCACCCCTCCCCGGCACCAGAAGGCGGCTTCACTTTACACTGGAAGCCAGGTAGGATGGATGTCAAGCCCTACCAGCTGTGCTCAGGATACTCGGTGACACCGAGCAGGGCATGAGGACCACGAAGGGGCTCTTCTGGATCCCAACACAGTGAGTGGGCTTGCAAAGGGAAGCAACTAGATCGGATTGCTGTGGTTTTGCAGGCACCCCCAAAAGAAAGGTGGTCTGTGCAGCCTCCCTTTTCTCACATCTCTCTGGAGATGAACCCTCTGAAGAAAGCAGCGCTACTTCACTGGCAGTGGGGAGCTGTCGAGCTAACAAGGTGCAGTCTCTGCAGTCCTGACAGCTAAGAGCAGGCCTTTACTTGAGCGACTGAGGATCTAGGCAAGAATTATACCAGGCCACCCTATTCCCCAAAACTCAGATCTTTGGCACATTTCAGGGGACTGAAAGGTAACAGAGACCCAGAGCTTGTGTGACTTGTCTGTAGCTGCTTCTGCCCTAGGTTGGGGACTAGAGCTTACATCCCCTCTGTACCCCAAGCTCTGACCTCTTTTGTGATTAATGAGCTGACGATTCTACATCGATAAGGAATTAACCTAGAGCCCCTACCCATCAATAGCCAGGAGCCCAGAGCCTCAGCCCTACCCCCCACACCTGCTGGGATGCTCCCAGATGCCACCCCCTACCCATGCTTCACACACTACAGTGTAACGCTGCACAGGATGACCCTCTCAACTGGCTCAGCCACCACCTTCCCAGCAGATCTTCAAACACAGACAGACAGCAGCTGGTTTATACTGTTTTAATCCATGTCAAACGTAGTTTACAAAGGGAAGGGACAAGTACCTTTGTATAGAATATACAGACACAGCATCACATCACAGGGCCCACAGGAGGGCAGGGAGCACGTCTACCTCAGGGGTGGTTCTCCACAGCAGGCTGGGCAGCCAGGCACCCTCAGTCGGCCAGCCCAACTGCAGCCTCTGTTCCTGCTGTCCCATTCTACCCTGCCCCCAGCTCCTCATGAGCCGCCCGTGAGCTAAGACTAAGGAGGGGATCAGATCCCTTGGGGCACACGCCCCAAATCTGGGAGAAGAAATATACACCACTGAACACCGAGCACATGGGAAAGGGACGGGATGCCATGGGAGAGGCAGAGGCAGGCACTCTAAGAGGTGGCTAAGCCGAGCTCCCAGCCAGCTCTGAAGCGGCACTGCTTCCAGGAGTCATTAAAAAAAGAAGAAAATCATACAACCAAAGGGGAGGTGGTAGAGGGCAAAGTGTCCCATTTATACACAACATTGTAAACATACATAGTCTATATTACATGTGCTTCAGTCTGGTGTTTGTGTGTCTGTCGGTCAGTCAGTCTAGGGGATGGATCTCCGGAGCCGTGCCCTGCTGTGCTTCCCAAACCATCCTGGAAGCCGAGTCCAAAGAGGCGTGGTCCCCAAGCTCAGAAGGACAAGCAGGCAGGGCTGTCCCACTGTGGCTCCAGAGTCCTCTATGTGTGTCTGGGTGTGTATGTGCATGTATGTACACGGGGAACCTGTGTGTGAGTATGTACAAGGGGAGAGGGAATCCCTGTCCCAGAGGCTGGGCAGGGGCGTTGCTCGAGGCAAGGCCTGCCTAGACCCTAGCTCATAAGTAGATCCTCCGCAGGTCTCCGGGGGCTGTGATGGTGTTACACTGAGGGCAGAGCTTCTTGGCTCCCTGAGGAGAGAAAGAAAGGGGAGGGCTCAGAACGGGCATGCGTTTGTACACATGGGCACCGGGCGGGCCTGCAGCCATCTTTCCCCCATCAGCTTGTGCTGGGCCCTCATTCTTATCAGCCAGGCTGGGGATGCATGGGTTGCCTCTGAGCAGGCAGACTCATGCTCCTGTGTTGGGGAGACGCCAGGATCAAACCGCCTGGCCGGCCCCACAGCAGGAGCCCGGGTAATGAGAACAAGGCTGGGTCCAGCTGTGGCTGCCTGGCCCTAACGAGATTACATGCGGCCTTTGATCAGGACACAGAGCCCACGTCCGGGCCTTTTATTGCTGTCTCCGGGCGACATTTTAATGGCTGCTCCCGAGAACAGGGCAGGAGCAGAAGGAGCTTAGTAATGGGAGGGGGAGGGCAGAGGCTCTCGTCTGGCTTACCACGCACTACCAGCATCTTTCTGACCTGGAGTGGGAAGGAGGGCACGTGCAGTGAGTGTGTGGAGGGTAGACTGAATAAATAATGAGGGTGCAGACAACACTTTCAACTTGGGGGTGAATTCCTGACTTCAGGCTGTTCCTTGCCTCCCCCAAGCAGGTGCAATCAGAATGTGAACATCTGGACAGTGCCACTAACAGCTGCCCACCCACTCAGTCTCATGCCACCTCACCAGAGTCCGAAGCCAACACTCTTCACAGTGCACATGCCAACACTGGATCGACGTCAGAGGCATCGAGTAAGAGTCCTAGGGAGGAGGTGGGCAGAGAAAGGGTTGCTGAAGTATGCTCACCTTCTGAGGGCCCCTTTCTAGCCCACGGAGCCCACAGGGCGCTGAGCTGACTGAGAGCAGGCCTTGTCTCCTTCCTACTTACCATGCAGATGAGGCATTTGTATCGGTCCCCCCGAGATAGCTGCCGTTCAAGCTCCCGGACCCGAGCCTTCAGAGCCTCAAATGTAGTTACAGCTGAATCTTCGGTGATTCTGTGAAGACAACGCCCAGGGTAGGAAGGCCGTAGTTACCTTAGACCCAGAATCCCATGCAGAACCTCTTCTCAACATCTCCACTTGCCAACCACTCCTCCCCACCTCCCCCGAGCTAGGCTCCGCCCCTGGACATCACCTAATCAGTATCTAAGGCAGGTGGCTTGTTAACAGCCAGCAACCTACTGGTCTTCCATTAGCCTTAGTTTTCAGTCGGCTCTTAAAACATACCATCACACTGGGGCCTTTATGGATTTCTTTGGTTTTTTTGTTTGTTTTTGTCTTTTTAAAAAATGGTTTCACTGGCCAGGTGGTGGCAGCACACGTCTTTAATCCCAGCACTTGGGAGACAGAGGCAGGCAGATCTCTAAGAGTTCGAGGCCAGCCTGATCTACAGAGAAAGCTCCAGGACAGCTAGGGCTCTGTTACACTCACAAACTGTGTCTCGAAAACAAACAAAACAAAAAACCCCCACAAAAAACAAACAAAACAAACACAAAATCAAAACCCGGTCTCCCAGATATGGTGGCACATGGCTTTGACCCCAGCACCTGGAAGGCATAAGCAGGCAGGTCTCTGTGGGTTTTAAGGTCAGTGTGGTCTACAAGGGAGTCCCAAGACAACAACCAAAGCTACATGGAGACACCTTGTCCCCAAAGAAACCAAACAAGCCAGTTCCAAACAGCCCAGGCTGGCCTCAACCCCTCGTCTAGTCTACAGGGGTAGTTCCAGGACAGCCAGGGCTATACAAAGAAACTCTATCTTGAACAACAAAACAAAATTTCATTTTAAGCACATAGGTGTTGTGCCTGTGGAGTCCAGAAGAGGGCATTAGGTCCCCTGCAACTGGAGTTACAGACGGTTGTGAGCTGCTAGGTAGGTGCTGGGAACTGAACCCCAGTCCTCTGACCGAGCAGCCACTGGGCTCCACACACTGGACTCTCTGGTCCCTTTTTGTTTTTTAGATGAACAAAGTGTAAGATTTCATCATGACGTACGTCCTGCCCTTCCTCAGGGCTTTTAATATCAGAAAGCATTTGTCCAACTGAGCTGCACCCTGCCCCTCATCCTTATGGTTCTAGGGTCACTTTGCTAACCTAACCTCAGCAAGAGTTCCCTCAAGGCAGTGGCTCACTTGCCAAAATACATTATCTGTGACTATTTACTAGTGGCATAAGCCCGAAGTGGGGCACGTGAGCATGAGAAAACATGCCGGACTTCTTTCAGGAAAAGAAGAGATGCAGGCACAGCAGCACCAATGAACAAGGAGTACTTAGGATCTTTCCAAATAACCCTCACAACCCTCCAAACAGCAGGAGAACAAACAATGGTCCTGGGGAAGGCCTTAGGAAATGACAATACTGAACAGACATCTACAATGTACTCAGTACTTAACTACCAGGGCTTCTTACCAACTACTTCCTAAAACCCCCGTGAGAAGATGCTCCTTTATGCGAAGACCTGAGGTAGCCTGCCCAGGCTGTGGCAGACCAAGTTCCATACTGCTTACAAGGAGATGTGTCTCCAGGGCAAGGAATGGTAGAACAAAGGCCAAGCAGCCCACGAGCCCTAGCAGGCACAGAGTGAGACCACTCCTCCAGCTAGCAGCAGGAACCTGTTCAGAGCAGCTGGGGTGAGGGGTGGGCTGTGACAGAACGAGGGAGGTTCAAAGTCACACTCCATGAAGACTGGACTGAGGTGGTGCTTTGGAGCAAGGGGTATTCAGCTGGCATGGGGACAATGTGTTCACAGAGCTGCAGAACTTACAGGCGGTCTGTGACGACTGGGTACAACTGTCAGAAGGAAGGATATATAGGTGAGAGCATGAGAACATGTTTATTGTTTTGTCTCACTGCATACCCCAGGCTAACCTCAAATTTAATATGCAGTTTAGGTTAGCCTCAAACTCAGATTACAGGAATGTACTGCCATGCCTACTTGGTGGTAGTAGTGAATGTACAACAAATTTCAATCTCTCTTTTTTTTTTTTAGGATATCAGCAGCAATACAGAATGTGTCTCCTTGGTGGCTGTATACAACGGGCCCATAACCTCCATCTCCAGGGGTACCCAAAGGTTTATGCCAGCTCTTCAGTGTCGGCACGTTCGTTCCCTGGAGCGCCTTGCTCAATCTCAGGACTGGGAAGCCTTCATCCCCCTATCCCTCGATGACACTCACACACAGGCTTCCCTGGCTTCTGCTCAGTGCTGTGTGGGCCACCCCTGCAGTGCCGACCACCGGTGTGTACTCACACTCTTTCTTTCTTTCTTTCTTTCTTTCTTTCTTTCTTTCTTTCTTTCTTTCTTTCTTTCTTTCTTTCTTTCTTTCTTTCTTTTTTTTTTCGAGACAGGGTTTCTCTGTGTAGCCCTGGCTGTCCTGGAACTCACTTTGTAGACCATGCTGGCCTCGAACTCAGAAATCCGCCTGCCTCTGCCCCCCAAGTGCTGGGATTAAAGGCGTGCGCCACCACGCCCGGCCCAACACACTTTCAACACAGAGGAGGAGCCATGCTTTCCCAGTTTTCTAAGGTCAGCCCCGAGACCCGCAGAGTCATACAGAGGGCAATCCGTCTGGTACAATACCCTGACTGTCATGGCTGTGAGCTTTTTCTGAGCCCCTTTAGGGCATGGATGTTGTGGTCAGACTCCTGGAGGAAGCCCTGGCACCCTTCTTCCCCCTTCCCAGGTATAAAATGGACCTAGGGCTGGAACAAGGATGTCCTGGGGACTGAAAAGAATCCATCTTGATGGATCTGGCAGAGACCTCTGTATATATAGCAGCAATCAGCCCCCACCTTGTCCTCAAGTGCCCCGCCCACTGTTGCCTGTGCTCACACAGGTGGACAGGAAAGCTGGCGTCCCCAGCCTTGGGTGGGTGGCACCTGCATGGATGGCCACTGCCATGGCCCCTGCCTCCCCCTCGGGCGCCATCCTTGATTAATGATCTTGTCTTTCTGATTTATGAGCAGCCCCTCCAGACGAGGGTGGGCGCCTCTTACAGCCCCGCCCGCCCCGCTCAGCTGGAGTAGGAGAGAATTATTAAATAAACATCCATACGTCACCCCCCCTCCCTAAGCTGGTTGCACCGAATCCGTATGGCCCGCTCCGGCGCTGACACGGAGCAGCTGCGGTGATTCATGGGCAGCCGGGCCCTGCGCTGCGGCCCATACATCATGCCAGCAGCACTTGCGGCCCCGGCCGAGATAAACTGATCAAGCACAACGGGCTGGAATGAATTTATGACAACACAAAATGGAGGGAAACAAATGGGAGGTGACCCAGGCCACTGACCCAGCCCTGCACTGGCCTGCAAGCCACTCTTCTGGCAGGAGGCAAGATGGAACACTGGCCCTAGAATGAAGAGGCTACCCTTTAACCCTAGGCAACCTATCCTCCAGTTGGAGGGAGGGGCAGGTTCAGAAAGAAGCAGTGGCCAACGGCAGTCACTCCAGGCAGCACACACTGGACAACCGCACCTCCTGGGCCAGCACTGGGCCTTCGCAGGCTTCTGGAAAGGTGGTGGGATGGCCAGCTGATAGCAAATCCCTGCAGCGCTGTCCAGCAGCACTGAGTAGAGTAACAATGGCCCTCCTTTTCCTCTGCTGGAGAACCCCGGCCAAAATTCCTGCTGGAAGTGATGAGACCCACTGCTCCTGCCTAAAACCTGCTGCAAGCACCACCCGGGACAAGAAAAATGAAACCAATTTAGCTCCCGATTAAGAAACAGAAACTGGAGATGAATCAAATGCACTGGCTGGGCTGGGCGGCCATACATCACGTTCCACGGGCGCGGGCAGCTACAGTGGGCAGGAAAGTACTGTTCCTCTCCACCAAGGGTCCCAGGGCCATGGCCCAGTGATCAATTCACAGAGTCACGCTTAGCACCAGCTGGGCTCCACAGCCGGCTGTGTGCCCAGGGCAGCAGTGCTGAGCTGTACTCAGAGGGCCAGAAGCCCTGGCAGCAGGCCTTCCTGCTTGCAAAGGGCCCCTTTCCCAGCCAACCACACTTACTTTTCAATGTCACTGTTCTTGCAGGTCTTCTGCATGGCCTCCTGCTTGCTGCTTTCACCATTGCTGGTGGATGGCATCTCTGCAGGGACAAAGTTCAACTCACACTCTGGCTAGATGAACAGTGTTAGGACTGAGACAGTCACCACCATCTAAAGATGTTCTCTCCCACCCCCAATCCTGCTGACCTGGGTCAGGACTTACCATCACTGGCCCATTTAGAGAACTCAGGTGTGATGCGGGTGCTCGGAGGGCCACCACTAGAGGAAAGGAAAGAGAGAACTAAGTGAGGCTGCAGGAGAGCCGAGCCCTGCCTTCAGCGATCCCTCCATACACACTGGCCACGCCTCTGCCCACACTTGCTTTAGGACTGCACCCCGGAGTGCCTCTCTCTCCTTGGCTTCACCAGGCTCTTCTCCTGTGCACGGGATGACGTCAGCCTCCGTGTATCTGGCATGGTGGTCAAGGACAATAGACCCAAGGTTGCAGTAGGACACAAGGAACACCCCTGCCCCCTGAAAGCTGTGACTAGCTCCAGGAGTATGATTATATTTTAGAGGCACCAGCTACTTTTGTTACTGCTGGCTTGCCTCACTTCCCCCAAGGATACTGTGGTTTCCCATACTCCAGAGTGTCATCTCCATCCACATCCAGGTCAGCATCACTGTCTGGGTTCTCTTTGCCACTGCACATAACGAAGCCGGAGCCTGTGGGAAGCAGAATGTTAAGATGGGCCAGAGGCCAGGAACTAGCCCAAGGGTGCCCTTTCTGCTGCTCTCAGGTAGGAATTAGGTCCGAGATGAGACAGATATATATATATGTACAAGCAGACATTCAGGTGATTACTCATTACTTCCAACCCCTTTCTTTGTATTCCTCCCTAGTCTTTAAATGTACTGCATGAAGCTTCGGGTTGTCTCTGCTTATAAACTTGGACATTCACACACTACTAGAGAGTGCTGTGACAGGCCTCCTATACATCTGTTTTCCAGTTCCAGGAAGAGCAGAAAGAGGGAAGAGAAACTCAGATCCAAAAGGTCATCCCAACTAGGACCTGAGCATCCTTCTATCTCAACTGTCTAGCTTAGGATCCATCAGAGAGGAGAGAAGGCTGGCTAGGGCCAGTCAGAGCCACAGAGTAGGACCCACAGCCTGGCTAGGGCCAGTCAGAGCCACAGAGTAGAACCCAAAGCCTGGCTAGGGCCAGTCAGAGCCACAGAGTAGGACCCACAGCCTGGCTAGGGCCAGTCAGAGCCACAGAGTAGGACCCACAGCCTGGCTAGGGCCAGTCAGAGCCACAGAGTAGGACCCCAGCCAACCCTGATATGGGCCACCAGGTCCTTTGCCAGCAAAAACACCAGGCAGCTGTTCAAATATTTGGTGTCTGAAGCGCCTGACATTAATTATTCATCTCCACCTCACACAGCCCAGATTCCTGGACAAGTGCAGTTAGAAAGGGATTAGAAAGGGAGACCCGGGAGGATCGCATGCACACCGCCTCTCAGAGCAGCCTCCAAGGCAGCTAGGCTGGGCAGGGCAGGCTGAGGCCAGAGACTGCTGATCCCCAGAGGGCATTTGGCACAACCAAATGCAGACTCTTGGCTAATGTAAAGGATGAGCTACTAAGGCCTCACCAAGCCTGTTTAATACACCAAGTGGCCTCTGACTCCCAGAACATTGCCAAGGTCGAGACCAAAGAGCTGTCCCTGCATCTTTGTCCTTGTGGGTCTCAGGTGACATCTTACTAGCCTGACCAGTAGCTCTGCCAGGGACAAAGGAAATGAAGGGCTTTCCCCAAAAGGGTTAGAAGCATCATCTTTCGCATCAAAGAGGAAGCTTAGAGCTCTGCCCAGTCATCTCAGGAATGTGTTCTTTCTGCCTCAGCCCACTCAGCCATACAGTCCAACGAATTCTCTCTGCTCCATATCCATCGATGGTCCCACTGCATACACCAACCAGGCCAGGCTCCACCCTGGTCACTTTGCTCCAGAACTCCCGTGTGGTGTGCAGACACTGAGACTGCCTGCCATGTCCTAGACACAGCTAACGACTTTCCCTCATGCTCTTCAGTACATCAGGATGTACTTTCCGGCAGTCCCTTCTCCCTGACTCTTCCCCTTTATCCCTCAGTCTATGGTCTAAGATTCATTCCAGCCAGCCACCCCTGAAACTAGTCAGTGCCTGGGCTCTATCTTCCTGACAGTCCTCATTTGGCGCCTACCCAGAGGGACTGACACACTTGAGGCAGCAGGCAGGTCAGCAGCAGAGCCATTAAGCTGAGAAAACACCAGGTTACAGCTCTGTCTCCTATTCACAGCCAGGTGTCCTGACAAGCAATTCCCACCCTGAGGGTGAGTGGCACCTCTATAAACCCTCTGACAGTTTGGGAGACAAACTCCGCCATCAATCAGAATGTAGCTATCAGGTTCACTTACAGCCTGTACCCCATAAGCCCTGCCAAACCCCACCTCCTCCGAGTCCCAAGTGCATGCAGCTCAGCAGCAGCCTCATATGCCCTGCCAGCCTAGCTTAGCCACGCTTGTGGTGGGAGAAATGGAAAAGTCTTTAGTACCACCTCTGAGCTCAAACACTTTCCTCTTGCTCAAGGGATGACCTTTCACCTCCTACATTCTTTCACCCTTCTAGAGGCCATCCTACCTGGCCTGGTAGGAACAGTTTCAGGGCCTGGTCCCCATCTTCCAGGTGCTTGAGTGGTCCCTTCCTTGATGTCCAACTCTCAGACCATATTTATTGTGCCAATAACTGTTCCTCACCACACTGCAAACTTCAAGGGTCACAAGCCTGACTCCACTCAGAGTCATCGACAACACACACACATCACAGCAGCACTGGCTGAATACTGACAATATTGTCCCATGTCTTATGAACCTGGCAGCACAAGGAAGACCAGGCCTTGTTGGTCAGTGCCCAGAGCAATTTATCAAGTCTTGCCCCAGTTTGGCAGCAACCTTCTGTTCTCACCAAGGAGCAAAAAAAGGGGCGGGCATGATTCGTCTAAAAGGCCTTTCTGCCTCTGGCCTGAGCAGTCTTCTACTCCGATGCTCATTCCATCCCCCAGCTAAGACAGATGTGGGGAACCTCTCCCTATTCCCACAGGTGTTCCCAACAGGCTGCCACCACCAATTTTACTCTGGTACCAGCCCCAACCTGCTTCAACCTCCTTCCCAGCACATTAAACTTTATTTTCTTAATGAAATGTCACTTGCTGACTTCTGGCAGAATCATAATAAAAAGAAACGGCCATAAAGCCATTTTATGCCAAGAGCACCCCTGCCAGCTTGCCCCTCCTCCACCTTGGAGAAGCAGCTCCACTGTCATTTTATGTTCTCAGCTGCTGGAGGATCCCAAACCAGTACTCAGAAGCAAGATGGCACAGACAGCTCCCTTCCAAGTCTCTGGCCCCTCTTCCACAGAGCTCCGGGAAAGGCAGGCAAGCTGCTGCTCCTGCTATGCAGCGAGCAACTTGGTCCCTAGGACCTCCAAGACGGGGTCCAGACCAGCTGCTGGTCACCAGGGAGGACCCTCTGCGACGGTTCTGCTCCAGATGAAAGGGACAAAATGGCTGGCAAACCAAGTCTGATGGGCAACAGTGGCTGGCATGGTTCCCTTCCCTCGAGTAAATGTCTGCAGCCCAGCTAAGTGCAAAAATGATATGTAAGTCTAAATTTTATGAAAATGATCCTGCTTCCATAAACTCATCTCTTCCTGAGCCACCGAGGGGGGAGAATCAGTGTTAATTTAATCAATTGATCAAATGATCGATTGAGAAACTGGATATGCCCGTTTACTGGGGGCAATAACATCCTGGAACCTGAAACCTCAAAAAAAAAAAAAAAAAAAAAACCTTGATTTCCTCACCTGCCGCTCCCAGCCAAGCCAGAGCCTGGGGAGAAAGCGAAGTCTTGGGGCTTCTAGAGCCCAGTGCTTGTCTACAAGGAGGGCAGGGCAGCAGCTTCCGGGGAGTTTTACACTGGAATTAGTTACAGATGCAGTTACGGTGTCTTGTGTAAACGCCATCGATTGGGGAGCTGACAGTCTGGGGAGCTACGATGCGGGACAATCAATCGGCCTGCAGTGTCACCTGCCACCTCGCTGAACAGTTGACAATGCAATTATCCAGTGTGGAGGCAGGGAGTTGGCGTGTGTCAAACGCACTTAGCCACTTTCCGGGCCTTCTCGATAACGCGTTTCACTGCCTCACATCAGGAGAGTCACAGAGACAGCCGCCGCTTAAACCATTGATACTTGCTCTTTCTGCCGCTACTCCCTCAGTTCCAGCTTAACAATTGTGTTCCAAAAGGTGATTAAATCCTGTCCAGTGCCACAGGGGACAGAAGAAGCCTTGCTCCTAGCCACACCCCTCCCAACAGGCAGCCATCATAAATGGAAGGAGGTGGAGTCAGAAGGCAGGCAGCCACCTAACCCTTCCATTCCAAACCTGTTTCCAGTGGTTCACTGTTGCAACTCGTGTCACCCACAGGACTAGGGGCACAGTGGCAATCAGGGACATTTTTGGCAACTAGGGTTCCCATCTTGGCCCGTGCCTGTGGAGTCACACCTTTCACATTCTTGTCTCATAATCTGTTGATTAATTTTATCAACAGTTATTTAAAAGAGCTGTGCTGAGGCTGCCTCTACCTGCTGTTCTCTCGTAATCTAAGACAGAAACCCTGGGCAAGACCTGGCAGGGCAGCAGCCCTCCACCACCACTGCCCTAGCACCCTGGCTTCCCCAAGTCTAGACAAGTAAATTCTTACTGGCAACCTCAGCACCGACACCTCTAAGATGGAGGAGGTAGGGAATGAGAGGGAAAGTGATCCCTTACTCATTGGTCACATGGCTCCTTGACAATGGAGGTCACATGGTCACGTTTATCCCAAGGCTGCCTCTCTTGTGGCCCATTTCTCTAGCCTGACGACATCTCTTCTGCCTAGGTTTGGCAGAGTACCCCAGAAAAGCCTCTCTTACCCTAATTGTTGGTATCTTTAGATGAAGCATTGGGCCCTGGGTACAGCCCATAGGCAAACACCAGGAGCAGTGCGAAGACCTGAGGTTTCAAGTAAGCAGGCAGGCAGCAGCTCAGTGCACAGCCCAGAATGCTCGGAGACCCGAGGGTCAAGCGAGCTGCTCTCTACAAGACTTTCCTCATTTCCTCAGGCTTTATTTCTGTTTCTTAATCTGTTTGTACTGGGAGGCAGAGGCAGATGAATCTCTGAGTCTGAGGCCAGTTTGGTCTATACAGTGAGTTCCAGGTCAGCTGGGGTGACATAGTGAGATCTCATCTCTAAATAAGTAAGAGTCTATTTGTAGACGGACCTCCCTCAACTTTCTCTTGCTCTCTTTTGTCCTGAGACACTGACCTTCCTAGTCATTAACCCCAGGCTCTCAAGCTCACAGGCTGTTCTTCTGAGCCAAGTGTCTTCACTAGGGCTCTTGCTTGACCACCGCCTCCCATAGACTACATTCAAGGCAGCTGGTCTGACCCACGTAGGAAGCTCTGTTGAGGATGACGAAGGGACCCTAGTCTGGGAGGAGGGACAGTTCTTCGATTCTTTCATATCTAACAAGGACAGCAATCTCTGCTCCGTCAGCACGCACAGTACAGCTCATCCTGCCGCTGCCTCCCTCTCTCTGAAGTCGGCTGGGCAGCTTCTTCGTCTGGCGTTATCACTCCCTCTAACCGGTCTTGGCAGGCAATCTAATTCCTCCTGAAAAGGTCACCGCCATTTTAACTGCCTTTCAATCACATTAAGCAGGAGCTGCCCAGCTTGCGGCCCAGCCCGCCCGGCGGGCGATCAATGCACTGCACTGACACCGGCAGCCTGGCAGGGCCACACCCAACCCCCCAAGAGTTGGGCCTATTGGTCCTGGCTAGGGAGGGTCGACTGACAGATGGTCAGCTTTTGCAGATGGGCTTCAGGGGCAGAGGCAGTCAGGATCAGCCAGGGCCTCTCTTTGATAGCCCCTCCCACTGAGGAGGCTCCACTCTCTGCCTCTTGGCCCCCGCTGATCTCGCTGTAAAACAGCCTTTCAAGTCAGCCTGTCTTTTGACTGCACTAAGCTGTTTAAGAGGCGGCAGCAGCTTCTATCAGGAAAGCTGGAGCAATTCTCTGCAGATAAAGGCCCCTCCGGCCCCATTCCCTCTTCAAGTCTCATTCTCGCTCTCCAAATCGCTCAAAGAAAAGCCCTCTTTGAACTCTCCTCAGGAATTCTTGAAAGGAACAACCTCACAGTGTAAACACACCCAGAAAGATGATACCTACCCGAGGCCTGAGAGCGCCTCACACCCGTCCGCTGGTGCGTCCCCATGCAGAATGGCTTTGCTTAAGCATTGGGCCCTGTGCAACTGACCCATTCAGACACTCCAGGAGCCCAAGAGCCACAGGGTCCTATTCCGTGCCAACAAACCTAGGCAGCAAGTGGCGCTGCAGTTGTGTGCAGAGTTGCAACTGACAGCAGAGCTCATCCAGAACTGACTCAGTGGGACTGCCTGCCACACCTGACCACACACCCTAGCACCCATGTGCATCATTCCTGGGCTCATGAGCGCCATCCTTCATTCTTGCAAGGCTTCAGACCTGCTAGAGCCCCAGGACAGAAATGCTCTGTGCAATGAGAACTAAAGCTGTCCACCTAGGGGGTGGCAACAGTTTGGTTTAACCCTCCTGATTTACACTCTGACTTGTCTTCAGACTGGTGGGCACCACGCAAGAATCTCAGAGGCACAGTGCCCATCTGCACTGGATGGCACTGCAGAGACTTGATCTCAGCACGAGCCCAGGTGTCATGGGTCTACAGAGTAAAAGGCCCTCCTTTGAGCCTGCTGTGAGATTCCCCAGAGACCACACACAGTGGCCATCTCAAGGGTGTTGCCCAGAAAAACAGGAGGCAGATGGGATGCAGCCTGGCTCTCTTAATGACCACAAACTGCAGTGCCAGCTGTGCTTTACACAGAAAGAGGAAAGCGCTAGAACCAAGAAGCACTTTTTTTACCTCTTTCTTTTGCCCATGGCGACAGAGCTTGACAAGAGGACACTGACCCTGGGTACCTAACCAATTCTTCTGTCTCATCTAGGGGCAACCCTTGTCTCAGGAGCTAGGAAGGGAGCAGAGATGGGTAGGGCCCTGCAGACTCTGAGGCAGCGATTGGGGAGAGCCCAAGGGAAGCAGGGAGCAGCTGAGCCCAGGCCCCTCTTCCTTCAGGGCAGAGGGCGCCATGGGAGAAGAGATGGGATCAAAGCTAAAATTAGATTCACCAATGAAGCTCATGGGAGGTCAAATTTTGCCATAACTCACTCTCTCCTCTGTAACTGATTTCCCTGACACAGAGCTGGGGAGGAGGAGGAGGAAAATCCAATGTGTTTGCCTAGAAGCCCTGCGGGCCCCTAGTGCTGGAGGTGTACAGCAGGTTGCTGGATTCTCATTTATCAGCCTTAAGAGGGATGGAGTGATAAATGCATAACCGTCCCTTTAATATTTTATGCAGGTGCTAACGCGGCTTGGCTGTCACCTTCAATGCATCACCGGAGGCTGAGAGCCCCCCTCGTCATTGCTAGCTTGCAGCCTCACAATTCCATTTCCCCACCCAAATACATCCACTTTAATATGCACATCACAGGCTAGGTAGCACGGTCACAAAGGAGCCCCACGAGCAAGAGCTCGCACGTGGTGGAAATGATGACCAGCTACCAGAAGTGACCTGGTCACCAGAGTGCCACCGCCCAATTGTCAGCTGCTTTATACCTCGGAAGCCACCTTCCAGGAGTGTGGTGGCCCGTATCCGCTTCTGCCCACACCACTCATACTCCTCAAAGCGGTTGCTGTCCGCATGCTCGATGTCCACAGCATCATCTTCAGCCATGCAGGAGCCTTCCCTCTGTGAAGAGCAGAGCAGGGTCATGCAGTGCCCAGGCCATCCATCCCTACAGCTCCCACAGCCTGCAAGGAAGGCACAGCCCTAGCCCCTGCTTCAGGATACCAAAGGGCTCCCTTGAAATAACACTCAATACGGCAATCAAAGACATGGGTCTCTTCCCCATAATTTTCCACGGGAGCCCAAACAGGGAGTGGAAATGAAAGCAGAGGAGAGCAAAGAGCAGAGCGGCTGCTGAGAGCCCAGGGAGAGCCCAGGAGCCCAGAGATGAGGCGCAGTCAGCAGCAAGTGTCAGGGGAGGGGAGGAAGGGAGGTGGGCGGCCACAGCCCCTCTACCTTAGCCAGGCAGTGCTCCACATGCCTACTCATCTCCTGCTCCGATCCTGCCAGGGGGCGGCTGCACAGGGGACATACCTGCCCTTCATCTTGCTTCCTCCGTTTCATTTTCCCAATCCGAGCTGCATGGAGAAACAGAAAATAAGGCACAAAAATAAGTGGATGCTCACTGTAGCTCCATACCTGAGTGTCACAGGAGAGCTGACACACCCTGCCCCGATGCCGGCCATCGGCCTTTTGTTCGGTGCCTGCTGTCCTCAGGGGCCGGGACTTGCTCCTTGGTGGGCCAGGAAGTGTCTACTCAAAAGCAGCCCACCCTTCCGAGCTGCAGCGCTCAGTGAGTCCAGCAGGCGGAGATACTCCCTGTAGTCATGTATGTCCCCAGAAGACCACTCACTCAGGCTTTGGAAATACAACCCTAAAGACCAACTTCCTGGTTAGAATCCCAGGTTACTCGGAAGCTTGAATTGATCTGACTGACTCACCCTTTAGAAGCTTCCTTTGTCCCAGGGCCAATGCCCCCAAGTCTGGCACCTAGCATCCCTCTTAAGATCAAGACAAGAGCAGTACCTTGGATGTCTCTACTGATCCCATTTTACAAGAAAAGACACTGAGGCCCACTTGTAAAAGTATAGCGTCTGGGCTAGACTTTGGGCAGGCAGGTCAGAGGACCCAGGGTACCTGGAGAGGGCAGGCCTTACAGTGTTTACCCAAACCTGTCCCATCACCTCTAATCAGTACAGAGGGCTGGCAGGCCCCAGAGGCAGAGGCCTGCCTGCCATGCTGTCCCAAAGGGGACTCAGTTCCAAAGTGCACACTGCAAGCCCACAGCACTGCTAATTAATGCTGAGAGATGCAATCATTTCTAATTAGCTCACTAATCCTTCTCTGCAGCCCTCCTGTCATTGAAGCAGGAAGGGGTCAAAGCAAGAGATTCTTTCCCTTTTGCCACTCCCAGAATGCAACAGCAGGCTAAGTGAAGGCCACTGTGAGGCCAGACTGATGGTGGACAGGTTAGGGGGCTTGTCAAGCAGGGGAAGGCTTACTACTGAGGGGCCAGGAATAACTTTCTTAGCTATGCTGACCTTGAGGGGTCAGGGGAGGGAACCACAGGTCAGTCTATATGCTAACGGATGGAGGGTCTCCTGTATGGTAGTCTAAGAGCCAGTACCTCACAGAGAGGTTCATTACATCTACATCTTGAAGCAAAGGTTGTCTTCCCACATCTTAACAGATGAAGAGACCTTATAAGGAACACGTATGCCAAAAGTATCAAAGGCAAAGCAAGAAACCAGGCCTGACTCTACAGCCTAGGATGTTCTCCTGTAGCAAGAGCCTTCCCACCTCAGCCTTACTGCTAAGACTGACTCCACAAGTCTGTTCCAGCTAGGGCTCCGGCTTATGCCTGTTGAAGATCTGAGGTAGGGAGTTTCTCTAAGGCAGAACAGCACTAGAAGGAGCCAAGCCAGAGGGAAGCCTACCAGGCCAGAGAGCTGCACATGAACTTTTAAAACCTAGATCTGGCGTCCACCCCACCTCTCCAATTCCCTGTGTTTCTACTATGGAGATGTGACTGTATTCTGGGCCCTCTGTTCATAGAGATGCAGACCCCCTGCTTTGAATTTTAGGCATAGGTAGGCTTGACACTGCAGGGCTAGGGACAAAAAGCACTCAAGACATCAGAAAGGCATTGGACAAAGGCTCCAAGAAGTTTTTGGAAATGCAGTGTGGAGTAATGTACCCACAAAGATCTCTTACAGTCTCATCCAGTCTTAAGGTACCTCTTTGGGTAAGAGGTTGACTCTGTAAAACTTAGTAACTGAATCGGGATTTGGTGGCTCAGTGCCTGTGCTCCTACAACTTGGGAGGCTGAGGCTGAAGGAGAGCTATAAGTTCCAGGCTAGCCTGGGCTAAATGGGGGGCGGGGACACATCTCAAAAAAAAAAAAAAAAAAAAAAAAAAAAAAAATATGTCTAAAAAAAAAAAAAAAAAAAAAAAAAAAAACACAAGACAGAAGATTCTATCACTAAATGAAGAAATGACTGAGCATGGTACTGCCAGACCTCCTCCTTGCCCAGGACACCTAGGTCAGCAGAGGAACCCTTGCGGTGTCAGAAAACTATCCCGATGGGCTGGGTTTCACGTGGAAATTCCTAGGCCAGCAAGGCAGCCTTGGCTCTACCCTCGCCATTCTTGTAAGCCCTGAACAAGCTTCCCTTATTGTGGTAGGGAGTTTAGTTCAGTCCCTAAAGCTGTCTCTACGAGTCAAAGCCTTTGACATGGCTGCAGCAGCGAAGGTTTTGGGGATAATCAACCTTTAATCACGGCTCAGCTACACTCGTTTGGTGATATGAAACAAACGATCTTCAACTCCCAGAGCCTCAGCGTCCTTATTTGTAAACCGTGTAGTATTTCCCTATGTGCTGAGACTTTCTACAATGAGTACTCTTTCTTTTTTTTTTTTTCCACACTGGGCTAAGCTTAGAGGTGACAATCAAATGGTAAGGGCTGGGGATCTTAAACATCCACGCTCTTACTCACCAGCTGGCCCAGAGACCCTAAGCCCTTTACAGCGAACCCCAACTTACACCACACCTCAGTCAGCACAAAAAGCTGGACCATTCAATTGTGTTCAGCAAACAGGAATGCTCCAGAGGTTTGGATCCAAAAGGGGGGACCGCCAGGTAGTGCATACGCGGCCTGCTTTCAGAAAAGGCCTCTAAGAGCTGTCGAGCCCACGCTGATCACCTTTGTGAAATGTGGGCCGACTGATAACTCAAAGAGCCCTGGGACGAGTTAGTTCTGTTGCCGTGGGAACTCCAGATCTCATTGCATTGTCAAGTCTCAGCAGAGAGGCTGCATTCACACTACTGGGCACTGATTAAAAACTAGAAGAAAAACATTCTCAGCGCCCT
Organism: Mus pahari; assembly: GCF_900095145.1. NCBI lineage: Eukaryota > Metazoa > Chordata > Mammalia > Rodentia > Muridae > Mus > Mus pahari. Next base: position 68,433,764 of record NC_034595.1, read on the forward strand.
GCCGACTCGTATAGTGAGGTCCCAGCAGTCTGCAAATTCAAAGCTGAGCTCCCGAGTGGAATTGTGTCGCTTGTTCCTCATTCTCCGACACTTATTGTCCCCCAGGGTTCTTTCGGCCCTTTAGAGAGGCTTGGGCACGAGCCGAGTCCCGTAACCCTCCATTAGACAGACGGGGAAACTGAGGGCGGCAGCCTTGGTTTGCACTCTCAGACGCTGCGACTGCCAAGAAGTCAGGTGGCCCGATGATGAAGAAGAGACCCAGGCAAGCCAGGAGCGGCGGGCAGTGGAGGAGGGAGGAGGCCGGGGGTGGGGCGGAGGGAGGGGCCGGCCCGGACTCACCATTCAGTCGGGTTTGCCGGTTGGCTCGCACTCGCAGGAAGGTCTGGGAGAAGATCCCGGGCAGATGCAAAAAAAGAGAGAGGAGAGCGTCACGCGCGGCCCCGAGTCCCGCTCCCTACCCCGGGCCCCGACCCTCATCCAGGCCCGCCCCGCCCCCAAGCAGCCCGTAAACAAACCTACTTCCTCCCTCCCGCCGGCACCCCTGCTCCGCCGGCCGCTCCGGGCCCTCGGCATAGCCGCCCGGGCTGCTCTAACGGGAGCCCGCGGCCGCCGCGCGGTGCCGCCCCAGCCCCAGCTTCCGGCGCTCTGGGCTCCGCGGCAGCCCGGCCGGCAAGGGCGGCGATGCGGGCGGATTCCCCCCGGCTGCCCGGCGGCGGCGGCACCTCAGCTCCCAGCACCGGCGGCGGCCATGTTGGCCCTGATCACGTGAGCCGTCGCCGTAACGCGCCGGAGGTGAAAGTTCACGGGCTGGGGGGGCTGGGGCTGGGGCTGGGCAGACCCGGGGTAGGAAACGGCGGCTGGCAGGGCGGGTCACTACCTGCTGGGGCCGGGCCCCTCCTACAGCCCCTAAGGACTCTCCGCCCCAGCCTGGGCCGCCCACTGGTGCTTCCCATCACACCACGCTCCTACGGCCCCTGACATCGGCCCCGGGAGCCCTGCTTTCCGCGCGCGGGCCCAGGACGGCACCTCCCAAGGGATGCTTTTCCGAGGAGAAGGCGTAGCAGTTCCCGGTCATCTGCGGGGCCTATCTCCACCAATGCCAACCGGAAGACTTCCTCACGCCTCTAGCCCAGCGCAGGAGCCCTTGCATCTCACCCCCTCAGGCCTTTCCTGGAGTTCCCATAAGCATCAGGTGCCCATTAGGCTAACAGCGATCCCCACTAGGCGCCTTTCTTCTGCGTTCCCGGTAGCACCTGTTGAAGCCCGCTCTAGCTGTTACCTTTGATTCACCTTAATAGCATTCATCCCTCACCCTGAATCTTCTGGATTTTGGGAATCCTCCTTTAGATATTCAAATTTTCTTACCAGCATCTCTGCTCTAGCTCCTGCGCAACCTGCCTCCACTAAGACTGCATCCACCTCTACCCTCCTTTTCGCTTGTATACATTTTGGGTTGGTGGGCTCCGGAGCTGACTCATTTGGGCAAACCCCAGAGCCTAGAATGCCTCCTAGCTATCGGAGGACACCCCTCAGGATGTCTTCAGTGACTGCCTCGTCTTCAAACGTTTAGTTTATATTAGCTCTCAGTCGCCGGTGTTTCGCTGCTCATTTCTTGACCTCCAGTGTCCCTCCCTAAAACCAGTCCTTCACTCTACATCTTCTGTGCAAAATTAACGTGTTTCTTTTTCTTTAAATCTTTCAAGGGTTTGCCACAGAGAACATCTGCAACTTGACCCACCTGCTCTACCCTGCCCTGCCTGCTTCTCTAGTCTGTTGTACCACACCTATTCCATCCTTTGTCCCCACCCCTACCTCCCACTCCCACCCCGACCCCTCACCCCCTGACTGCCATGTAAAGCTACCTATAGATCTTTTGAACACTGTGCTCTGTGATAACCACTGCTCAATGCAGTGCATCCATCAGGACTCCGACAAGGCTTTTTTTTTTTTTTTTTTGGTACCCCATTGGTTGTCTCTGAGTTTTCTTAGAAAGTTCCTTAACTTTCTTCTGATCCTATGTATTTTCACTATTTAAGTGTTTTTTTTTTTTTTTTCTTGGAAAGCAGCTCATCTCTGTCTAGTCACCAAACATAGGTTTAGCATGAAGGAGATATAGAGATATATAAGATAGCAGGCATGAGTTAAGGCCTGGGTCAACGAAGAGCTGGGGAACTGCCAGAGCTGGAATATAGAATATCCCTTAAAGGCCCATGTGTTAAAGGTCTTGGGAGGTGGTAGAACCTGGAAGAGGCAGGGCCTAGTGAGAAGTCTGTGCCATCGCAGACCCACAGCAACAACGCCAACCAGGAGCCAAAATAAACGCTTCACTTCAGGGATGTGTTACAATAGTGGAAATCTGGACTAACCCAGGGACATAGCATACCGGACATACAGCTTCTGTTTCAAATTTTAACTTGTTTCTCACAGGTTATATTACTAGGAAAGTCTGGAGACCATGGATTCTAGCCCTGACGGTGAAGCAGCATCGCGGTTAAAGTGGGTTAGACAGGCAGCAGGGGTTAAATGAATAGGGTTCCAAACCAGTGCCCTCTGCCTAATTCAGTGATTTGTTTGTTTTCCAGTGTTAGGGACTGAACCAAACTGGGGCCTTGGATATGCTAAGCAAATGCTCTACTATTGAGCTACACAGCCATCACCGTTCATTATTTCAGTTTGAAACAGGGCCTAAGTTGAACCTTGAACCTGAGCCCAACCTGGCTTCAGCTTGTGATCTGTCCCATCTTAGTCTCCTGGGTAGTTGGTAATGCCCAGCTGCCAGTGATCTTTAAAGTCCAGCGTATTTGTCTGGCATGGCAGAAAAGAACAGGAGACACCCAGCTAGTTTCCAGTTTCACGTCCTGCCAATTTCACTTTCCAGAAACACATCCAAGGGAGTGGTTAGCTTTAATTCTGGGAGCATTCGCCCGCCTTTTCAATAAAACTGAACTTTAAACAGGTCCCTCAATACACTATCCCGTATGATCTTAACACACAGTATGGCCTTTATCTAGAATATCTTTTCTTTCTTGTGCTCCAAGGGGACTTCTACCCCTTTTCTGTCATTGTCCTCTCCGTGGGACTTGTGTGATTTTCCTTTCACAGTCCTTGGAAACTTACATCTTCCCTTTTCATCACATTTAAACTCAGCCATAATGAAGGCAAGGACACTGGGCTGGGCAGAAGTAGAACCAGATAAACATTTGAGCCAAGGAAGGCTAAGACAAGGTCTTTGCTTTGGAGGAACTCCAAGTCTAGTTAAGAGTCTGATTCACTGTGAGAGATTAAATGTGGTCGCTGTTCTTTGTGGGGTTTGCTCCAGAACAGCATTTACACACACACACACACACACACACACACACACACACACACACACGCCCTCTACTGAAAGGCTGACTTTGGGTCTGGCTTCGCCCAGTAGACACTGATGGAATTGATGCTGTGTAACATCCAGATTCTGGTTTCAAGAAATCTTGCAGCTTTGGTCACTGTTTTAGTGGGACACTTATAACGACTGCTAAGACTAGAAGGTGAGAAGTAGCTAGCTCAGTTAGCCAGACTGGTTGCCCAGCATGCATGAGATTCAAATTCCATTGTCCTCCTGTCTCAAAGGAAGAGGGAGGGGAGGGGGAATGTCATGTGGGCAGGACAGCAACCAGGGGCAGTATAATTAAACACGGGAGGCCAGTTCTGAATGAGCAGCATAAGCAAGGGAATGGCTAGTCAGGCAGGCCTGTCCGTCCTATCACAGACACACCTGTGCATCGATTACTGCTGCATTATTTACAGTAACAAAGAACTGGAATCAGCCTAGATATTCATCAACAAGAATGGGTAGTGAGGGGCTGAAGAGATGGCTCAGCACTTGAATTGTTTTAGCCGAGGATCTAAGTTCCGAGGATCTAAGTTCCGTTCCCAGCACCCACGTGGTGGCTCACAACCATCTGTAACTCCAGTTCCAGGGATCTGACTCCCTGTTCTGACCTCTGAGGACACCAGGTATTCACATGGTGCATATATATGCATATATAACCACTCATATACATAAAAGTAAATCTAAAAAATTTAAATAATGGAAAATTAAAATGTATAATATATACACTGTTGAAGTGTGTGGGTGTGTATGTAGGCCAAAGATCAATGATGAGTGTTTCTTCTAGCTCTACTTTACTTATTTTTATTTTTTTAAAGATTTATTTATTTATTATATGTAAGTACACTGTAGCTATCTTCAGACACTCCAGAAGAGGGCGTCAGGTCTTGTTACGGATAGTTATGAGCCACTATGTGGTTGCTGGGATTTGAACTCCGGACCTTCGGAAGAGCAGTCAAGTGTTCTTACCCACTGAGCCATCTCACCAGCCCCCTATTTTTATTTTTTTAAAGATTTATTTATTTATTATATGTAAGTACACTGTAGCTGTCTTCAGACACACCAGAAGTGGGCATCAGATCCCATTACAGATGGTTGTGAGCCACCATGTGGTTGCTGGGAATTGAACTCAGGACCTCTGGAAGAGCAATCAGTGCTCTTAACAGCTGAGCCACACTTTATCTTTTGAGATGGTCTCTCATGAACCTGGCAGCTGGCTGATAAGCAAGACCTCAGGATCCCCCTGCTTCTACTTCCCAAGTCCTAGAGCTATAGGCACCAGCCTGTGCTGTCTGGCTTTTTATGAAGGTTCTGAGTTACCTGTACTCAGAAGGGATCCTAAACTCAGGTCCTCATGTTTACAGAGTAAACTCTTTACTCTGTCAGCCATCTCTCCAGCTCTGAACAATGGAATTTTATCAGCTTGTAAAGCAAAATGAAATAATGAAATTTGCAGGCAAATGGGTAGATCTGGAAGGTATTATATTAAGTATATTAATGTATATATAGTACATTTTAATTTTCCATTCTTTAAAAATTTTTTAGATGTATTTTTTTTTAAGATTTATTTATTTATTATCTGTAAGTACACTGTAGCTGTCTTCAGACACTCCAGAAGAAGGAGTCAGATCTCATTACAGATGGTTGTGAGCCACCATGTGGTTGCTGGGATTTGAACTCAGGACCTAGGAAAGAACAGTCAGTGTTTTTAACCACTGAGCCATCTCTCCAGCCCCAGATGTATTTATTTTTGTTTTTGGGTGGTTTTGCCTATATATATATATGTATGTGCACCATACGAATACCTGGTGTCCTCAGAGGTAAGAACGGGGAGTCAGATCCCCTGAACTGGAGTTAGAGAAAGGAGGCTATGGGGCACGGGTGGAAGTCGTGTCAGGAGGACTGCAGAGAAGATAGGAGGAAAATCAACAAGACACATTACATGGGAAATGCCACCACAAAACCAAATACTATATATAATTTAAAATTTTTGAGAGAGAGAAAAGGGAAATATTAATTTATGCCAAGTCAACATATTTGGGGCTGAAATATTGTATGTTGGTATATAATGGACACATGTGTGAGTGACCACAGTACAGGATAACTGTGCTGAAACATGGGACCCAAGGGGTCATGAGAAGAGCTAGATAATCTGGGCAGACTCCTTGGAGGAGACACCGTTTCAGTAGGATGTTGATGGACAAATAGAAATTTGTGGAGTAAAGGATTCCCATCAAAAGCGGCTTGTCTAGAGAGAGAGAGAGGAAGAGGACGTGATCAGGATATGGGCAGTTTTAGTTCAGTGGATGAGGCCAAGAAATTGTGGGACGAAGTCTTACAAACAGAAGCCGGGATTACAAAGTGGATCCAAATCAGGGAATGCCTTGGTGCCATGCAAGGAGCTTGGACTTTAGCTTATAAATTGCTTAATCTGATTTGTCATCTAAGAAGGTACTTGAGAATCCTTGAATTCTAGAGGCCGAGGCCAAAAGATTGCATGGAGTGTGAGGCCAGCTTGAGTTATACTCCAAGACTCTGTACCAACAACCCCCGCCCCAAAAACCCACCCTGAAATGTTTGTGTCCAGCATCACATAGCTATAACACTAGCACTTGGGAAGCAGAGGCAGGGGGACCACTGTGAATTCGGGGCCAAACTGGGCATCATGGTGAGAAGAGAACCTATCTTAAAATAGGGAAGGCAGTTTAGGGTCTAGAAAGGGGAATTCTGAGGGGTACCCGAATGTGCTCTGGAGGATTTCACACCCCCTGAATCAGCTGCAAATAATGCCAGATAGAAATGTGCGGGCTCGGGTATGCCTCATGTGTGGGCTCAGGCGCGCCTCAGATGCCACAGAGAATATAACACACGATTCTGAGGACAGGGATGGGCTCAGGGAGTTGGGTCAGTTTCTGCTTGGCGGCTCCTCCCCGCTCATGTACTCAGGCTGCTGGGAGCATGGGGTGGGGACTGGTCTCCGAGGGCAGGCCTCTCCATGCCTATCCTTTGGAAGGGAACTCTGTGGCCAGGGTTCTGTCACCTTACACCAAAAGTCCCTAGAGTCAGGTCGTATGCCTCCGACCTTGTTGACTGATCAGTGCAGTTTTCCAGGAGCTGACTAGGGTCCTCTCTCAAAATAGGGTTCATGGGGCTGGAGAGATGGCTCAGCAGAGAACACTACAGAGGACCCAGGTTGCTCCATGGTTGCTCCTAGCACCCATGTCTGACTTCTCAGAACCCCCTGTAACTCCACCTGCAGGAGATTCAACGTCTTCCATGGGTACATGTATACACACACACACACACACACACACCCCTTGCACAATTTAAAAACAAACTGGTATCCATGGATGCATGGATATTTTTAATGTGTATTGTTGTTTTACATATATGTATGTATAAATATATGTATGTGTATGTGTGTGCACCATATGTGTGTGGAGCCCACAGAGGCCAGAGGAGGATGTTAAATCCCTTGGGACTGGATTCTAGGTGGTTGGAAGCCCAGGGTCCTCTGGAAGAGCAGCCAGTGCTCTTAACCACTGAGCCATGTCTCCAGCCCCTTGGGTTGTGTATTTTAACCCCACACTGAGGAGATGCCAGTGGAGGATAGGGTCTAGCTTACTCTCAGACCTAGACAATTTTGTTTTCTTTTTTTGAATGGTGCTGGATAGATCCATGCTAAGCAGGTGCTCTGTTGGTGAGTCACATTTCCAGCCTCCAGCTGTGACTGGCACTCCACTCTGGAAGCCGGGCATCCCAGTGCCAGGCTGTCCACTGGGAGGCAAGGGTTTCTGAGAAGACACCATTCTTTACTTCCAGCCAAAGTTGCCTGGACGTCAACAGGGACCCTGGCTGTCTACCCAGTTTGTCAGTCCCTGCTGTTCTGCCCTTCCACGTCAGGTGGGTTCTTTTCCCTTTCAGACTGAACACCTGAGAAGTCCTGATGCCACTTAAACAAACGGTTCTTGGAGAGGGCTCTTGTTTTCTGCCATCTGAGTGGGTTCTTAAAAGCAGGGCTCTCTTCCCCAGACCCAGGCTCCTGGAGGAAGGTCTCCGTCCTTTCTACTCAGGAAGCCCGTGTACAGTTACTCTGGTTCCCTCCCTGCTCTGATCTCTTAGGACAGCAGGTTTATTTCCTTCCTGTTTGACTAAGATACCCAAAGGCAGTGTCCGTCTGCTTCCCTCCCTGGGCCTGACCTCAGGGTTTGGCAGGAATGAGTGCTTATTTTGCCTCCAGGGATCTGGCTTTTGAGGACAGAAATCCTCAGTGATCCTGGCCTACACTTCCAGGCCCCTCATAAGGCAAGAATTCCATAAGCTACTCTGCAATGAATAGGATGCCTCAAGGTGCTCAGATCCTGCACAGCTCCCAAGAACCTGGCATCTCACCCTAAAATCCATCTGCTTAATAAAGTTCATTTCCTGACGACTGTTAACTGAGGAGCACTGGACATAAGGCATCACACACAGCTCCAGCCTCTTCAGGAGGAGTTAGCACCACAAACTTAAATCTCTCTTTCCCCCGGAGGCCGGCCACACCCTCCTCACCTGGTATCTGTCTGAGTGGTGCAGGTCCTCTGTGGCAGAAGAGTGTGGGGAAGCGGTTGGAGAGTCTCCTTCCCTCTTGATGGAAGCAGACAACAGGAGGGACTGGAAGAAGAAAAGAACACATGGCCCCAGACCAGGTGAGAGCCACATTCTGAGCCCAGGAGTTCCCAGTCCCCAGGGAGCTTTAGATTGAGGCAGAGGGAGGCACAGGGACAGAGGACTACTCTAAAAACCTGGAGTGACGTGGTCAAGCACAGAAATCCGGTTATGAGAGAGGATGGATGGACTTAGGTCTAGGTATAGACCCTTGATTATTTATTTTGTTTGTGACAGTGTCTCACTCTTAGCCCAGGCTGGCCTGGAACCCCCAGGGGTCTTCCTATCACAGCCTCCCACGTGCTGAGGTTACAGCATGCACCCACAGCACCTGGCTAGACCCTTGCTTCTGCTACGCTTTCCCTCAGTAAGGAGGGATTAGGAGCCCACTCTCAGTAGACTGAAATAGATGTGCTTTGTTCTTCCTTCAGGGGCAGATGCTCTGGGACCCACATGAAATATTGGGGGTAAAGCTACATGCCTGCCACCTTGCCTGCCCCTAATATAGGCTGATGGCAGCCCCTCTATGGAGACAGTAAATTAAATAGTATGTATGAGTTTCCAGCGTGTAGCTGGGGATGTATGGTGGGTCCATTTAGGCCTGCGCTGTGGTGATGACCCCAGCAAAAACCTCCAGCAAAACTAATCCCCCTCCGTCAATCCCGGATGGCCTCTTCTACATACGCCTGCAGTTTAGATTAATAAACTGTCTACTTTAAATTGTGTGTAAGCACCACAATTCTAAACAGCACATGGCATGTTCAGCCCAAGAGCCAGCTCTTGCCAAGGCCTGTTCAGCTGCAAATGGGGGGCTCAGAGGCCTAAAAACAATCCACTCCCCCCTCCCTCCCTCAGCTTGCACAGCCCTGAGCCGGAAGCACACAATTCTCTTGAAGTCCTCCCAAGCCTGGAAAACCATGCCAAATCGCCAGTGACAGCCCAAAGAAAGCAATTTGGGGAAGATGGAGCGGTCATTTATCCTTCATCTCTGGATGAACCTTAGGATGTGACCTGCATGCGGTGGCCACACTGTTCATCCTCCAGCAAGGACCCTAGGAAGTGAGGGGTTCTGGTTCCCCAGCTACTGATGTGCCAGGGTGTCCTGATGCATCCATGGGCCCAGGAGCTAGAGGAAAGAAGCGGCCACAGAGGGCCTGGGATGGGATTGGCTCCAAATGGGACTTCTTCACCGACCTAAGCCCCACAGGAGGCCTGCTGGGTGACAGCCCTAGCCAGAAAGATGTCAGACAATGTTCTTCTCCAATCCCAAGGAAGATATTGAGGAAAGCGAACAGCGTGCCACAGTGTGTGGGCCCCCCAACGGTAACAAAGCCTTTCCTCAGCCTTTCTCTGTCTCTCTCTGGGTTAGAAGCCCTGAGAGGCCCCAGGATTACACCTGGGGCAAGCGGAATAAAAAAAGGTCACTGGTGCTTTTTAAACATGGACCAAAAAGCAGTAAAATGTGTTTTGAAAAAAAAAAATCCTGGCATTAAATCATGACTTTTTGCCTGGCTCCTTGCCTCATTAAAAGTGGCCTTTTGGAAGGTAAAATTATCATTGTAAGCGATAAGATCTTTAAGAAAATAATTCACGGCTTCTTCACCCTTTAATATGATAGCCGCCACCGGCTAATTTTTTTCTTAATGGCAACGAGGCCATCAATCTTGTCTAAGGGCCCCTCGCCCTCTCCTCCTCCTCCCTCCCTCCCTCCTCCCTGCCTACCCTCTTAGTCTCTAGATCCCATTCAGCCTTCTGCTTCCTACCTCTTTCTTACATGACCCGCTTCCCTAAAGCTGAGGTCAAGACCAAGGGAAAGGCAGAGAATGTTCAGCTTTGGGGCGGGTGTCTGGAAGTAGGTGAGCAACGGTCCTTTTTTCTGCATCTAGTGATCGGTATGCCAGTGAGAGAGGATGCAGGAAAGTGTCCATGCTTAAGACTTAAGAAGGATATACACTCTGACCTATGGGTCATGTCTGGGAGAGGCAGGTATGGATGAGGAGCCCTGCCAGGGTTGGTCCTTAGAACACAAAGCCTTCTGGTCTCCAGGGTCTCAGCCGGCCACTCCTACTCAGGTAGTGGCCGTACTAGAAGCTTGGTCATAACCTTCATTATTTCACTATTAAACACTGTCGTCTGGGTCAAGCAAGGCCTGGGTGGCTGCCGGCCTTCTCCAGTCCACAGCTGCCTGGTCTCCCATCCCCTTCTCTTCCAGGCCTTGGCCAAGATCTGCAAAAACCCAGGCCGGGCTGGGTTCTCTGTTCCTCCTCTAGAAGTTAGCTGTGACTGCGAGTTCTGAATAGTTCGCCTTCTCCCCCTTTAAAGGCCCAAGAGACGGTTGGCCAAAGTCATGAAGGTGACACTTACACTGGCTTCTTTTCCCAAAATTACCCTCTCAAAGGTCACTGGTCACTTTGGGCCTTTCAAATCTATGGACCTCCTCACAGCCCATTTCCTACTGGACTGCTGGTGGGCCAGACATTTTGAAACTTTTTCCTCAGGGAGCTGGATGCTCTCCTGTGACCCGCCCCCAACTCTCTCACTTTATCTTGATCAAAAGAACAGGAGTCCCTGAGGGGTTCTTGGTATTTGTTCTCATTGCCCCCCACATGCCACATGCCACATGCCCACTCACTGACTAACTCTGTTCCCCAAGGTTGAGCACCCGCTTCTCAGTCGGCGCGCCACATGCCAGGGAGCAGTGTGAGGGCTTCAGAGAAAGGGGGCAGCCACGCAGAAGGAGGAGGCCTCTTCCTCTCCCACCTGCTGCTGCTGGGAAGACATGTCTGTCATGGGCTGAGAGGAGGTACTTGCTCTTCCTCCTCCTTCATCTGATCCACTCAAGTCTCCTTCACAGAGGGACCCAACATCATCATCTCTGGTTGTGTGTGTGTGTGTGTGTGTGTGTGCATGAGAGAGGGAGGAGGGGGAGAGGGAGAGAACGAGAGAGAGCTGGCTTCTGTCTGTACTGAGTCCTCACACTTTCACAGTTTACAGCCCACCTTCTTCCTTTGAGTCTCCCCTGCTTGAATGTCTGTGTAGCCCACACCCAGGGGCCATTTCTGACTCTCACCCCTCTCCTAGCTAGAAAAAGAGAAAGTCAGAAAATACTTTCCACAGATGGGTGCTGTACCCCCCAGCTGCACCCCAACACACCAAGCATTCCCAGGTATTAGGCTGCCGTCTGAACACAGGCAGCAGTGGGATCCAAGGGGAGCGCCTGTTTCTCAGGACGAGCCACATCTTGGTAGGCCTAGGTTGGAATGGGCAAGAGGGAAACCATAACTGGCCACCTACCTTGGGGGTGCCCGGAGCCATGGCATCCTTCAGAAGGGAATTTTTGCTGCCAAGAAAGAAAGAGAACAGGGTGACCATTCCACCTGGTGCCCAGGTCTCGTGAACGAGGGTAGATTAGCAAGCTAAGCCCAAGAGAAGGCATGTGCAAGCATGGCATAGTCTAGCCAGCTCAGTCTAGTTCTGCCTAGGAGACACAACCCAGTGGCCTAGGACCTAGCTCAGCTTCTACCAGGTGCCAAGGACCATGCTGGCCCCTGGGAGGGGACACAGGCACCAGACCAAGTATGGGAAGAAAGGGACTTTACCTAGAAGCAGCCCTGAAGATTCTCCTCTGTCCCGGGGGCTCCCTCCTCAGCACTCCCTGTTCTTAGCCTGCTCTTAGTTCCTACAGGATTGGGATGATGGGCTGACATGACTCTTGTCAATTCTTCCTCCAACACGCTGCAAACTGTGTTAGGCTAGGAATGATCTCCCCCTGATTCAATTTGTCAGCCCCAAGCCCTCCGGCATTGGGTGGCAGGCAGGAGGGAGCTGGGCCCTGAAATATGGTGGGCAGTTCAGAGCAGGCGGGGGCTGGGGTAGGAGGTGATGGATGGGTTGTGGGGGAGGCAAGGACTGTGTTTAATAACAAAATTGGTATGCAAGGCCACATCCCACGCTAAGCATGAGTGATCCAGAGCCACAGAGTATTACAAATCCCGCTAAACAGATGCTGACAATGGAACAAGACATATCAAATCAGATCCACTTCAGAAACATTAATATCCCTGTTCCTGCCCCTTCCTGCCTGCTGCCTCCACTATAACTGCTGCATCTGTGCTCACGCACGAGCATGTGTGCATCCATGGGCACACATGCACACACACAAATACATGCATACAGAAGGGTTGTTGATGTGTGCACAGAGGCAGACATAGCCCATTTTCATAGGTCCTCCACACAGACACACATACAAAGCACACATGTAGACTATATCCACAGACACATAGCCAGAAACCTTGAAAGGACACAGATACATTGAAAATAGAATACACGGGGCAGATATGAACTTAGTGAGTATATGCATAAGGAATATCTGCATTTGTGCTCAGGCACACATTAGGCCAGACAGAAAGGCATGATGTGCAAGCAAAATCAAATGCAAACATGGCTAAAGTAGTGACTGACAGTGGAATAAGGGATGTGTGCACACCCGGGGACACTTGGCAATGTCTGAATTACATATACATATATGTACGTATGTACATGCATAATATGCACCTAACATATGCTAGACAAATGTTTCACAACTAAGCTACATTCTAAGCCCCTAGAGATAGTATTGATTGATTTCTGATTGTTCGAACTGGGTGTGGAACGGGGGTTGCTACTGGCATCTAGTGGGTGGATGGTGTTTAACAACTTAGACTATCCCAGACAGCCCCCCTCACAGAGAATTATCGGACCCAAAATGTCAATAGCACCAAGGTTGAGAAGCCCTGTTCTCAAGACACAGACACAGACTATCATTCTACCAACAGGCACATAGATGTGGGCAGTCACACCCAGAGACTCAGACTTGCATACAGATGTGCAGGGCCACAGGGTCACTTCCAGAGACATGGCCATAAAGACAAATCCACAACAGGCAGGCAGACTGGAAGAAGAACCGTTCATGTACAAAAGTCCACGTGAACACATGCAGAGATAGACACCTCTAAAGCACTGCCACACCCAGACACATGCACACCTACAGATGTAGACACTTAAAGGATCACATGCACATGGCAGTGCAAAAGCCACCAGCCTGCGCAGCAGAAGGGCCATGTCTGAGAATCAGAATAGAGCCACCAGTCTGTTCATGCCGCAGGAACAGCACAGACGAGAAAGGACTGGCAGTAAAGCTGCTATCAGTTCCAGTGTGTTCACTAACAGTCTATGCCTGGCTCTGCTGTAGGCACCGGCCATACAGAGGGGGAAGCTGAGGTGCCCCGAGGAGGAGCAGATTTGTTAGTCATAACTTTTAATCATTTCTTAACTTCTTCATTCATTCAGTGAGCACACATGAGCATCACCGTCCTGCCTACGAAGTGAGCTGTCTGGTATCCACACTGTCGCCATACTTGACCCTGGCTGGCATATGGCTCTTATCTTTAGGCGAGATCAGAAACAAGAAATGAAGAATTTATTGTGTACCCACTGTATATGACAGAGAGAGAGAGAGGCCTGATGAATGTAATTTCACTCTAAACTTGACAAAGTTGACAGACAAGACCAAGTGACACCTTTGTGGTCGCACAATCCATAGAAGGTTTGCAATTCCAGGGTTGGTTGTTTGTTTTGTTTCTTTCATGCTCCCTCTCTAAAGTTATGTAGGCTCTAATGCATGCAGAACTTTGATTTTCTTTTCTTCTTGCTTACTGTGCACCTTTGAGCAAGGTCTTGCCCATCCTGGGCTCATCTCCTTTGCTGGTAAGTAGGATGGGGTCAATTGGGGTCAGGATGTCCAGCCGGTGCTCTGGCAAGCCCATCTTCTTCTGTTCTTAGCAAAGCTATTCCCCTTGCTTACACAGGGCCAGCTCAGCCTCAGCCTCACGCCCTGGCTCTGAGCAGTACCCTCTCCTTCCCTTTCTTCTATGAACCCCTTTCACAGCAAGTTTTCTTGGTTTTCCGGAGCCCGGGAGCCTGATGCGTGGCCTTGAAGGAGAGAGGTCTAGGTCCTGAGCTGTAGGCAGCCCAGCAACGGCCCAGCCCAGCCCATCAGCTCTGCCTTCCCACCCCTCCCTGTTTCCACAGCCCGCCCCCAACAATTTCCTTCTCCCGCTCAGTCACTCCCTGCCTAGTGATCCATGGGTTTTAAATTATAACTGGGACCCAGGAAACGCGTTCCTAAGTACAATATTCATGGGCTGGGCTGACACTTTTAATTAAGGTGATTTACACTGAATTATCCTTGGAAATAAAGAAATGGTGCACTGCCCGGGAATAAACCATCATCACCAGCCGCCTTTGTAAGTTACACTTCGTTTTAATCTATTTGGGGAATTGTTTATCTAGTTCATTACCCAACCAAACACCGAGGCCGGCCTTAAATAAGGCTTAAGTAGGGGTGGGGGCACTGCCACCACTACACCCCGCCTCTCCTTAGGAGCTACCCAGTCTTCCTCTAGATGTTTTTCCAGCCCCTTTAAAGCACCTCGCAGAGGAGTCTGTTTCCCAGCCCAGAGGCCGGCTTTCATAGGGGAGACCTCTGAGCCCAGGTCCTACCAGCTAAGCCTGTGAGTGTCCCATGCCCACGGCTGTTTCTTCCTCTCTGAGACCTCTCTGTGGTCTTCCTGAGCCCCCATTTACGTCCGTGTCTCTCTCTATACACACATATCTAGCCCCTAGCCGGAAGCCATCCCAGAGGTATCTCCTCACCCAGAGCCCTACCTGTTGCTTCCTCTCTGACTGTGGCCATTACCTCCAACACACTCCCACCCATTCAGATCCTAGTTCCCTCCCAGTGAGCACCCTAGGTAAGTCCTTTGGCTTCTCCTTCGTCTTACTCCACTCTTCTGCATCCCCCACTTTCAGTGGCTGTCCCTGCATGGAAGGAAGGAAGGCCCTTTTGACTCTGTCTTTGACCCAGTGTTACGCTTTGTTCTAAGTAGCCGAGCCCTTGGATCTAAGGGAGCCCTTGTTCAGTAAGGTTCTAGGAGGGGAGAGAGAGACAGACTCAGGTGAGGTGAAGGAGGGCTGTGGGAGTAACTTGGAAAAGGGTAGTGTTGAGCTGCTGAGAGCTCTGCTTTTCCTGTGGGCACTTGGCTGCTCTTGGTACCTGGGAATGTTCATCTCTGGGAAGGTGGGTTCTTTTAGTGTGTGTGTGTGTGTGTGTGTGTGTGTGTGTGTGCACTGAGCTGTGTGGGAATGGAGTGTTTGTGCACTGTATACATGTGTGTCAAGCCTGTGTTGGTGAAAACCCAGCCTCCTTTGCTTAGGAGCTGTAAGGTCCTTGCTTCTTTTGTGAGCCCCCAGGTGTGTAGCAATAGCACACACAGGACCTGCCTAAGCTGTTGGGCAGTGGGAGGCAGAAGGCCGAAGAAGAGCTCCATCTAGAAAGTTCCAGAAGCAGAACCTCCTGGGAGGCTAGCCTGGCAGCAGCACCCACGGGCTCAGGGCGGGCGAAGCTGAGGAAGGGACAAGAGAGGGAGGGCAAAGGAGGCAAGGGCAGGGTCACAAGGGGTCTAGGGGCAAGTTGAGAGACGAGGGGAGGAGCCAGCACTGGAAACAAAGGGAGAGGAGCCAGGTATTCCGCCTGGAGGAAGCAGAGGGCTGGAGAGCTGGGGAGGAGGGGACTTGGCCACAGGTCACAATCCAGGAGGCTCACTTTCAGGCTCCTGCCTTTGGTGGGACTCAGTTTCCTCATCGGTGAACCGGTCCATCTGTTCAGGATACGGATGGTGGGAAGAAGGAATGTGGGTGGGGTCGATGGAGCTCAGGTGCTTTCCCCAACCTCCTTTGCCCATCCTCCGGCTCGTCCCAGAGCCAGCACGGGGCGGGGCAAGGGCAACCAGGCTGGGGACCCTCGTTCATGCTGCCCGTCAGCCCGGAGGGAGCTGACACGCTCCTTGGGAATTTATCACGCACCCAATTACAATGTTAATTGGCAAGTTCCTGAAATCAATTAATTCGCAAATTTTTTCCAATTAAAAATCCAGATAAATCACAGGGGCGGCGGCGGGGCCGGTCCAGCCCGCAGTCCGGTGGCCGCAGTGGCCGCGGGGAGGGGGCGCGCGTGGGGAGGGGGCGGCGGGGGCGGCTGCCCTTGAACGCCTTTGCCGGCCGGTCCGACTGTCAGCGCGCCGGGCGCGGCGGGGCCGAGACAGATAAAACCATCGACCCGTCGCCGCCAGCGCTTCGGCTTTATCGATCCGACGGGAATTTCACTTGCTGTGCAGATCCCGCTGTCCGGCTGTCAGACACCCGGTGGGGAGGAGGGCGTGCCAGGGGCGCAGGGCGTGCACGTGCTGAGGGCGGCGTGGGCATTAGGGGGTGCAGGAATAGGCCTGGACGTGAGCCGACAGCCGCGAGGTGTGGGTGCTCTGAGAAACGTGGATGATGAGGGATTTATGCAGGGTCACGAGCAGGGATAGAACGGAAAAGGAGAGGGAGGTGGCCTGAGCGGTGCGGGCTGGGGCGTGGGTCCTCGCCCAGGAGGCAAAAAGAACAGGTTTTCAGCGGGGCAGGCACACTGCCCAAATGCGCTCTGCAAGTCCCTGCTTTTCTGTTCTTGGTTGAGGTCCTCTTCATTGGAAGCAAATTACCCAGAAATCCTGGTACAGCCTGCAGCCTGTTTCTTTCACTTTCTGCCCCTGACAGGTCAATCCCCCCCCCCCCACACACACACACTCGGTGTGTGAGTGATGGGGGAGGGGAGGCGAAGAGCAGAGCGCTGGTGTCAAGACTGCTAGAGACAAACCTTATGTTTATTGCTAAGTGGGCAACCACAGAGAAGTCCTTTAACGTGGCTGTGCCTCAGTTTCCTCATCTGTAAAATGGGAGTTATAGCTATAGTCACACATCACAATTAGCAACGGGCTGGCTAAATATCTGAAAGTTGTCCCGTGAGGTTACATTGCCTAGTGGCAGTGTAGTTTAAGTACACTCTATGGTGCTCACATGACCAAAAAAATATCTAAGGATGCATTTCTGAGAACATATATCCATCATTAAGCAGTGCATGATGATCACATAGTCATGTGAAGAATATAAAAAGCTCTTGTGAGATAGTGGATTTCCATGAGGTTCATTATTATTACCATACTATAGTTTCTGTGGGGCTTTTAAAGTGTGCCCACAGGTTCTTCTGATACTTTTGTCTTTAAGAATGAGAGCTTTGGGCTGGTGAGATGGCTCAGCGGTTAAGAGCGCCGACTGCCCTTCCAAAGGTCCTGAGTTCAAATCTCAGCAACCACATGGTGGCTCACAACCATCCGTAACAAGATCTGATGCCCTCTTCTGGAGTGTCTGAAGACAGCTACAGCATACTTACATATAATAAATAAATAAATAAATAAATAAATAAAAGAATGAGAGCTTTTAGAGCATAATTTTCCTCCCTTGAGTATGGGCTGGGCTGGATTGGAGGATGGGTCAGCTAATGAAGGCTAGGCTCACAACCAAAAATATAGGAGTATGAGCTATGCTCGGTGATTTTCTTGCTCACTTCCTCCCTCCCTTCCTTCCTCCTTTGTCCCTCTCTCTAACCGGTTCTTCCTGCCTCTTTTCCTCTCTGCCTTCCTTTCTTCGTATCTAATGATCTCACTATGTAGCTCACTACAGCAGCTCAGGCTGACCTCTAGTTCCAGGTCTTCCTGCCTCTGTCTCTGGAATTACAGGTATGCACTGTCACACCCAGCATCGACCTGGGCCTAGCACAGTTTAGAGTGGCAGAGCTAGTGTGTAGACTTTAGAGGAAGGTACTGTGGCTTCCCCAGGTCTCTTTCTCAGGTCACATGCTTGTGAGCAGTCAAACTGACTTGGAGGGAAATCACAGCTGCCTATGGAGAAACGCTGAGAAGCTCAGGTTTTCTGCTTACAGCTCATGGAAGCAAGTGATCTAGAAACATCCTGCAGTCCAGTCAGACATCAGTTGACTGTAGCCTTTGGTGACATTCTTCTCTCTAGCTTCAAGAGAGAAGCAGAGCTTAGTAGCCACAGCTACCCAAGATAACATAGAAATGGACAGGTTTTTGTTTTTTTGTTTTTTGGTTTTTTTTGTTTTTTGTTGTGAGTATGTGTGTAGGTCAGAGGGCTCCTCCTTCCACCTTTTTCTGGGTATTGGGGCTGGAACTCAGGTCCTACAGCTTGTGTGGCTAAAGCCTTTACCAGCTGAGTCTTCTCACTGGTCCCAATAAATGTCTTAAGCCATTAAGTTTTGGGGTGATTTGCCAATGGGTGACCAGTACATCCTTCAAAATCCTCCCTTAGGAGGCCGCCTCTGCTCTCTCGGGTTTGGTGCCTCACACACCTCTGGTGTAGCGGCCTCTATCCTCACCCACCCTCAATCCTTTCTTACACTGAGTTTTTCCAGGACAGAGGACATTTTGGGACCACTGTGCCTTGCATCAGGTCAGGTCTGGTGACTTGAAATGAGCAATAGGTAGGAATGGAGGGCTGTTCTCTGTGGGGCATGTGGTGGTTTCTAAGGACGGTAGGTAATGCCCTGTCTCTATCCCATGTGGTCTCTTAGAATGTCATCTAGCCACTCCTTCCATCAAAAGGGATACGTGTCCTCTCACCTAGAATCTGAGTGGGTTCACAAGGCCTTGATCAAGGGAGTACTACAAGTGACACTAAGTGACTTCTAAGGCCCGGTTTGAAAAGGTGATTCAGGCCAGGCCGGAGCTCAGTGGTAGAGAAAGGCTCTTTGATCTTTAGCTGCACACTCCCCTTCAGTGTTCCATCTTGTTGGCTAGAACATTTTGTTTTAGAGACCTAAGCTGCCACATAAGAAATCAAAGTACCCCCAAGGCTACCAAGTGATGAGGAAGCCCAGGCCATGGAAAGAAAACACATGCAAATGTTTTAGACCCAGCCCCATCATCTGCACTGAGTTCTAGCTGACAGCCAGCAGTTATCACCAGATGTGTGAGGGGAAAAGGCTCTAGATGGTCCCAGCTCCCAGCCGAGCATCCAACATCTGGAACAGGCACAGCCGACCCCTTGGTGCCCTGCCAGGATTCCTAACCCTAAAGATTGTGGAACAAAATGGAATAGCGCTTCATACTGCTCAGACTAGAGGTAATTAGTGACTTCTCTCCTCTGGATAATCTGGCTCCTCCCCAAGGATCTGGAGAGAGTTCAGCCCCGTCCTCCCTCAGGCTAGGAGAGAGGAGGGCTGGGATGAGCTAGGGTAGAAACACACTTGAGAACATTCCCAAGATCATTCCCGCCCAGCCCTTGAGGTTTATAAAGAAGGTGCTGCTCTCTCCCTCTGAATAATTGGGCTGGGCTGGGCCTCTGGTAGAGCTGCCAGGCTCTGTACCTGCTTTTACCCAGTCCTAAGATCAAGGTTCTGGGCTTAGGGTAGTGGCTGGCTCCCTCCTGCTCAGCTTCTTATTCTGAGACTGGAGCCTGAGGATTCACTTTCCCCCACTCCCAAAGTCCCCCCAAATAAAGTGAATGTCACCGGGAAAACCCAGAACTGCCACAGGGGACTGGTTTCTCCCCCAGGGTCTCCCATGAGACCTAGCTGCTAGCGGAGCCAGTGGCCTCCCCGGCAGGCAGACTCCCTGGAGGTGGCTTACCTGGCAGGCAGCTGGGCCAGCTGCTCCAGTTCCTGCTCCATATGTTCCTGCAACTCGCTGGGCCTCAGCAGGACTTGGCAGATGGGGCAGAGCGGGGCTTGGCTGTCAAACAACGCTACTGCTTTCTTCTTACCTGGTCAGGGGAAGGAGAACAGACACCGTGAGCAGAGCTAGTCACTAGAAGGGAATCGTGTATCCCAGGCCTTCAGCCCGAGACTACTTTTGCCTTCTAGGAATTCTGGGCCTGGGAGAGGGGTGAGGTATTCATTGGCAGCTGCAGAGGCCGCAGCCATAAAGGATGCCTTCTCAGCTGGCTGCCCCTCTAGGAAATCTATTGGGACATAATCAATGCTCTGTGCAATCAAGCCTTGATCATCCCGTCTCACACGTGTTTAATCATTCCATCACCCAGAATGCCGAGTGGCCCTTGTCTCTTTCTCTCTTTCTCACTGCTTTCGTAGTTCCCAGATTTGGAAAAAGAAGAGATAGGGTAGTTCATTTCTACAGTCATTCAACAAACATTCCCTCTTTTTTTCTTTTTTTTCCTTTCTGACCCAGTACCAGCATGAGGCAATGAGGGTCCCAGCATGGACTCCAGGTTCTGTCTTCAGCTTCTGCTATCTTCCTTCTGTGTGTTGGAGGAGCTTGTTCATCCCATGGTTACCATGGTTATAACACCCACCTCCTATTTTCTGGACCTCTACCTGGCATTCCTCTGGGCATCCCCTATTAACCAATGTCTAATGGACACCAATAACTGAATGTCAGAATTTTGAAGCTGATAACTCAAATTTGAAATCTTCTACCTTGTCATTCCTTACAGACCTGTTACTCCTCCAGCTGTGCCCATCTCTAGTAGGTCGGCTTCATTTGCCTACTCACCCATTCCAGTGGCCTTAGCCTCACTGTGTGTAAGCCTTGCTTGCCCGACTTCCCTTCCCACATTCATGTAACTATCAAGTCCTGTCCATTCTGCTACTTCTATAACTATTTATTTTTTTAAATATTTATGAGCTGGGTGTGGTGGCACATACTTGAGAGGCAGAGGCAGTCAAGTCTCTGAGTTCGAGGCCAGCCTGGTCTACAAAGTGAGTTTCAAGACAGCTGGGGCTACACAGAGGGTCTGTCTCTCAAAATAAAATAAAATAACATAAAATAAAATAAACATAATAAAAAGCACTTATATATATGTGTGTGTGTATTTATGTATGACTGTGTGAGTGTGGACATGTGTATACCCGAGTGCACATGTGGAAGTGGGAGAAAAACTTTAGAAATTCCACTCTTTGAGGCAAGGTCTTTCTTCTTTTTTGTCACTTTTACCTTTTCTTTATTATATTTTATTAATTGTTTTATATGTATGAGTGTTTTCACAAGTGTGTATGTGTACCACATGCATGCCTAGTGCCCACAGAAGATAGGAAGGGAACTGGATTCCCTAGGCTGGAGTTGCTTGGTAAACTTCTGTGTGGGTGCTGGGAATCGAACCTGGATCCTTTGCAAGATCAGCAAATATTCTTAGCCTCTGAGCCGTTTCTCCAGCCCCAAGTGCACCTCTTCTTGTTTCTACTGCTGAGCTGCATATTCCAGGCTGTCTGGCTCCCAAGATTCCAGCTAATTCTCTTGTCTTTCCCTCCCGTCTTGCTCTCGCAATGTGGGGGTTAAAGACGTGACCTACTGCGTTTTGAGTTTTTTCTTTTGTTTTTTTTTGGGGGGGGGTTGTTGTTGTTTGTTTGTTTGTTTTGGTGTGTATCTGTATTGGCCTCAATGTATGTCTGCACTCTGTGTGTGCAGTTCCCTTGGGTGCCAATAGAGGGCATCAGATTCCCCTGGGGCGGGAATTACATAGAGGGGTGTGTGTTTGTTTCTATGTGTGGAATTGAACTTCTCCTTGCCGAGCCACCTCTCCAAGCCTAGTAGGTCTCACTACTTCTCCTGGGTAAGCTCACAGATCTGTCAATCTTGCCGATTCTGATTTCTGAGTTTTCTCTTTCTAGAATCTCCTTCATGCTGAGCGTGATAGGTCATGCCTGTAATCCCAGCACTGAAGAGGTCATGGCAGGAGGACTGCTGGGAGGCCAGCCTGCACTACACAGTGAGTTCCAGGCCAGCTTGGGCTACAGAACAAAACTCTGTCTCAAAAGAAAGGAGAGAGAGAGAGAGAGAGAGAGAGAGAGAGAGAGAGAGAGAGAGAGAGAGAGAGAGAGAGAGAAAGGACAGATCAGAAAAAACAACCAACCAACATTTCTCCAATACATACGCTCTTGGAGGGCTGGAACTCTGTTTCCAGTCTGGCACTAACAGTGACCAGGACAAAG
>NC_034595.1:68455883-68456964 GCF_900095145.1 Mus pahari
GCCTGCCTCTGCCTCCCGAGTGCTGGGATTAAAGGCATGCGCCACCACGCCTGGCGGGAAACATTTTTTTACGTACAAATCTAGAGGCAGAAGCACCTCTGGGCACCAGAGAAGGTCCCAATCAGCTCCCAATCAGCTTTCAGACATAACGACCAAGTCAGTGATGACTAAGGTAGATAGGGAAGCAGGTTAAGGTAGGCTACATCTACCAGGTTAGATGTAGACTGCCTGGTGAAATTTTATTTTAGATACACAACGAGTTCTTGAAAAAAAGTATAACGATGCATGTCCCAAATATTAAAATGGATATACTGATACTCAAGGTCATTGACTTTTCTAAAATCAAGTTTGCCTGGGTACCTAACAGTTTTATTTGCTAAATCTGGCAACCCTCTGCCTGAGGGAACTCCCAAGTCAGCCTGAGCTTGGGAGGCTACGTCCCCTTGACACAGACTGAGGACTATGGCTCCCTGGATGCCTGGATTGAGTCATCTGCAGGCTCTGAGGACAGAGCAATTCAGTGCGTGCGTGCGTGTGATCTGGGGAGTGGGGAAAGAGAAGCCTTAACCAAAGCCATGTACTTGAGACATCACGGCCTTCACTGAGCTGCGATATCAGCTATGAAGGCTTCCGGTGTTCCCGGATTGGGTAGGAGGGGCTCCAGCCTGTGTGGCTAGGCCTTTAAGGAAGGAAAGTACTCTTACTGTGTGTGGTCC
Source organism: Mus pahari (assembly GCF_900095145.1). Classification (NCBI taxonomy): domain Eukaryota; kingdom Metazoa; phylum Chordata; class Mammalia; order Rodentia; family Muridae; genus Mus; species Mus pahari. The sequence goes on from NC_034595.1 coordinate 68,456,600, forward strand.
CACTGTGTGCCACCTGCCTTGGTATCTGTTGCCTCCAAGTGTTTACATGAGTGCTAAGTAAGATAGGGACTTTGACCTTGGCGTTTGGTCTTAGGCTTCATTAACTTATTCAATAGATGTTTATAGAACAATTATTCTATTTCAGTATTATTCTAGGGAAAACTGGAACTCAGACATAAGTAAAACACAATCTTGATTTTCAGATGTGGGTGAGACCTAGGAGGGAGGGAGGAGCTCCAAGGAGCTCTGTGAGAGGGCTGGAGGAACAAGGGTGGGGTGCACAGGGAAGCAGGAAGGAGGAGGAGGAGGAAGAAGAGGAGGAAGAGGTAGAGGAGGAGGAGGAGGAGGAGGAGGAAGAGGAGGAG
>NC_034595.1:68457564-68478461 GCF_900095145.1 Mus pahari
ACACACACACATACACACACACACACACTCATTTTCTTGCTTTCCTGGCAGGTGCTTTTCTTAGCTCAACCTCCCATTTCCTTACTGGGGACATCCGACCCTTTTTTTTTTCTCCCAGCTTCGGGAAGAGCCCTACATGAATGAGCTGGGTACAACTTGCAGCCTATGCCCCCAATCTCACCTTTATTTCTCAAGGGTTAGAGTGGCAGGTGTCAGCACGGTCATGTGAGGCCCCCCTTCCCCTCCCCCCGCTGTGTTCCCTATAATTTTATATTGAGACCTGTGGTCATGACGTGGATTTTACTGCACTAACGACATGGCCTGCCCAGGTTTAATGACAAAATCCATACTCTGGCCCTGGGCCTGCTCCTCGTTTGCATAATTCCCAGAATACAGCTCCCTGAAGCTTTTGACCTGGGCCATTACAGTGGCCATAAAATGGGCTATAAAACCACTGGGGATGGCCAAGGGGAGGGGCCTATGGTCTTGCTGGGGTGGGAGTGAGGCCTTCATCTCCAGCCACCCCCAACCTGTCCTAGGCTCAGATAGAGTCATCCTCTGGTCCTTCCTTTTCATGGTTCCCAGAATCAGGGAGTGAGTGAGGCGTCCCTGGACAGGTCCTCATGGCTCGCTCATCTGACACAGACACTGTCTCCTGTCAAGGGACACTGGCTCCTTGAGTAGTCCCCCTCCAGCCCTTGATAGATCTTTCCAAGAGCCAACAGCCAGGCAAGGCTTTTTGCCACAAGTGGGGCGCCAGGTTTCCAGCTGTTTGAATCCTAGCCTTCTAGGAGGCCTGGCTTCCTGGGAGGTCAAGAGCCAAGCTGAGCACAGTGGGGAGCCGCGGTGAACAAGAGGGGTGGGGACAGGGACTGGGCTGAGCTGTCAGTGCTAAAGATGATGAATGTGGGAGGTGAGGCGGGAGGCCCGGTGTTATCGGCAGCGGATGGCGGGCGTGAGCGCTCCCCGCTTCTGCTAATCCCCGGGCGCTGCCTCAGCCCTTGCACTGATAACGAGGAAATGGGACTGACAACAATTTTTAGCTGAGAGATTCTTCACCAAAATGCCAGGCGGCCGGAGGTCTGACAGCGCCTGATTGAGTATGTGAGTGTGTGGGGGGAACGCCCGCTGCCCCCTCTCCTCCCATGCAAAGATGGATCGCTCATTCCGCCTCCCGTCCACATTCATTACCGACTCCCTCCCCACCACCCCTGCCACAGTAAGGCCTGCCACCTCCACATCTCTGCTTGCCATAGGTGTCTTCCAAGCAGGAGGAGGGCAGAGAGGGAGGCGCCCCTGAGCCTCACACAGGGCAACTCCAAGGGTCCGGTCCAACTATGGAGGCTCCCTAGTTGTGTGATCTGTGACCGCCAGAGCGGTCCCTTGCTCAGCGGCTAGACTAACTTTACTCCCAGGCAGCAGAGGGGCTTCAACGGAAGCCTCTAAGAAGAGTGTTGATTAGGTTGAGATAAGAGGTTAAACTAGGGCAGCACTTCTGCGGCCCATTCCTCCAGCCTCCCGACAAGCACCAAGAAAGTGAGGTGGGGGGTCAGGTGGAGACCAGCCCTCTGCTGCCCTCCTCTGTTGGGAATTCCTGACCACTGAGGGCAGCCAGCTCTTGGGAGGACTGGTGAAATGGGTTGCCGGAGCCTGCACCAAGTCCTTAACTGTGTGGCCCCTCTGGTTGGCCTAATTGCTTTTTCCCAGTTCTGTAGCCAAAGGGTTTCCTTCTCCCTCTTTATCTGTCCAAGCAGAAATTCCCATCTTGGGGGCTGGTGAGATGGCTTAGTGGGTAAGAGCACCCGACTACTCTTCAGAAGGTCCGGAGTTCAAATCCCAGCAACCACATGGTGGCTNACAACCATCTGTAACAAGATCTGACTCCCTCTTCTGGAGTGTCTGAAGACAGCTACAGTGTACTTACATATAATAAATAAATAAATCTTTAAAAAAAAAAAAAAAGAAATTCCCATCTTTGCTCATCTTTACCAACCTTGCCAAATCCCCAAAGGTGCAGACATTATCCTGGAGACAAGAGCTTTCTCTGACTCCAGTCAAGTTGGTCTGACCTGTACTATGAATCTGAGGCAGGAGGATTGGCATGGTCTAAATAGTGAGTTCCAGGCCAGCCTAAGGTGCAGTGTGAGATCTAAAAAGGAGGAGGAAGAGGAGGAGGAGGAGGAGGAGGAGGAGGAGGAGGAAGAGGAAGAGGAAGAGGAAGAGGAGGAGGGTAGGTTGCTTGCCTAGGACAGGAAACATTAAATGAGGGTGAAGGTGATTATAATGACAGATGACAACGAGGCAAGATCTCTGGTAGCCCAGGCTAGCTTCAAACATATTGTAAATTGAGGATGACCTTGAGCCTCTGAACGCTGGGATTACAAGCAAACAACACTAAACTCAATAGATGTTGTGTTAGGGAATCAAACCTAGGGCTTTGGGAAAGCTTGACAAGACTTACTGGACCACATCCCCCACCAGACACTGAGACTCTTAAGACTATCAGACACACGTATGTCCTGCCATGTGTCCTGCCATTCCTCTATCAGGCACACATGTGTCCTGCCGTTCCTCTATCAGGCACACATGTGTCCTGCCGTTCCTCTATCAGGCACACATGTGTCCTGCCGTTCCTCTATCAGGCACACGTGTGTCCTGCCCTTCCTCTCCCCGCTCCATCCTCCTAAGAAGTGCTTCCATTTCCTAGTGACTGAGACACGGAACAGAGTAACAAATAAAATTCTAAGAGCTGCCTCTTCCTAACTGTGCTGTATTTGGGCCAATCACCTGGTCACTTGGGCTTAGTTTGTCTTTGTGTGAACCGGCAACAGTATCTAACGGCTAGGACATCTGTGAGGATGCAATGAATTGAGGATGTACAGGTCAGACTCACAAAACCTGTGCCCAGCCTTCACCTGTCTTCCCACCGGGACTGCTGAGATCAGTGACCCTTTGGCAGGCGGCCTGCTTCGTCCTTCAGGCGCCTATGGAATTTCTCCTAGGTGTCCACACTCATCTACCTGCTTTTTGGTTTATGGATCAGGCTACGCAGGAGAGCAGTGAGTTCAGTTTGGAATGTATTTTCTTGGAGGAACTGTGAGGTGCTCAGTGATAAGTTTAGGAGACGCTGATCCCAGGGAGGAACCAAAATTCATCACTGTGGGCTCTTTGCCTAGATCACGGTCCAGCCTAGGGTAGACAACCAAGAGAGACCTATCGCATGAAAGGATGGAGAGCAGTGAGGTCATCTAGGAGCACACTAAGAGGAGTCTGGAAGAGAGCCTAGGTTGATTCTCATGGGTAAAGGACATTTAAGTCATCAAGGTCTTGAAAGGAATGGTAAAGAGGAAGAACGAAAACCAAGAAGTTCCATAGAGCAAGGGATGCCGTCCACACACCACAATGTGCTAAGAGGTCAAGACATCAGCCATGAAGTGTCCCAGCCACTCATCCTACCTGAACACAACATCTCCCTTTCACTTTATCCATCCATCACGGACCCAGGCCACTGGTCCTCTCTGCTCCTCCCACTTTACCCCTTCTTCCTTGTCTTTCTGGAAGCCCTCTGATCGGTGACTCTGCTGAGCACGGGACAGGAAGAGTTAATGTGCTGACAGACGGCATTTTTTACCTTCAGTCAATATGAACAAGGCCCCAAGACTATGATTCCAAACATCTGGATTTCATCAATATGTGATCTGTCATCGTATATTGGCATTCCCCAGTCCCCGAGCCAGAGCAATGCGGCTGGTTTTATTAATACGTCAAATACATTATCCGTGTAATACACTTGTCTGGCTGGGGCCTCCCGCTGGGGCGGGGCGGCGGATTTGAATGTATGATGAATCAGTTTGCATTACATGTTCGTAAGTCATCATTTGTCAGGATTAATAGGCATCCCTGGTTGAGGAGGTGGGGGTAGGGCAGGCAGCGAGAGATGTGTATTTAGCTGTGGCCCATACTTATCTGCAGGTGCCCAAGGGTGCCCTGAAAACAGCTGTGCACCCACTTACCCAGACCCCAGGGTAGCAGCTGGCACTCACAGGACAGAAGTGACATTTTCAGCTGTCCCAGTGTCACTTGGAACCAAATAAGCCTATTTGTCTCTGCTTCGGGCTTGCCAAACAATCAAGATGTAGCAAGTCCCGTTTCCCATTTCCACGAGCCAGAGTCTTACTCATCCCTTAGGTCCCAGCCTAGAAGTCTTTCTCCCAGGCAGGCTTCCCTCACTCCCCCAGACCACATCAGGCGTCTCCTCTGTGTCCCCAGAGCCTCTTGTGTTGCTACTTTCCCAGCACGCGTGCTCTTGCCTGTTGTGCGTTACCATCTGCAGAATGTGACTTTCCTGAGGGCAAAAAAAAAATTAGCATGGCCACTGCTACAGCCTTGGCATCTGACAGAGGGCAGGGTGCCAAGTAAAAGTAATAGTGAGAGGAGAAATCAATATGTATTCCTGAATTAACAAATAAAGGATTACCGACCTTGCCAAATCCCCAAAGATGCAGACATTACCCTGGAGACAAGGGCTTTCTCTGACGTTTGTCTAGTCTGGTCAGTCTTTTATTCATGTTCTTCCTTATCTAGTCCCCCTCTTTCCACAAGGCAGGCACACACCCCTCTGCGCACTGGGTCTAATACACAAGAATGACAATTCAAGCTCACACGCCCTTGCTCTCCTCCTCCTCCTCCTCCTCCTCCTCCTTGTTTTCTGCCTGCAGATGCTTGGATTGGCATTCACTACCCATTCTCTGTGGTCTCCTTTGAGCTCCAGGCACAGGGGCCTGGCTGGTGTCCTGACTCCTATTGTGATGGATGCTAGTAACTATGTCTAGCAATACAGTGTGTGTGTGTGTGTGTGTGTGTGTGTACGCGCTCTCGCACTCAGCCATGCTAGACTCCTGGGTGGCCAAACATCTGCAGGGCTGCCAGGTGGAGGGCAGCCTGTGGAAAGGTTTAGGCTCAGATTTAGGCTCAAGCTGGAGCAAAAGGCTCAGGGCCAAAGCACAATTAAATTCACTGCGTCCTGGTCATGGAACCTGAAGCCTTGGGTCCATGATCCTTTGCTGGAGCCAAGCGCATCAACTATCAACTAATCTGTTGGGGACTGGCGGTGCTTCAGGGGCCACAGCAATTTCACATTCCCAACCATGGATCCTAACCATAGCCCCCTTTCCATCCGTGGAATTACAATTCACTGCCCCCCCCCTTCACTAATAACTTCCAGATCATTCCTGTGTTCAGATGGAGCACTGGTGCTTGGGGCAGGTGGAGCCTCCCAAGTGGTCCCTGGGATTAGGTTTTACAAACTGCAGGAAGAGGCAGGATTCAGGAAAGCATCCACCTATGAACAGTGCACACATACCATCTCAGATGTCTGCATGGACAAGTGCTTCCACAAGAGTGGGCACGGGGACTCATGGGTGAGAGCGCACACACATACACACCCCAAAGCACATATTCAAATGCAGCTTGACTATCCCTGACCATTCTTCCCAGCCTGTGGGTCGGTGCCTTCCCTGTCAACAGCCCAAATGCTGAGACTGTACTGTTTCAAGAAACAAAACTTCAAGTATGCTTTACCCGCTGCTGGCTCTGGCTCTGGGCTTATAAAAATAAAACGGGAGCCTCCACAGCTGTGGGCTATAAATCCTGAATGGTCGAGAGAGGCAGAGTTACCTGCATCCTAGGCAGATGGGTGGAGTGCCCGCAATGATGGCAAGCGCTTGTGTGTCTGGACCCACAGCGGGCCAGATGCTTAGCCCTAGGCATTGCCTGTTGGCCCAGCCCAGGCTGGCTGCTTCTCACAGACCTGTGCAATCAAAAGAGGTAGATCCCTAGGGAGAAAGCAAGGGCTCAGCTTAGGGGACGACTGGTGTGTGTGTGGGGGGGGGGGTAGAGGAAGAGAAGCCAGGGGTGGGGCTTGGGGGGAGGGAGCGAGGCAGCCACGCGCGCCCGCGGCTGAGGCTAAGGGGGCCCTCGCATCTGGAGATCAATTAGCATCAATTACTGACTTCATTTAATTGTCGTCCAAGATGAATTTGTCATTTTTAGCTGGGAATTAATGGGAGACCTTCACCTCTCCCTGGCAGCAGCAGAGGAGCCAACAACGGTCACCTCAGCCTCCTAGAAGCTCAGCATCCAGCTTAGGGCAGGGGCAGGCAGCTGGTGGGGCTTCAGTTCCTGGGCAAGCTCGAGCCTGGCCTGCTAGAGCCCAGGGCCAAGGTGGAGGCCTTAGGTCCTGGGTAGCTGTCCTTCGCCGCCTCTGGCTTCAGCTAGAAATTAATTTGCTGGGCCGAGCATGTTTACCTTTTCCCAGCAAAGGCGAGTCGGTAAACAGCAGCCCGGCGGCTGAAATTGAATTGATAACTGCATCAACGTGCCAGATAACGCCTAAAATAATACGCCGATAAGGAAATTCGATTTGATTTGCTACTGCGCATCAGATTGGCCCCATCTGTAGCTGCCTGTAATCATTTTCAATTGCGTTGGGAAACCTTATTTGTCCTTAAATATTTCTGTCATTTTTCATTGCTGGCGACAGATCCTTAGGCAGGTGGCAGGGGTGCACTGCTTCTGTGGGCGCAGGGCGGCGGCCCAAGGAGGAGGGGTGGTGGGACCAGGAGGGAAAGAGGCAGGGAGCAGGCAGCCGGGCGGTGACAGCTGTTCCTCCAATCAATCACGCTGTCGACAGGGAGGGACGACTGGCTGGCAGAAATTGAGTTTGCCTCACAGGGGACGATTGAGCAAATTAATAGCCCATTAGCCAAGCGGTGACCTGAGAAATGAAGGTGCAGGGGTTCCTGCTCACTCAGGCCGGCTGGGGTGGGGCAGGGCAGGGGAAGGGTCCAGGGAGGGGACCACCAGGGAGGGTGTGAGGAGGAGAGATGGAGGGATGGACGAGATGAAGAACGCGAGCGCGCGTGCACGTGGTGGTGGTGGTGGTGGTGGTGGTGGTGGTGGTGGTGGGGCTCGAATGGAGAGGAGATGATGCAGGAGGAAAACATGAAGAGAGAGGTACAGGCAGTCCCAGGAGTGATGCTCCGGGCCGAGGGGGAGGGGCGCTGGCTGAGTTCACCACCTTCTCGTGAGGACACACCAGTGAAATCCTCTCCACCTTCAATTCTGGAGACTCCCTTTGCTCTCTTCCTAGGGTTCCGGAACCCTGGCTATTCCCAGCATCGCCATTTTCTTGCAGACCTGCTTTTCCATCTTCTACCTCCATGTTCTTTGGGCCTGTCGGTGGGGCCAGGGTCTTGCAGTCCACCGCTTGGCCCTGTGGGCCCTTGGAGGTTAAGGGCAACTCCTCATTCCTCCTTACAGGACATGTCTCTAACTCCCACCACTGTGGGCGCTCGCCTGGACCCCACAATGCATCACCTCTGCACCCTCTGACCAACATACTCCATTTCTGTACTCTGCCCTCTTCATCATCTGACCGCCCTCCTTTTGGTCTCAGACATATGGACGGCCAAGAGCAGCTGGGGAAACCACAAAACCACGCAGATATGTGCCAATAAAAATTCCGTTTCCACTCTCAGCACTACTAAACAATCCTTTTACATCCTTGGTCAGCTGTCTCTCCTTCCCCAGAGACAATCCCATAATATTTTACCACTTGGAGGCTCATCTCCTTCTGCTTCCCCTTCCGGGGGCTTCCCTTCCCACCAGACTGGAAACAGGAGTTCTCTACCCACCTCCTCCCCGCTCCCATTCCAGCTTCCCTTGGGGCTCAGAATCTCACTCCAGCTTAAGTTTTGTGTCAGCCCCCTCTCTTCTGCATCCTTTGCTTCCCTGGGGAAGCATGGCTCACATCTCCAGTGTCTCCCACAGTCTAGTCACATCTACAGCCCACCTGTCCCCTCCTGGGATGAGTGTCCCTTCCTTATCTCCTTGCCTCACTGCAGATACTTCAAAGACTTGCTTGCTGTTTATACTCTATCTCCTAGTCACCTCTTGTGTGTGTGTGTGTGTGTGTGTGTGTGTGTGTGTGTGTGGTCAAACTCAAGTGTCATTCCTCAGTGGCCAATTAACTTGGGCTCTTTTGTTGGTTTTAAGACAGAGTCTTGCCAGGCAGTGGTAGCACACGCCTTTAATCCCAGCACTTGGGAGGCAGAGGCAGGTGGATTTCTGAGTTCGAGGCCAACCTGGTCTACAAAGTGAGTTCCAGGACAGCCAGGGCTATACAGAGAAACCCTGTCTCGAAAAAACAAACAAACAAAAAAGAGTCTCAGGCTGGAGAGATGGCTCAGTGGTTAAGAGCACTGGCTGCTCTTCCAGAGGTCCTGAGCAACCACACAGTGGCTCATAACCATCTGTAATGAGATCTGATGCCTTCTTCTGGTGCGTCTGAAGTCAGCTACAGTGTACTTATTTATAATAATCAATAAATCTTTGAGATAAATAAATAAATCTAAAAAACCAAACCAAACCAAAACAAAAACCAGGGACAGTTTTACTCACCATGGAGCCTGGGCTGGCTGGAACTCATACAGACCAGGCTGACCTTGAACTCAGAGCTGCCTGCCTCCTGAATGCTACGATAGAAGAAAAAGGTGTGCACCACCAAGCACCACCAGGCCTAGTTCACCTTGTTTCTTGAGACAGGCTAGGTTAGGGTGACTGGTCACCAGACCCTAGAGATCCCCTTGTCTCTGCCTTCTCAGTGTTGGGAACACAAACACGCACAACCACATTGCACTCTTTGGTGTCGTTTTTGAGACAGGGTTTCTCTGTGTAGCCCTGGCTGTCCCGGAACTCACTTTGTAGACCAGGCTGGCCTCGAACTCAGAGATTCGCCTGTCTCTGTCTGCCAAGCGCTGGGGCTAAAGGCATGCGCCACCACACCCGGCTTTTGTTTTTTTCGAGACAGGGTTTCTCTGTATAACCCTGGCTGTCCTGGAACTCACTCTGTAGACCAGGCTGGCCTTGAACTCAGAAATCCGCCTGTCTCTGCCTCCTGAGTGCTGGGATTAAAGGCATGCACCACCACACCCAGTTTACATTTCCCTTTCTTAATGCGGGTTCAAAGGATGAAGTCAGATCCTCAGGAACTTTCCCAGTTGAGCTGTCTCCTCAAGCCCCCTAACCAATTCTTAACTCACCACATCAATTTTCATCCCTACCACTCTATGGAAACTGTTCTCCATCATCAATGATCACCATCTGTCAAATCTAATGGATACTCTAGGTAATTTATCTGTTAATTCAGTAAATACACAGCGAGTCCCACATATAGTAGATACCATACTCAGATCCGGTAGTACCACATCTATGTCCTAATGGAGCATGGAGTCTAATGAGGGAGCAGATACAATCAAACACTCAACAATCTTACATAGCAACTGTGCCAGAGAGAGACAAACAGCTTTACGGAGCCAACAGTGTGATACGGGGGTTTCCTATCCTGTCCTGTAATCAGGGGCATGCAAAGTTCTGTAGCTTGCCTACGGTTACATGATGAGGCACTGTGTTAGACTGTCAGTGCAGGCAACGCGGCGCTTGGAGTCTGTGCTATCAACCACTCTACTGCCCAACACTCTTTAGTGTCCTTGTCCCCATTCATATCTCTCCCTGTGGATGCTGAGTCCCTCCTCTGGTGTCATTCCCTCAGTTCCTACCTCTGATCCTCAACCATATATAACGCCGAAACTTCTCCACTTAGACGTCCCATGGGTCCTTCAAGGCCCAGCGTGCCTGAGGTGGGTGCATCTTTCTCTAGCTCTGCCTTCCCCCTGGTCTCTCCGTTCCAGTGTGAACCAACATCCACAGTCTTTCCTAAATCCACCTTCTCCACACTTACACTTTCTTCAGGCTCCTGTATGGAGTAAGTTGCCTTCTTGCCTGTCTTATCCTGTAAGGACCCAGCAGAACATCTCTCCTCTGTCATCGGATGTTGTTCAGACACCATCATTGTCTATCTTTGCTGGTAAATCCCGCTCTCTACTCCATTGCTATCTCCACAGAGAGAAGGAGCTTCCTAAAATACAACTTGGATTCCATCATCCAACCACTTAGGACCCCTCCCATGTCATAAGCTCCGGACTTGTTATCTTCTAAGGCCCTCTGCAGCCTCATATCCTCTCCTGCAATACTGTATGGTGTGGTTGGACAAGAGTTAGCTCTTCCCCATTATTCTCACTGCCAACAACACCTGCCCTCGACACCCGTCTCTTCACGGGCAACCTGTAACTCTTATCCTGTTTAAAAAAAAATCCTCCGATGTCTCAGCTCGTGGAAGACTTCACCAGACTCATTCTCTTTCCTTCTGAGACAGGATCTCACTGTGTAGCCCTGACTGTCCTGGAACTCACTCTGTAGATCAGGCTGCCCGCCTCTGCTTCCCCAATGCTAAGATTAAAGGCGTGCACCACCACCATGTCTGACTTTAGTCATTCTTTCTCGTTCCTTCACCTCGTCTTTGTACACATAACGTACTGCAGTTATGTGTTCATCTGCTTCCCTTCCTTGTCCTGAGCTCTGTGAGGGAAGGAGGGTGTCTGATTCATCTGGTATGTTCAGGACCTGGTCTAGGGTTTGGTATAGAGCAGGTATTAGTAAATGTTGAAGCATCCAATGACCAAGTTAAGGAGGGAGGGTGTGAAGGGCGTGTGGGCGGGGCCTCAGAAAGAGAAGTGGGACCAAGTGAAGGAAGGCTGCCCCCATCACATTGAGAATGTCTTTTGCTTACAAGAACCTTTATTTAATAATAGTGAAATGTCCCAAAGGGGTTCAAAAAACGGAGGTTCTCTGTAATTGTACTTGCCTCCAAATCAAGAGTTCACAGGCTGGATGGGAAACCAGTGGACTGGTGAACATAGCCAGATAGTAAGGCTCATGCCTGGAAACATGGTCAGGTAGATGCGTGTATCAGAACAGACATCCCACGGGCTCCTGGGAGCCTCCGCCATCACGGAACCCTCTCCGGGCCTATGCGCTAGCCCAGCACTCCACCCGGAACCTCTGGGCTGCGCTCTCGCTCAGCAATTTCCCTACCAAGAAAGCTCTAAGGGTTTCAATTACCGGCGCGTGGGATTTAGTGCCCTGGGCTTCTCTGACTGGAGGAGATTTATTTGAAGGTTTAGTGTCGTGGAGAATTCACGTCTTCACTCCCAGGAGCCCAGCTTCCGTCCCGAGCCCCTAAATCAGGAACCAAGATGGGCTATTGTCAGTTACCGCATTAGCCTCGTTAGCGGACCAGGAGGGGTGATTAATAGCAACGCACACACAGCCATCCTCCTAGTTGCTGCTCCTGCTGCTACCCCTGACCTGGGAGGGGGTGGGGAGTGGCAGAGCCAGGCAGGAGAGTCCAGATCTGGGCGTGGGAGCAGTTAAAGGTTAGCAAGCCCAGCCTTTGGGGCCCGACTCCTGGGGTGAAGGACAGAGGAGGCAGAATGTATGTAGGAGCTGGACAGGAATATTTGCCTCATTTCCCAAACACTCTCTTAGTGGTGTTATGATGGGCCGGGGACAATCTAGGAACTAGGATGAGAGACAGGCTCTTGCGTGTGGATGAGCAGGAGAAAGGACAGGAAGCTGTGTGTGGGCGCTGTGGACAGGGATGTGGATGCGGGAAGGACGCAGACTATTGTGTGTGAAGAACGTGAGGGGTGTGGCTGGGAGAAGGGTGCACTGTGAGTTTTGAATCAGGCTAATCTGGGCTTTGAGTTCTGGCTACTTTATACATATTTATTTATTCACTTAATACATTGTTACTGAGGATCAAGTAGCTTTTATATGCCCACACTGCATTTTTTCTTGGCTACAGATCGGAGATAATAATAAGGATATTGCCTAAGAGGATGGTGTGATTTATGAGAGCAGAGTCGGGGCAGAAGCGCCCTAGCACAGAGTACCGATACAGGTCAAGAAACGGTGGCTGTGGAGCTGGGGCTTATCTGTCAGTCCGCGTTTCCTTCCTCTCTTCTTGTCTCTTTTCCCCTCCCTTTCTCAATCACTGTTGAACCACAGTATTAATTATTAGAACCAATTGACTGTTTAGACTCTGATGTTTTAACTAATCACCACTAATGGCAAGCACTGTGGGCAATCACATTCATTTAGTTCCCAGGCAAGCCTCTTTACACAGTGGAGAGCAGGCTAGCGGGAGGGGATCCAGCAAGAGCAAGGGGTTGGAAATGACAGGGTGGTCTCTGCTGTCCAGATAGAAGACCTTTCCCTGACAGCCCTGGTGAACCAAGTCCCTTGGGGTTAGGTCAGCTGAGACTTGCCTCAAACGTGGGTTGGTTTCCTTCCTGACACTTCTTAGCCCTTTGGCCCCAGTGTCCCCTTTGACTAAGAATTCTGTCATGGAAATGAGCAACGACTGACCACCACCTTGGATCATAAATATCTGACACTTGGCCAAGCTGTGTTTTTAACCAGTGACTTCTCTAAAGGTCCCCTATAGGAGACAGGCATTTAGATCCTCATCTAAATCCCAGCTTCTCATAGGGCATCGGTTGATGCTGGGTGGAGCACACCACTGAACCCTGACCATCTGCAGAGTGACAATAGCCAATGAACATGTGTTCAGTGCTGCTGAGTCTTGGCCAGGACTGGGGATATGTCCTAAGCATTGTGTGCCCAAGAAGACACCTGCCTTCCTTACTCCAAGGCCCCAGGTTCCTGGCCTATACACAGCTCTGTTTCCCACTGAACTCATGACCACTCTGTACCTCCTCCAAATACACTGGGGATCTGACCCCCAGAACCTAGGAATGCTGTCTTTAATTTGGGGTTCAGGCTAGGAAAGGCTGGATGGACCACAAAGCAAATGTCCTGGAGGAGGCGGCCTAGAGGTTCACGGCCAGTAGGTGTCGCTGTGGCTCCAGCACTGGGAGGGGGTGCTAGGTAGGGGCCCTGGTGCTGAGGGTGCCCCCTGGCTTCCTGCCCCTGCCTGTCTCCGGCCTTCCAGAAAAGCTTTCACACAGGCCTCTCAAACTAAGTGTACTCCGGACACTTGGGGGCCATGTGAAGACGTAGGTTTGATTCACCAGCTCTGGAGTGGGGCCTCGGTGGCATTTCTCAGAAGCTCCGAGGTGATGCTGGCCACTGGATGCACTATGCGTGTCAAGGGCCCTACTAGGGTTCCCCGCAGGAGAAACTAGAGGCTCTGCTTTCCTCCCAAACCGACCTCCACCCTCCCTCTTATTTTGCTACATTAGGTTCCAAATCAGAGCCCATGGTAGTTTCGATTTGAATCCTCTTTTTTGGGGGGGAAGGCAGACTTACCCAAACCAGAGGCACTCTAAACTGGAATCTAACCCCTGGTCTCTGAGCCAACCTTCCTCTAGCCTCCCCAAACTCACATCCAACTCTACCTTCTCCAGTTAGCTCCAGTTCCCAGGGGGTTCCCTCTGTTTGTCTCCTCCCTTCATCCTCCACCATAGCCTTCGGGGTCCTCTGCTCCACTCTCTTCTGGATGCCAGATTATGATAGAGCAATGGCGGTCTGAGGCCATGGTGGCTGCACAGGAGCCATTGCTGCAGGCAGAGGAGATAGGCAGTCTGGCAATCTAGAGACGGGGCATGCTCCAGACAGACCCTCCCACTGGGTTCAAGGGGCTCTTTATCCCTGTCACTCTGCTTTGTCTTAGGATGTGTGAAGGCAGAGCCCTGGCTTCAAGGGAAGAAGGAGGTGGTGTAGTTCTGTGGGGAAAGGGGCAGACAAAGCACCTAGCAAGGGTTTCCTCTCCAAACCTACATTTGTTTTTGTTTTTGTTTTTCGAGACAGGGTTTCTCTGTGTAGCCCTGGCTGTCCTGGAACTCACTCTGTAGACCAGGCTGGCCTTGAACTCAGAAATCCTCCTGCCTCTGCCTCCCAAGTGCTGGGATTAAAGGCATGCACCACCACGCCCGGCCAAACCTATATTTCTATTTAGGGCCTTCCTCCTTTCTATTTTTTTTTTTTTTTTTTGTAAATTTACTTATGTATATGAATACTCTATTTGCATATATGCCTGCATGACAGAAGAGGGCATCAGATTCCATTACAGATGGTTGTGAGCCACCATGTGGTTGCTGGGAATTGAACTCATGGCCTCTGGATGAGCAACCAGTGCTGCTCTTAACCACTGAGCCATCTCTCCAGCCCCTTCTTCGCTATTCTTGTCTGCTGTCTGGGCTTGCTGGGCAGTAAAGCAGCAGATACCTTAGAGGTAACAGTCTGCATGTGCTGGCCATTTCCAAGGCTGACAGTCTGTTAAGTGGGAATGCAACTGAATTAATTAGCTGATCTGTAATTGGTTAATTGATCTGTAGGATAGCAACTGAAGTAGGAGCACGTTGGCCTTGCCAGCTGGAAGGCCACCTGCTGTGACCCACTCTTCAGTTGTAGAATGCAGGAGCACAAACCCAGAAAGGTCTGCTTTCAAATACACTGCCCCCTTTCATTTATAAACTTGAGCCAGGTATGGTGGCTAACTCAGCAATCCTAGTACCTGGGGGGCTGAGGCAGGAGGCTGGCTATGAGTTGGAGCCTCGCCTAGATACCAGGCCAGTCTGAACTATACAACAAAAGACTTTATCCTCTCACCAAAGTAAAATAAATAAAAAAGCAAGCAAGCCCCTTTACTTGGGAAAGCTACCGCTAGGGTTAGAAAATGCCTCCACATCTACAAAAGTCTCTACGTTTTTATGAGTCACTTTGCACCCTTTTGAATACCTTGAAAAAGTTACTTAATTCCCCTGAGTTTCACCTGTATAGTGGGAAGAGTGAAGTCCCCACTTTGCAAGGCTGTGGGTAAAGACATTTGACTAATGTCAGGCTTTTTCAAGTCCTTTCATTGAGTGTTTGCTATTATTATAGATCTTATTAACATCTTTGGATATTTAGTGCTTTAGGTAGGTACATTTTCCTTTAATAGTACAGGTAAAAATCACTGTCCAAAAACGATTAGGATCAGGTCTTTCCCCAGCGCCCACATGGTAGCTCACAGCAGTCTGTGGCTCCAGTTCTAAGGGATCTGATGACCCTCTTCTGACCTCTGAGGGTATTAGGCATGCAGAGGGTGCACACAAATACATGCATACATATATACAAATAAAATGTATTTGGTTTTTCAAGCCAGGGTTTCTCTGTGTAGCCCCCTGGTTGTCCTGGAACCCACTCTGTAGACCAGGCTGGCCTCGAACTCAAAGAGATCCACCTGTCTCTGCCTCCCAAGTGCTGGGATTAAAGGCGTGCACCACCACTACCCAGTTAAATGTTCTTTTAAAGAATAAAATGTTGGGGCTGCTTTAGCCTGGGTTTTGGGTGCCACACTGAACACATGTGGCAATCCTTGTCAGAAGCACATGCCCACAGGGCAGAGGAGGAGTCTAACCTTCCCCAGTTTCTGCCTGGTCTGGGGCATGAGAGGGAACAGGAAAGGACAGGAAGGGAGAGGAGGTCAGCAGGACCCTCCCCCTCTCAGGATAGCTCTCTCTCTCTGCTTTCTCCCTTTCCACAGTCCCCAGGCTTTCATTCCTGGACTCCATACTGATGCTCGGCCTTAGGCAGGATCCAGGCCAGAGCTAGCCTGAAAGAGGGAACAAGACTTAGGCAAGAAGCCTGGAATGGTGGAATATGATGGGTTCTGGAGTCAGGGGGACCTGGTCTTGACCCCACCCTAGTCATGGGCTGGGGAGATGGCTGAGCAATTAAGAGCACCGACTGCTCTTCCAGAGGTCCTGAGTTCAATTCCTAGCACCCACGTGGTGGCTCACAACCACTGTGATGGGATCTGATGCCCTCTTCTGGGGTGTCTGAAGACAGCTACAGTGTACTATACATAAAATTAATTAATTAATTAATGGATTGCTAGTCATATTCTGTCTCTGAGCAGGGACCATCACCCACAGGGGCTTCTCCTCACCTAGAGGCTCACTCAGGATGATAACAGCCTCCCCACACTTTAACGAATAAATGATCCATGTCACCTGAAGCCCGGGGCTTGCACACTGTGAGGGTGCCGTTGAGGACACACATTGCTGTCCTGTGGGAGAAACCATGGAGCTGCTACGGCTTGGGAATGCAGGTGACAGGGTTGACAATCAGCCTCAGTGGCCAACAGCAACAGGACAACACAGGCTTATGTCCTGAGGAGGGCAGCTGCTGGGGACAGGGGTGGAACAGAGGCAGCTGGGGGTGGGGAGGAGCCTGTTACCAGCTGCACAAGGATTCCTCAGCTACCAGCAACCCCTCTGGGTGACACCTAGCTATTACAGTTCTTGTAGCCAGCTCTCCCCATAGGGCAAAGAAGAAAGCATGGCTCCAGGGAATGGCCCCTGCCCATGCTGATGCTATGAACTTTTTTATTTTTCCTCACTCCTGTCTTTTAAAATTGCACTGTGCGTGTTCATGTGTGCACGCTCACGTGTAGGTCAGAGGACAAGTTCCAGCAGGTGATTCTCTCTGTACACTATATAGGTTCTGGGAATCAAACCCAGGTCATCCGATGACCAGCAGGTACACTCTCCCCCTGAGCCATCTTGCTGGACGGTTCTTTCCCCTTTTATCATGACCCATTCCAAACCCCTAAAACACTGGAGTGTTTGGGGCCCTGCTTCTAGGGCGAGCGAGGAGTGGGAGCCTGACCTGGAGCCTCCCACGCTGGGGATGGATGACCCACTGGGGATAGATGGAGACTCTACTGTAAGGCTGATGGGCAAAGGACTGAGCGGGAAGGGGCCGGGGCTGAGACAGACAGAGCCTCCTAGAGGAGGTAGAAGCAGAGGGTGGAATGGAACATGGAATGGCAAGAGAGAAAAAGGTGGGACAGAAGCCAAGGCTGAGAGGTGACCTGCAAGGACCAGGCAGAGATTAGAGGGCAGGAAGGTCCCTTTGGAAGTGAGTGGGGCCTCACCTGCTTTGTTCTGTAGGCATTTCAGAGCCAGGAGGACACACGGCCCATGCTGTTGAGCTCCTGCAATATTTAGACAGGGGCCTGAGGCCTCGGACTGGAATTGTTATTGGTAAAAATCATGACTGGCCACATCTTTCACTGTACCCCAATCAGTCAGGCACTGGCCCAGTGTGAAGCATGAGAGAAGCAGCTGGATTATCACCCCCGTTTTACTGAGGTGACACCAGAGCTCAGACTCGGAGAAGTCAAGCGAGGGGCCCCACCCTCTGCCTCTAGCCCATGCGCAGCTGGAACTTGAAGGGTCCTGGTTCCTCAGCAAAGCCTGGAGGTGTCAATGGACCACTGCTGAACAGGCTAGCCTGAGCTGAGCGGACTAGCCTGAGTTCTGCCCGCTTCATCCCCCTGCAGCTGGTCCCAGTGAATCCATATTCTCTCACTTGTGGGCCTTCAACAAGATCTTTCTCTCTGCCGGGACAGCAACCTTTTGGAACTCAGCTCATGGGTCCACTCTTCTGGAAACAACCTCTTCAAGCCTTTCAAGTAGACAGGGTGCCCTTAAGCCCCCAGTTCTGCCTAATTGGAAGTCTGCTTATTCAGTTACTTTTAGCAGGGCCTGGTACTGTGAGTGATGACTGCACAGATGGGTGGAGAGCTGAGTTTGTCCAGTCACGGCTCTGGGGGCTACAGCAGCATTCTCCAGGGGCCTCTAGGGTAAGGAGCACTGGGGGGAGGACTGAGTTCGAAGAATTGCGAGGAGCAGGCTCAGGTAAGTTGAAGCTCAGTGCAAGACCTGACCGATAGCAGGGACTATTCAGGGGCACGCCTGGAAGTTAGGGTGAGTCAGTCAGTTGCGGGGACTCATTTAGCTGGGGAAATGTCAATAGACAGAAGCTCCTGGAAGACCAGGTGATGGTGAATTTCGGTGGCGAGACAGCTATAAGTTTAGGAAAAGGAGTGGCATGGTAGAGGTAAAGATGGAGAGTAGAAGGAGGAGCCAGCCTTTCCATAGCCTCTCCCTGTCCAGCAGGGCCTGGGATTTGCATCCTACCACAGGCTTCCTGCGGGTCTGTCCCTTCCAACACACTGAGAGAGTGAGCTGCTGTATCATGGACCTGTGAATCCTAGCCTGTAGTGCCCGCTCTCCCCCACCACAGAAAATGCACTAAAAGCCATAGCTGGGCCAACACTTCTGTCACATACAGGGGCGGAGTCCATCTTTGGCAGTACTGTTTCTCCTCATTTGTACCAGGACCCACAGCCTACACACCTTCTCCTTGTAGCCTTAAGTCAGGGGGGTGATGGCACCCATTTCCCTGCCCTGTACCCTCCAGACCAGGCTCGCCAAGTTCCGAGGTTTGGATCTACCTGTTCCCAGAGAGATGTCTGCTAGGTGGCTCCTGGCCTAGATATTGTTTATTAATGTGTGTTCAATTTAGCTAGTAGAAAAGACTAAATACAAAACATTGAGAGTTTTGCATTTCTAAGCCTTTTTCTTCTCTCTCTCTTTCCATTCTTCCTTCCTTCCTTCCTTCTTTCTTTCTTTCCTTTTTTCTTTCTTTTCTTTTTCTTTCTTTCCTTTCTTTCTCTCTCTCTTTCTTTCTTTCTTTCTTTCTTTCTTTCTTTCTTTCTTTCTTTCTTTCTTTCTTCCTTCCTTCCTTCCTTCCTTCCTTCCTTTCTTTTTCTTTCTTTCTTTCTTTCTTTCTTTCTTTCTTTCTTTCTTTCTTTCTTTCTTACTATGAAGGATAGAGGTTTGAGGCCTCAGTAGCTGAGGCTGGCCTCAAACTTGCTGTATAGCTATAGGTGACCTTCAATGACCTTCCTGCCTCTACAGTACACTGCTGGGGTTACAAGTGTGTCACCATCCTGGCCTCTCTCTCGCTCTTCTTATGCTGTGTTGGGGCTTGTGTCATACAGCCAAGCACTTTACCAACTGAGCCACATCACCAGCCCGGAGACAGTAATTATTATGACCCAGAATGTTGTGTTGTATGAGACAGGTTAAAGCGTATACTATTTCTCTTTGGAGGTGGACAGTCCTGCTGTCCTCACTTCACAGAGGACGACACTGAGGCTCAGAGACGCCTGCTGACTTGCCTGTCAGTGCCAGTGCGGAAGTGGAAGGCCTGTGAGTGCCCCCTACACTGGGGAGGGGCAGGCTGGAAAGCGCAAGTCTTATTTGAGAAAGAGTTAAGGTCTCTCTTCTGACCAACAGGCCTTCAGCCTGGGCCACCAGTGGGACAGGGGAGTTGGGAAGAGCAGAAGGAATACCCAAGTCAGGTGCTCCTCAGGGGAAGCAGCCTTGTCCAGGGAAGCTGGGGACGTTCTGTGGGGAGGAGGCAGGTCGTGGGCACAGGAAAGCCGTGAGAGGCTTGGTGGGTAGGTGGATCAGAGTGGTACTGGAGGCCACCCGGCCTGAGAGTGGGCAGGCCACTAGTACTGCAGTGATCCCCTTGGTGGGGGATGGGGATTGGCCATCTGCCATACTCCTCACACCTGGGCTGGAGCTCTGCTCATAGCCAGCCCTGGCTCCAGCCACCTCTGCCCCCTGGCCTAGCGGCAGGCCCAGCTGGCTCACCTTCTCAATCAATACTGCGCTCTTAATGGGCCCAGCCACCAGCACCAACCAGGGGCATTAAATGTTAATTATATCTATTTGGATTTGAAAAATTTTATTACTCGAGTTAATTATGGCTGGAGTCATAAAAAGGTTTCAGAGCAAAAGGGCTGCCTTATTGGGGCCACTTTCCCTAAGACAGATTGGAAAGGCAAAGAAGAAATAAAAGCATCAGGCTCAGAGGGCAGCTGCCCCACATCTGCCCGACTACGGGCTCTGGAACTCATCCTCATCTTCCCACCCCGCCCAAGAGAAAGGCATGAACCCCCCACCCGAGCCTCGCCACCACACCAGCCCTGTTGGCACCTAGAATACATGTGAGGCCTGTCTCAGAATGGAAGGCCTCTTAGCCAAGCTCCTGAAGTTAGGACTCCAAGATTAGCCCCGGATGCTACTTCAAGTGGTCCAAATACTGAAGAACATTCCTTCTCAGCTCCACCCAGCTCGCCTGATCGCTTCCTGCCAGTCCCTCTCGTGATTCATGGGCCTGACCTTGAGCTATAAAGTGCTCACTCTAGCGGGCATAGAGGCAGGATTTACAGCCTTGGGGTCAGCTGTAGGCAATGACACACACAATAGCTGACTCACGGGGTGCCCCATTCCCAGCCCACACATAACTCTTGCCCATACAGTACACACACACACACACACACACACACACACACACACACACACAGAAAATCTTGACAGAGACAGAAATGCACACTCATGCCCAGGAGCTATCGGACTAGCATCTAGTAAGGAGAGAGCCATTTGCAGAGCAAGTGTGGGGTCTTGACGCTTTAGAGGCAGTTTGTCTAATCCTCAGTGCCTGCCGAGCCCGTGAGGTCAGGCAAGTCAGCAGCGCTTGTTTTATAGAAGAGGGAGTGAATGAGGGCCTGGGCCGTTTGTTATCCCAACATCTGTGATACAAGAGCACCAGCTCCCTGAGAACTGTGTGGCCTCCTCTAGAGCCACTCCCGTGCTCCCCACGGTGACCCTGGCCATTCTTTTCCTCTTGAGGACTTTCCTCTTTTCTCTTCAAAGTTGTGTGCAACCTTTCTCTAAAAATGCCCCCTTCCCGCCCCCGCCGCTGACGTCGTCACTGCTCTCTTCCCTCATGGCTCCTGCCATCTACTCTTGGGGACAAGGGTTGGCACCTGTCCTCTCACCTCCCTTTTGCTTTCCAGGACAGAGCTTTCCCTGTGGCTGCTCTCCTTCCCGTGGGTCTCCCTCGGCAGCTCAGGAGCCTGTGGTCATTCTGCCTGTGCCTGTGGCTCCTCCCGGGTCACTTTACACCACAGTCTATCCTGGTCTCCGAGAGTTTTCAGGTCGGCATCAGTTTTCCTGACACCGAGACCTCTCCTGTGCCTTGGTCCCTCTGACTCAAGGCAGTGGTCTCTGCTTTCAGAGAACTTCTGAACCCTTTCGGCTTCAACTTTTCTTTCTTTTTTTTTTTTT
>NC_034595.1:68478595-68486802 GCF_900095145.1 Mus pahari
TTACAGATGGTTATGAGCCACCATGTGGTTGCTGGGATTTGAACTCCGGACCTTCGGAAGAGCAGTTGGGAGCTCTTACCCACTGAGCCATCTCACCAGCCCTCAACTTTTCTTTCTTTCTGCACAATCCCTACACTTGTCTCCAGGTGAGCATCTCTCCTCAGCTCCCATCCTGATTTGTCCAATGCCCCACGGATAGTCACTTAGCTTTGCTACCTTCCCTCAAGTGAGACCTTGACGTTGGAAATAATTACCTCTTCTTTAAAATACCCCCTTCCTTCCTTCCTTCTTCCTTCCTTCCTTCCTCTTTTTTTTTTTTTTTTTTTTTTGTGACAGGGTTTCTCTGCATAACCCTGGCTGAACTCTGAAGACCAGGCTGGCCTCAAACTCAAAGGTTCACCTGTCTCTGTCTCCTAAGTACGGACATTAAAGGCGTACACCCATGTATGTATGTACATATGTATGTATGTATGTATGTATGTATGTGTGTATGTGGTGTGTGTGTGTGTGTGTGTGTGTGTGTGTGTAGATGGATGGATGGATGTCTGGCCTCTCTAAACATAGAGTCACTGATAAATATGTTAAACAAATACTTTTGAGATTTCTTTTCAGTTCCCAGGGGTTGAACCCATTGCCTAGTGCATGTTCTGCTTCTGAACTCCGAGTCACAGTAACAACCATGTGCAAAGCCAAAGCACCCAGGTCCACAGGATTTGGGAGGTGGAGGTGAGAGGCAGGCCAGCAGGCAAGGTGTGAATTGCCTCAGGTAGGTTTGAGGCTACAACTGGCCCTGTGTGTCATCTGTGTGACATTAGGCAAGTTATTTAATGTAAAATGTCACCAGAGTTCTTGCTAGAGATCTGCCTAGTCCCTGGTCATCACTTCACCCTCACAGCAACCTGTAGAGTACAACTGGCTTGAGTTGTTGGACCTGAGAGTTGACAGTAGCTGCTGACCTTGGTAAAGCAGAGGTTAAGGGTCAGGTGGTGTCTCCAGGGAAAGTGGCTTCTGAAGTGAAAGGGAGAGGAGGGTGTGGGGTGGTGTCACCTGTGCACAGCCTATCCTGACCCTGAAGAGAAAAAAGGCATGAGAAGAGAGGGAGGGTGGGTGTCTGGTGAAGCACAAGGACGGCACAACTATGTGAGAGCAGTTTCCATTGATGGATCTGGAAGAATGGGAGAACACTGGCGCTACATGAGAGAGAGTCTCTACAGCAGAGAGAGGCTCTACAGCAGAGAGAGGCTCTACAGGAGAGAGAGGCTCTGCAAGCCTAGGAGGGGGAAAGGCTCTAGCCCTATCCAGCCCTATCTGTTGGGGAGATGGACAGGGTACTACTCCTCTCTATCAAACAGCTGAACCGGGTGGAGACTCCCAGGGATCAGAGTGGCGAAGCCACCTGAAGCCACCAGGCCAGAAGAGGGCCGTGACCTTCAAGGCAGGCATTGGAACATGCCTTCTCTGTCATGCCCCAGGATGCCCAGGGCCAGCTCTGGGAGAGGACCTGGGGACTTGGCTAGAAAAGCTGCTTCTGGTGCTGCTGAGATAGGCCCGGGGCTGAGTCCTGTCTACCTGAGCTGTAGGCAGCCCCTCTCCTGCTACTCCTCTCCAGCTGGGATTTTCCCAGCATTCAGACAAGCTTGGGGAGCCAGCCCCTTATTTCCAGAGCTGAAGCAATAAAAGGGGAAAATCAACATCCTAGTGATCTTGTTTATGGTGCTAAGTAAGCTGTACAGCTTAATCCCTACGAGGTTAATGAATTTACAACTTGCTTTGGAATTTGACAAGGGCTGTAAAAGAGGAATGAAGCACTCTCTCTGCTCCTTCCCCCATGGCTGCTGATGCTGGACTAGCCTGGCTTGGCTGCCCTGATGAAGGAGGGGAAAGGATTTAAGTGTGAGGTTCACGGCCAATGGTCTGGGTTTTGAGCTGACTGGTTGAAAAGAAGGCTAATGCAAGAATCAATGGACACTTCCGGTAACTCTCCAGCTTGCTGTGAGTGTCTGCCTTCTACTGTAGCTGTGAAACAGAGGTGAGGTAAAGCCAGCAAAGAGGTTAGTGTCAGATTGTGTACGTAGTGACAGTGACAGTAATTAGCAATTTCATTCAGTCTTAAATCAAAATTTTCTATTTGTTTGTCTATGGCCCCTCACTGTTTATCCATCCATTTAGAAATTCAATAAATCTTTTTTTTTTTTTTTTTTTTTTTTAAATTTTCAAGACAGGGTTTCTCTGTATAGCCTTGGGTACAATTTACAGTGAGTCACACACCTTAAAACATGTTAAAGTTAAAGAGAGGAAGAAGGAATGGACAAGTTATCCTGGTGTACTGAGTACTGACATTAAAGCATATACCCATACCTTATTTCTATCTACCAAAATAGTACGTACGTATGTATGTATGTATGTGGTGTGTGTATGCGCGTGTACGTGTACGTGTGCGTGTGCGTGTGCGTGTGCGTGTGCGTGTGTGTGTGTGTGTGTGTGTGTGTATGGATGGATGTCTGGCTGTAGACCAGGTGACAACAAGGACTACTTTAAAAAAAAAAAAAAAAAAACCAACTTTTTTTTTTTAGTCAGGTATGGTGGTGCGTGCCTTTAATCCCAGCACACAGGAGGCAGAGGCAGGTGGATCTTTGAATTTGAGGCCAGCCTGGTCTACAAGTGAGTTCCTAGGACAGCCAGGGCTACACGGAGAAACCCTGTCTCGAAAAACCAAGACAAACAAACAAAAATCAAAACGAAACAGAACTCAATGTGAGCACACAGTATTATACTAGATCAAAACCTTTGCAATGGGTTTGCCCCCCACCTCCCAGAATAGGACATTCTGAGTTCTAAAGACAGAGGAGGCAGGCTTTTAGAATAGTACTGTCAGAATAGTGATAAAGTGGAAGCCAAGATCATCAGTGGGAGAACTCGACTTCCTCTATTGTATTCATAGACACTTTGCAAGGTGCCAGGGACGAGAGCCATGCCCCTCACTTTGGGTGTACAGCACCAGGCACGGACCCTCCCAGAGATTAGAGCTCCACTCAGTGTTTCTTAAACGAATAAACGGTCCTTTGTACAAACGAATAGACCTACTTCTGGGAACAATACTCCGCAAGAGAGACATCCATTCTCATCCCTTTCTCTTCCACCAGGCCTGCTTTCTCTTGAAAGTGCTCTTGCCAGGACTGCTGGTTCTCATGGGAAATTCTCATGGATCCTCTGAGCACAGGCAGAAATTTTAGCACGGTGGATCGCCCCCTCTTCTTGGACTGTTATTTTGCTTGGCTTCTGGAACAGAACGTTCTCCTCTTCCCTCTTGTCTCAGAAGACACTCCTCAGCCTCTCCTCTCACTGTGAGAGCAGAGGCACGTTAAGAAGGGACTTGAGAGATGATGGGCGGGTCAGTACCACAGCTCAGGACCCCTTCTGAGCATCTGAGGCTTGGTCATCGAATGTATCTCTTCCCCGTTTCCCTCTTCTGAGCGCAGCTCTAGTCTTTCTGGGGTTTTGTCTTTCACTGGGTCTCCATCCTTGCATTCTAGAACCAGAGTTCTTGGTGAGCTACGGACAACTCCTACCTAACAAGACAAGAGTCCAGGCACCTCGAGAGGCAGCTCCCACTGAGCTGGTAAGGAGGGCGGTCACATCCCGAGGTGAGCCATGCGTGTTTCGTGTAGATGCTAGTACCCACACAGAGCATGCACTTTGACCTCAGTAATACCAGGTGAACACCTACGCCCAGGGCCCTGCCCATCCAGGGGTGGAATCCAAGTGCTTAAAGAAGAGTAGAGCAAGAAGACCAGACTTGGGCCCCAGCTTTGACTGGAAGAAACAGTGAAACCTTAGGCTATACCTAGACTCCCCAGGCAGGCCAAGGATCCTGTCGTAGGATTCTCCTGGGCCTCTGTCTTTCTACGTCCTTGGCCTTCTTGTAGAATCCACATTTGGCCTTTCAACTCTTCCAACAGAGTTCCAAACCTCCTTTCCTCCGCACACAGGCTGGTCCCAGGGAGAGAGAACAAGGTGGTGGCGTTGTTAGCCCCTGCCTGTGCACTCCGGCCTGAGAGGCAGAGTTAGTTGCAAGCCAGGGGCTGACTTTCTGCAGATTCCACTCTTCCTCATCCTCAGGCCTTTGTGGGAAAGAATTTGGCCAAAGCAGATTCTCCTGTCACAACCCTGGGGGAGCCCTTTGCTCTCCAGGGAGCGTCCCTTGGGTTCCACCTGTCCGGCTGGCCCCACCGTAAGGGACAAGCAGCTGGGATCTGTCCTACTGGCATAGAGGCTGAAACAGGCTAATGAATCCTGATGGGAGAAGTGACCTTTTCCAAATGCCACATGTCATTGGATTTTATATCACACAAGGACAATGTGCCATGGGTATTAAAATCGTTTTTCCAATAGTTATATATGTGTGTGAGTGTGGGGCACAGTCTGAATGACAAGAGGAAAATCCTAATGAAGATGTCATCAGAGGAACCCTCGCTCCTTGGCACCAGACAGGCACCCCTTCAGGACATCCTGTGACCTCAGCTTTGTTTCTCTCATGAGGATTGCCCTGGTCTTGGCACCACTGCCTGACTCTAGGAATTTATTTCCAATATCAAGGAGAAAGTAAGATTTGGAGAAGACGGCCACTTAGCAATGGAGACTCTGCCAGACACAAGTGCTAGGTACACCTAAGGAAGATGGAGGACACTTGAGAAAGACAACCATAGATCGGAGGCCAGTTGGTGTATGTAGGGCTCAGAGGAGACTAGAGTTCAGAAATGTGAGGGAAGCTTCCCTTGGAGCTTAGAACTTGAGATTACCTGGGAGGAAGTCTCAAGAGACCTCATGTGTCTCTTGTCCCAGAGTCTCCCTGGCAGGTGGCTTCCCCAAGCACCGCCACAATGAGGAGACATTACTAGATGGCACTGCTGCTCCAGAGAGCTTTGGCTGTTTAGGAAGCTCACACAGAGCTGGAGGTCTCCTTCCCTGCAAGTTCCACCTGCTGGGCCTTGTTTAATTCTCTGCCCTCAGATGACGACTCAGAGGCGAACCAGCACTACCCAACAGCCTGAGGGGAAGCTGAAAGCAGAGGGTTCCCTAATCTGCTTTCTGTGCTGAGGATTTCTAGTCCAGCCAGTGACTCCCCGTGTGGCCTGATGTCTAACACACTGACCTATACCTGGCGAGTTCGGTTCCACTAAGAACATTATTTTCTATTATGGTGGGGAGGGGGAGCATCAGGAGTTAGGATCTCAAGGGGCCAAAGAGCTCTGGCTACTCTTGTAGAGGACCCAGGGTTAGCTCTCAGTACGCACATGATGGCTCACAAGCTTTTGTAACTCCAGTTCTAGGGGATCAGATGTCCTCTTCTAGCCTTTTCAGGTACCAGGAATGTATATGATGCACATACACTTACAGGCAAACAGTTACATACATAAAATAAAAATTAAAATAAATAAATAAAATCCTTTAAAAAAAAAAATCCTAGCCTATTTTTTAATGGCTGTGTGAAGAATTTGAATCATAGCCGGGCATGGTGGCGCACATCTTTAATCCCAGCACTTGGGAGGCAGAGGTAGACAGATTTCTGAGTTTGAGGCCAGCCTGGTCTACAGAGTGAGTTCCAGGACAGCCAGGGCTACACAGAGAAACCCTGTCTCGAAAAACCTAACTAAATACATAAATAAAAAATTTTAAAAATTGAATCGTTTTACTTGAACTTTTTGAGACTTGATTTTGTTAACCTAACATCAGATGCGTGGACAACCTTCTCCTTTGAATACCTTTTCCAGGATGTGGTCTAAAGCTAACCTCATGGAGGCCTAGCTGTAGGAGGGCATCAGAAGTCATGGAGAGGGGCAGAGTATAAACAATGCCCACGAGCAGCTGACTGTCCCAGAGGACTGTTCAGCACCAACTGGCCCAAAGTCCTAGGGAATGGGCACAAGCGTGTATATATTGGTACCCGTTCATAGTCTTGTCTCAGACAAACCCGTGTGGATGAGGTGCTGACTCAGCATGGAGACAGTCCCTTACTGGGCTCCAGGATACCAGAGCGTGGTGACTAAGGTCAGGGAGGTGCTCCTCAAGTCTAGGGAAGAAGATGCAGCCAGCCAGCAGTTCTTGCTGAGGCAGCCTGTGTGAGTCCTCAAAGGCTTCAGAGCTCTTCTGTAATAGTCCAGGAATGAACCTCGGCTTTCCCATCTCTAACTGGGTTATCTCAGGCAAGTTCTTGCACCTGATTGCTTTTTTTTTTTAATTTGAAATATGCAGATAAGGCTGGTGAGATGGCTCAGTGGGTAAGAGCACCCGACTGCTCTTCTGAAGGTCCGGAGTTCAAATCCCAGCAACCACATGGTGGCTCATAACCATCTGTACCAAGCAAGATTTGATGCCGTCTTCTGGAGTGTCTGAAGACAGCTACAGTGTACTTACATATAATAAATAAATAAATCTTTAAAAAATGCAGATAATTTGCCTTCCTTTCAGTTAGTATGAGGACTTTATGACTTTGCACATGCGAAATGCTTAGAACAAAGGATGCTGGGCACATAGTAGGCATTCAATAAATATTAGCTACTTTAATCAAATCTACTTTGAGGACACCTGTGCAGGTGATTGATTTTTTTTTTTTTTTTTTTTTTGCTTTAATAAAATACACCTGACAAGAACAAATGGAGGGGAGGTTGATTTGAGCTCACAGTTTCAGGTTACAGCCGGCCATGATGTGGAAGTCGAAAGAGCTTGAGGGGCTGGTTACCTTGTGTTCACATTTCACATCAGGAACATAGAACTTTCTGGTGCTCAGCTCCCTTGCTCCCTTTCACTCCTCCCGTTCCCCAAGACAGGGTTTCTCTGTGTAGCCGCAGCTGTCCTGGAACTTTGTATACCAGGCTGGCCTCAGATTGTATCCTCTTAAGTGCTGGGACTAAAGGAATGTGCCACCACTGCCCAGTTACAGGGAGACTCTTGTCCAATGAATTGGTTAAAGTCCCAGAATATCAGCACTCAGCCGGGCATGGTGGCACACGCCTTTAATCCCAGCACTCAGGAGGCAGAGACAGGCAGATTTCTGAGTTCGAGGCCAGCCTGGTTTACAAAGTGAATTCCAGGACAGCCAGGGCTATACAGAGAAATCCCGTCTCGAAAAAAAACAGAAAAAACCCCAACAACAACAAACAAAAAGAATATCAGCGCTCAGCCCAGTGCTCAGCCCATGAAATAATGCTGCCCACACTCAGGGGCCCAGTTAACCCATTTTAGACAATCCTTTACAGGCATGATCACAGGCCAACCTGATGGACATCATTTCTCACTGAGACTCTCTGTAGATGATTCTGGATTGTGTCGGGTTGACAAAAACCAAGCACCAGTCATTCTTGGCAAATCACCAAGATTCCTGTTCTACAGGAGTAACTGGAGTTGTTGTTTAGTCCTTAGCAGATTGGACAGCAGTTCACTAGTGTGAACAGGCTCTCGCTATGTAGTCTTGGCTGGCTTGGAACTTGCTATGCAGACCACAAGCCAGCCTCCAGCTCACATGGCTCTCCTTGCATCTGCTTTGTGAGTGCCATGAGCCACTGTGCCAGCTTAGTCTTCTGGATTCAGAACAAGGCCGGGTTACTTGTTCCCTCAGCTGTTCTATGATCTGAATGACCCCAGGTGCTCAGGACTAGTCACAGTGGTTTCTGACGTCTTCAGAATTTACCATAGATGCATAATCCCAGAGTTTATCTATGTTATAGCAAACACACACACACACATTATAGTTATGTATTGATTGTATATGATTGATTATATATATCATATATATTATATCTCATATAACACACACACAGTATGTTGTACTCAACTGGCTGGAAGATTTTACCCATTGTTTGCACTGATCAGGATCCATTGATATCCCAAGCCTGTTACCTTCCTCCCTAGAATTGTGTATTGTGCAGGTCTCATCAATAAAGTTCTAAGTAGTTTGTGAGAATCCCCAACTGAAGACCCAGTAAAGAGAAAACACTCCCTGCCTGGCAGTCAGCTGTCTCAGGTCTTCCGTGTTCATTAGTCAAACTCATTCTTGTCATGTAGAAGTGCCTGCTGCTGAGCCTGAAGACCTGAGTTCAGTCCCTGGGACTCACACGGTGGAAGGAGAGAACCAACTGCTGTGAGTTGTCCTATGACCTACACACACACACACAGACACACACACACACACACACACACACACACACACA
>NC_034595.1:68487002-68494587 GCF_900095145.1 Mus pahari
ACACACACACACACACACACACACACACACACACATACACACAGACGCACATACACACACAGACACACACATACACACACATATACACACAGACACACACAGACACACACACACACATTTTTAAGGGCCTAATTCTAATGTCAATCTTTGAGAACTACTGGGTCTACAAAGAACATTTATCAAAATACTTCAGACTGACTTCGATGGCCATAGCTGGACAAATGTTAACAGTGTTAATGAAGATGTAGAAAACCAGAAACCTTGTTTGTTAGTGGGAATATCCAATGGTAGAACATCGCATGGTGTCCATGACATTAATTCACAGAATGAAGAGCAGAAGGTGGAGGAAGAGAGGTCACACACACAGAGGCTTCAGGACAGAAGTTTGGAGAAACCTGACCCTTTAACAAGATGAGATATCCCTCTGGGAAGTAGAGAAGAAGGGAGGAAGGGTCCAGATGGAGTTAAAGAGAAGAGGCTCAAACTTGAGGGGTGCTGGCTTTCTCCATGAGGTAAGAAGTGAGAAATAAAGGACAGAAGAGGGGCTGCTGTGACAAGGATCTGTAGGATGGGAGAGGCTAAGCGCTCTGTGGGGTGGAAGGGGCTAAGTGATTTGTTGGACAGGAGTGGCTAGGTTGCAGTTGTGTGATTTTGTCTGACAGCTCTCAGCTATGAACACAGAGGAGGGACAGGCACAGAGGAGGGGAGTATTGGTGAGAAAATAGTTCAGACTCAACTACCATGGGATTGATTCTGGATAAAGAAAGGGTTGGAGAAATGGCCTAGAGGTTGAGAGCTGCTTCTTCCGGAGGACCCAGGTTCGATTCCCAGCACTCACTCTGGCACTCCAGTTTCAGAGGATCTGCCGTTCTCTTCTGAGAACACAGTAGCATGCATGTGGTACACAGACACACATGCACACAAAACACCTGTACACATTAAAAATACAAATAAATCTTTTTATAAAAAAATAGATCCTTTCTGAGAAGGGTGTGCTGAAACCCAGGGAGGAAATGTTAGACTTGGGCACAGCAGGTCTAGGCAGAATCAGGGAAGTTAAGCACAGATGAATGCATCTGATTGTTCATTCCCTTATGAAAACAACACTCTCTGGACACTAACCATGGTCTAGCATACACACGCAAAAGCTGACTCTTGCTGTTCTTGTCCCTGTGCCAGGCAGCGATGAGAAGCATTTTGGGAAGATGAGTTCCAAGATGGGAGTGGAACTTAGTAATGAGACAGCTTTGAACTGGTGACCTACATAGGTTCTCTGTGTAGTTCAGGCTGGCCTGGAACTCACTTTGTAGATCAGGCTGGCCTTGAACTCAGAGATCTGTCTGCCTCTGCCTCCTGAGTGCTGGGATCAAAGGTGTGCACCACCACTGCCCGGTGCTTCTTCACTTTTTGTCCTGGGCCATAGTCTGTTGTCTTCTGGGCCTTCCTGGCCTCTGTCCGCTCCTTGCTAATTACGACTTATAACTATTGTATCCTCTTTAGCAGTTCTTGCTTGTTGCCCAAGTTGTTTCCTCTGAGGCTTTTCCTCTGTCCACTTAACTCCATGCCATCTATAACTAAGCACAGATTGCCATGACTCTAGCTTACCATGTGGCTTCTTTCTAACCTCTCTTAAACACCTCACATTTTCCCACTGTCTGTTTCCTACCTCGTCCACAAAGCTCCTCCGGTCGCCTTTGTTTATCACTTTCTCCAGTGCTGAGAACTCAGAAGCGGAGCTTAACTGACAGAAAGTGTGTGAAGTAAATGATGTGGTAGGGTTAAGTGTGGATAAATACAGGCCACTGGGCTTGAAGGGACCAAGGACACGGGATGGAAGGGAACGGTCAGGTCATCATGTCATAGGTCTAGATATTCCCAAGATGGTGTAGGGAAATGGGACAGACACAAGCTGACACTCGAACTAACACACCAGGGACCAACCAAGAAGCAGATGACTGCAAATGACTCAGACAGGAAATGGAAAGTGACAGTCTTGCAGACCGGTAAGCACTGAAAGAGGAAGCGATTTTCTTCTTTATTTGAAGGTTGAGTCCTTTCAGACTGGAAGTAGCTTAGGACAGAGTGAAGCTAGGACTTTGGGGGTCTTAGTGGCCTCCGCTATAGAACACTACAGATGGAAGAGAGAGTTTGCCAGGAGCTAAAACTGAGTTTAAGTCGGGAGTATAAATCTGGAAGCTGAGTCTATAGAGAATGGATATGTGGGTGCTGATGGTAGGCAGAAAGCTAGGAACACATATGTGGTACCTAGCACTGTGAACCTGACACCTACGACGCAATCCTTTGCATATCTGAGAGATTGTCTAGACCGGTAATTCTCAATCTTCGTAACCCTGCAACCCTTTACTAGGTGTTGACCCCCAGCCATTAAATTATTTTTATTGCTACTTCATAACAGCAATTTTGCTAGTTATAAATCATATTGTAAATACCTGTGTTTTCCAATGGACTTATGCAACTCCTGCAAAAGGGTCACTTGACCCCCAAAGGGGTTGCGACCCACAGGCTGAGAACCACTGGTCTAGATTAAGCTTAGCCTCTGAGAATGCTTGTGAATCATTGTCTAGATTAAATTTACCAATTCTCCAGAAGACTGTCATTAATTATGGGCTGACTTGTTATCTGAGCGGAGGATCCTGGACTGTGTAATGCAGCAGGTAAGCAAAGTATTCATTCAGTGCTGTTTGCTCAACTGTGAATGGAACGCTCAAACTTGAGCCACTTGACTTCCCGGTCACGATGAACTATAGAACCCAGAACTGAAAGCCAAACGAACCTTTTCTCTCAGGTTGCTTCTGCCGGGGTATTTTACTACAACCGAAACACAACTAAACAGCAGACTGTAGTTTGGGGATGAAAACCCTGAAGACCCTGGAAACTTGTACTTGGCCCATGACCCAGGATTACTAGGCGTCTTAGCCTGAGACTGAGGTTCCAAGTGGGACTTGGGGACCAAGATTATTACAAGGTTAGAATGGCCAGGATGGCCTTGCCTTACAGAGTGGAGATGTCTAAGGTAACACTGTCAACAGCCTTGGCCACTTGACCCTCAGTCTCACCTGCTCCATGAAGTCCTTGGCTACTGTCTGCATCAGCACAGGAACTTGGCAAATGCCCAACTCCTTGCCCTCGGAGCCCACCCTCACTCACCAGCAGTCCCCACCTAAGCCACAGAGGAAGGGGTGGGAAGATCTGTGAGACTTTAGCCCCTCCGGTTTAACAAAGCTAGAGAGGGGGGGCGCCCCACGCCCCACGGCCGGTACACCATAGGTCCAGTGCGGCTGAAATAACAAGTCCAAGAATCAAAACCTGGCCATCCTTTCTTGTTTACTCAGCTTTTACCCCCTTTTTCTTTGGACAATACCCCGCTGAGCTGGGGATGTCCTGCTGGGTTGTTGCTGGGGCTCCCCTGCCAAGATGGAGCCCAGCTGCTCAGCTGTTTACAAGGCAAATCCGGTTTACACTGAGACCCTTCCTGCCCAGCTTGGCTGAGGAGCTCCGGTTAGAGCCAGCCTAGTAGTAGTCAGTCCTAGTTCAGAGTTACCACAAGCTTAACCCGGGTAGGGGAGCAATAGTACCTGGGGGGCGGGGAGGGGACGGAGAGGAGGGGAGAATCTCACCAGCAAGGCCAGGGAAGGATGAGGAGCTGTCTACTCTGCTGGTAGGCACCCCTAAAAAAGAACAGCTTGAGTTCCATGGCTTCCATATCCTCTCCTTCAAGCAGTCAACTTGGAACAACAAAGATGGCAGCCTTTCTCCACTGCCATCTTCCCTATAGCCACGGTCTGGGAACTAATAATCTGCCTTCCCTGCATTTTCTCAACGCCACTGTAAAGATCAAAGGAAACGGTGTCCAAGGAAGACATGGGTTACTGTTATTAAATGGTCTATGGTGATCCACCGCAGGGAAACAGTGCATGTCCACACATAGACTGGCTGTTGACCAGGATAAGGACCTTGTCCCAGTTAACTTGGTAGTTCTAGCAGTCAACATGGGGCACAGTTATCTCATGTATTAAACAAATATTTCCCAAGCTGGCAGGCTGCTGAGAGGGCGGGAAATCAAACCACAGTGACAGCCAGGGTCCCAGGGGTGGCTCCCACCAGAGGCCACACAAGCATAAAGCAGGCACCTCACCTGGCTCAGGGAAGGGAAGGTTCGCCACAGCTGGTGACTTCGAAGATACAGTAGACGGCTGTGTTTACGTAGTGTAGGAAGAACAGGCAGAATCGCAGACTTACAAAAGCCCTAAGGCAGGCAGGCAGGGCAGGACGCTCTCTCTGTTCTGTCCTCACAACACAGAAGGACAAATGAGGCCCCCAGGATCATGAGCACCAAGCTAGTAAGCTCTCTAC
Source organism: Mus pahari (assembly GCF_900095145.1). NCBI lineage: Eukaryota > Metazoa > Chordata > Mammalia > Rodentia > Muridae > Mus > Mus pahari. Next base: position 68,491,377 of record NC_034595.1, read on the forward strand.
CGAGCTAAGTCAATAATCAATCACTCTCTCTATCTTAGGTTTATGATTATAGGTGTATGCCACCGGAGTCTTCCTAAACAGGAACACGGATGGGTGTGGTGTGGTTGTGGGCTGCAAGACACACATTTCAAGTGTAAGCAAATGGAAGCCGGGGAGCCCAATCTGGGGAGTCGGCAGGGGCCAGGCAAGTGAAGTGAAGCGGGGCAAAGGAGGTTCTAGACAGGGAGGTAAGTCTGTGGGTGGAAAGCAGAAGGTCTACGGAGGAGAGCATGCGTGCCACAGCTCTTCACAGTCACATGGAGAGTGCGACTGGGCAGAGAGCAACTCAGGAGACACAGAGAGGTGATTCAACAGAGAGCAAGGGTTATGGGATGAAGGGCTTATGAGGCCCAGTTCTGTCTTGAGCGGAACACATCCTCTTGGAATCTATGTTCTGTCACCTATGTTCTGTTGACTCTAAACTTTCTGTCTGTACCTTTTGCTCCCTGAGACTGTCAGACACTGCTAATGGATGACAATCCTGTGGCTCCAATTATCCGAGATGAACTCTTCTGGCCTCCTCCCAGACTTGCTTCTGATCCTGGATCACACAATTTCCAAAATACCCAACCTTTAGTCTCCTTCAGTGGGTTCTGGTCACTGCCTTGGTTGTCCTGATCTGTGGGGAGCCGCCCTCACATTCGCCATTACAAGATAGCGCTGATGTCCTGCGCTCTAACATACAAACAAGGCAGCTGCGCATGTGCTGGGTAGATTTCCATTCCCTTGCGCCCTGCCTTTCCCGTGGCGTCATCTGGGGTAACAGCAGGCCGCCAACCAGAGGGTTACACGTCCTAGGCGGCGACNTCTCTTTTTTTTTTCTTTTTTCCCCTTTCTCTTCTCTCTCTTCTCTTCTCCCCTCTCTTCTCTTCGCCCTTTGCCTGTTGGAAGCTTACGCTCTCCCTCTCAAGAGCATTAAAGCGTTGCTGTAGAAGGATCCTGTNTGTGTGCCGCGTCATTTCTTGCTGGCGGGAAGGCAGCGCGGGACACTGATCCTGCCTGCCACCTCCCCTTTTCCTTCCTTCCTTCCTTCCTTCCTTCCTTCCTTCCTTCCTTCCTTCCTTCCTTCCTTCCTTCCCTTTTTCCTTTTCTTTCTTTCTTTGTTCCTTATAATTTACGTATTTTTATTTTATGTGCATTGGTGTTTGGCCTGCATATATGCCTGTGTAAGGGTGTCAGATCCCCCGGAACTGGAGTTACAGACAGTTGTGAGCTGTCTTGCTGGGAACTGAACACGGATCTCTGGAAGGGCAGTGGATCTCTTAACCACCGAGCCATCTCTCCAGCCCCTGCCTCCCTTTTCTTGTCACAGGACTCCACTTACAGGACCTAGGCAAATCTGACCACACAGCTTGCCTCCTTCCAAGCCTTCAAGAGCTTCCACAGTTCTCCAGATGAGGAAGATGAAGTCTGAACTCTTTGTGCCCGACTCGAGGGATTGTAGAAAGGAATAAGAGACAAAACACACACATGAAGCACTTGGACTGTGGGCTGGGGCATTTAGACTTTCAATTAACAACACTTATTGTGGTATGTTATAATATGATTTACAACACATTGCCATTATACTATAAACTGTCCCCTCATGTGCTGGAGTGCGTGTCTTTCTCTTCAGGCACTTTTCATGCTGCTTCGCCCCTGCCTTCTCCTCTGAGAGCCTGGCCTATCCCTGTCCATCCTACCCAGCTTGGTCTCCGCTGGTAGGACCCTTGCCACCATCATCTGATCTCTCATTTCTTCCTCTGGAGCACTTCTCCCCAGCAGAGCACCAGAGAGAGTCCTGAGAGAAACGGTGTTCTTTGACTTGAAGACACTCAGTGTTGTAGAGGAGGAGAGGACCCAGATCCTTACAGGAAGTAGCTGATGCAGAAGCCGGAAGCTGACCATGGGGCACAGACACCAGGAGGGTTAAGAAGGTGTTGGGTCAGAGATCCAGCTGGAAGAGCAGCTGGTTTGGCTGTGGTAGAGGCTCACAGGTTAGGAGGAAGAGAAAAGGGACTAGAAAGGGGTGCTGCAACAATCCAGGGATAAATTTAAAAATGCAAGTCTCATCAATAAACATCACCATCATCATCATCATCATCATCATCATCATCATCATCTGCAGTGTCTCATATATCACAAGCTAGCTAAAAATGACCTTGAAGTCTGCTGCTCCTGCCCCAATACTAAGATCACAGGTATATAGCACCAGGCTTGGTCTGTACAGGGCTGGGGACAGGACCAGGGCTCAGTGCATTCTAGGTAAGCTCAACTGACTTACACCCCCAGCTCCAACATATACTGAGCATCTACTTCAGGCTGTAAGGCGGGCACACACAGTGCTCACAGGCTGTGAGCACTGTAGCAGCGGCGGCACCAAGGCATGGGCTTCTTGAACAATCTCTTTCCTGCTAAACTTCAAGGGAGCGCCCACAAGCACTTCCTGGGCACCTGCTCTGTGCCAGGCACACTGCTGGCTGCTGAGGGCACCCAGTGCAAGAGCGAGCAAGATGATTTCTGCCATCTAGTGGGAGGAGACAGCTATGCTTAAAAATGCCACAAAGGCAGTCAAATGTCACATGTCCCCAGACTGCCTCCTCTTCCATTTAATGTGATAGGAGTCATTATCATCTAATTCCTCAAGCTAGAAGCCTGGATATTATCTACAACCCCAAGATTTATGCTTTAGACAAACCATAAAACATCCGGTAGAGGATGGGTTAGAGGGCGAGGAGGCTGGAGGCAGGAAGACCAGCTGGAGGCCCAGGCAGTAATTTGGTGTGGTGTGCAGCAGTGGCTTGCACTAGGTAGGAGTCCTGGGAGGTGGGCTGACCTGAATGACGAAGAAGGCCGATTACACATGGAAGAGGAGAAAGAAAGAGTTGAAAATAATTCTAGGCTTCCGTTTGGGTGCCTGAGACTTGAAAGCAGCGAGAACCAAAGAGGGGATACGTGCAGTGTGTGAGTGTGTGCGCCTGTGTGTGTGCGAGTGTGTGTGTGTGTGTAGGCATGTGTGGTGTGTGTGTGTGCCTCTTTGTGTATATGTGTGTATGGAGGCATGTGGGGGTGTGTACCTCTGTGTGTATATGTGTGTGTATGACTGTGTGTGTGTGCGCCTCTGTATGTATATGTATGTATAAGTGTGTGGTATGGGTATGTGTATATGTAAGTACTTATGGGGTGTGTGTGT
>NC_034595.1:68494820-68514789 GCF_900095145.1 Mus pahari
AGTGTGTGGGTAGGTGGCTGTGTATGTGTGTGCCTTTGTGTGTGTGTGTGTGCTTCTGTGTGCCTATGTGTATGTGCTATGTACGTGTGTGCCTGTGTGAATCTCTGTGTGTCCATCTGTGTGAGTGTTTGGTATATGTGGATGTCTGTGTGTGTGTGTGTGTATGTGTGTGTGTGTGTGTGTGTGTGTGTGTAGACTAGGCTTTGACACTAGCTGTCTTCCTCAGTTATTTTCTACTTACTTCCTATTTATTTTTCTAAGGGTGAAATTTAAACATTTTCACTATACTTATTTACTATACGTATATGTGTATATACGTGCATGTGCCATGCATGGTGTATATACGTGCATGTGCCATGCATGGTGTATATACGTGCATGTGCCATGCATGGTGTATGTGTGAAGGTCATCAGATAACTTCTGAGATACAGGCCCTCTCCTTCCACCATGGGGTCCTGGGGATCATCCACTGAGCCCTCTCACCAGCCACCTTTATTTTGGGATAAGGTCTCTCACTGAACCTGGAGCTTACTGAATCAGCTGGCCAGTGAGCTTCTGAAGACTACCTGTCTCTTCCCCAGCGCTGGGGCTCTCGACATGAGCACATAACTTTACATTGGTGCTGAGGACCCAAGCTCGGGTCTTTAGACTTGTGCAGGAACGTTAATGACCGAGCCATCTCTCTAACCCAAGTAAGTGCTATATTCTATGAAGAGCGTCTTGGATATCTCTATGGGGAGATGTCAGGAGGCTGATCTGGTTGAAGCTAAGATCAAAATCACTGGCATATCAGAGTATCAGCTACACAAGAAATGAGGTCACTCGGGGTTAGCGTGTGCAGAGAAAGGCGGAGCAAAAACATCTATCCATCCAACCAATTTACCAAGTACCTACTATGCTTCGGCGCCTCTTCCAGGTGCTGCAAATATCAGTGAACACAGAATGTCACCTTCTGCTGAAGGCAGAACGACAGGGACGTTTTCAGACAGGGATGAGGGCAAAGGAAAAAGTAATGCTGAACACGAAGGTTGGTCGCTGTGAAAAAGACCATCTGAGTAGTCATGAGGGGTGACTGAGCAATAGTTAGCATGTCTCAAGCTCCTGCGCATCCGAGGAGCAGGAAGGCAAGCCCAGTGGTCAGGACATGTGGGATGGAAGCAGAAATGGGGCGAGAGCTCAGGCAGGAGAGGGAGCAGACCAGTGAGTGCTGTGGACCAAGGTAAGGACTTTACACTCTGGTTACAGGAAGGGCTGGAAAATCTAGATCAGAATTGCTGGAGAATTTATTTCATGTTATCAGGGAGTCCTGGACTGCTGTGAAGATCACAGAGTATAGGACAGGCAGGAAAGGAAGAAGGGAGGCCATCTCGGATGCCGCCGCCATTGCCCTCTGAGCAGGGAAGGTGGCAAAAAGTCTGAACACTTTTCCCGTTTGCTGACAGATCTGCTCAGTGAGGTAAAAAGAGGCAGCCAGACCCAGAGGTGAGTTAGAAAGGAGACTTCGGCTTTCGTTTCTGTTCCGTTTAATCACGTGGGACAAGAACATTGCCTGACCACTCTGTCCTTCACTTCCATTAAGGAGGCTAATATATATGGAGTGCCTCCTGTGTGCAAGCCTCCTCTAGCTGCTAAGCGGTCAGGGATGAATGTGACAGAGCGCTTCAGTTCTAGGCAGGGAGAAAACAAGAACATTTTTCTTCTTTTTTTGCAACTGAGAATAAAACCCAGGGTGTTGTGTATGCTAGGCCAACACTTCACCACTGCGCCTTCACCCCATTCTAAAAACAAGCAACTTTAATGAATGATGAAAATTATGAAAATATTCTATCAGATGACAAGGGAAGTGGCGATCACCAGATGGGGTGACTTTAAAGACCCTCTGGACAGGCAGCCCTCATGGTGAGCGAGGACAGGGACAAGAGCCCTTTCTAGATCAGCTTCTTCAGCTCTGTGAGATGCCCGCTGAGACGGTGGGCAGAAAAGCACATTGCAAGGGACATACGACATCTCAGTTTTATTCTACCTTCCCCTAATCAGGGCCCCAAATCATCCCATCAGTCCCAGCAAACCCCAGAAAACCTGAGCACTTCCTTTCTTTCTGCTGGACAGCCCCAGGGACACTCCCTTTCCCAGAAGGAGTCTCCAAAGCCCTTCACAAAAAAAAAAAAAAGACTCGCCCCAGGACCCAGGTCTTCCACGAGTTCTTGGCATCTAGCATGCACACCAGAGGCAGCCCCTGAAGTTTAGTCCAGCCTGGGTCTGCCACCTCTTTAAAACTCTGAGCTTCCCCCTGGGCCCAGTGCAGGCACAGGCAGCTTATACAGAAGGAATGGCCAAGCTAGGCGCACCTTTCCTCTCTCCTCCTCTTCCCATGGCTGCCTCCTCCCCTTCTCTCTTTTCCTCTCAGTCTCTCCAGAGCCTTCCCAGCAGCCACTGTCTCAGCAGGAGGTGGGAAGAGCCTGGACCCTGTTAGGGTGGGGTCTAGGCTATAGAGTCAGCAAGGTTTGCCTTTGGCCCCACCCCAGCAGGCGGTGCCTCTGGCAGCAAAGTCATGGCCCTGATTCCTCTGTCTCCACGTTTAAGAACATCTCTAACTGCTCCTTGGATAGCTCAATTAGTAAAGTGAATATATTATATAAAGTCTAAAAGATTAAACTATCATCGTCAGCCCATAATTTCATGAAGAAGTCAGGGGACCGTATCCCTCTTATTAACTCTATAACAAATGTGATGAAAATCTTCAAATAGAATGTTAATGCAATGTTACGTGTAATTTTCCCAGGCGATTTTCTGCTGAAATATTTCTTTATTAATAGTAATTGAGGGTATAAATTATGAATGAGGCGATTTTCTCCTTTCAGTAGGAAAGACGTACTAATGGCAATAATTCTTTATAATAATTTTTGGGGACCGTAGGGCGGGGAGACAGGCTAGTCTAAAAACAGACAAAAGCCCCTTTCCAGAGACTCCCTTGGGGAGCTGAGGCCTTTACCTTATGGCAGTCAACCTCCCTCCAGCTCTGCACGCCTCAGACGGCCCACAGACTAAATCTTCGTTCTTCATCAATTTTCTAAAGCCTCAAGGTCTGCTTGGAGGGCTGGAAGGAAGTTTTTGCTCCTAGTTCATCATCTAAGTTCTGAAGCCAACTTTTTTGCCTAGAATCACCGCTGCTGGCAGCAGCCGGGCCAGCCTTCTCTGCTGGGTTTCCAGACCCAGCTGGGAGGGACCTCAACTATCTCTGTACCACTCTAGAATACTCAAGTAGGATCGGGCCTCAGAAATAGTCCCCCTCACCCCTCCCAACCCGTAAATGAAGCAGAATGGGGATGAGTTATTCCGAGCTGTCCCATGTGTCTGTGGGAGCTGGGCCTCAGCCCAGTGGCCTTCTGGATGCCCTGAAGTTGGAGCATCTCCAAGCCTCTCCTTGGCAGACACTGCAGTCCTACCTCACAGCTCCGTCCCTAGGGCCCCGGCCCCAGTCCTACCTCACAGCTCCATCCCTAGGACCCCGGCACCAGTCCTACTTCACAGCTCCATCCCTAGGGCCCCGGCCTCAGCATCCTCCTCCCCATCAGTCACACTGATCCAAAGGCTGGGGCTGAGTAGTGAGCACTGTGCTCGCTCTTCTGGGACCTAAGACCTAAGGCCTTGTCTCCTTGCTGTCAAGGCTCCCCATAGGTCTAGACAACAGTCTCAGAAGCAAAGCCTGCATGATGGCACCTTGGAAGTCCAGTATTTCTCCAGAATCCTTCTCTATGCAAGGATATTCCATTTGGCATTTGTCCGTCCATCTGTTTAGTACATAATAAACAAACCATCTGCCACAGGCCAAGCACTGCACTAGGCACTGGGGTTACAAAGACAAAATTATCCAAAAAGGCGAATCATATCAATTCAACGTATACACGTGTGCATGCATGCGCATGAGCAAGCACACACGTATGCACATACATCAGAGGTCAATGTCGAATGCCTTCAGCCATCCCTCTCCACACTGCCATATTATAATCATCACCATCGTTATTGAGACAGGGTCTCACTATGTAGTTCTGGCTGGCCTGGAACTCATTATGTGGCCCATGCCAACTTCAAACTTGAGACTCATGCGCCTCTGAGGCCTCTCCCCAGGGCTAGGACCCCAGGTGTGCACAACACCTGGCCATTTATCCATTTATTTATGGCCATGTGTGGAGGTCGGAGGAGAACTTGAAAGAGGTGTTTTTTTCCTGCCACACGAGTCCTGTTGCCGGGGTTTTGTGGCAAGTGTTGAAGTTCAGTAGTTCCTCCTCCTAGCTCCATGTTCCCAGAAATGAGACTCAGACTCAAAATATATTTACAAATACCTTGGCCACATAGCTAGGCTCTTCTCTGACTAGATCATAACTTAAAATAACCCACTTATTCCAATCTACATTCTGCCACATGGCTGGTTATCTATTCTCAGGTACCATTGGTCTGTCTCATCACATCTTTCCTGAAGAATCTCTCATATGGCACTATCTCAGAATCCTTTCTGCCTCCCAGACGTCCCAACTCCTATTTCCTGCCTAAGCCATTGGCCATCAAACTTATTACTGATAGGAGCCACATCCATACAGACATAAGGTATTCTCTCTACAGGCAAGTGTCTTTACTGAGCTGTGCTGCTGGCCTGCCCAGGGTGGTTTTCTACGGTAACCTCTGGGCTCCTCTGGGGCTCCCCATCCATTCATTGCCTGTTTCTTGGCATTAGACCCAGGCTCCTTGAGGCAGGGACTAAGTCCTCACTAAGTTCCCTCCATCAACCAGCACAAGGCAGACTGCATGCTGGGTAATAGTGAGAAATACCTGAAGGGCAGGGCAGGGCCTTCCACTTATGTTCTGTGTGGCTGCCTCTGGATTTGAGGGTGTTGCCTCTGAATCTCAGGATTTCTTTTAAACGACAGGTGTTCCTCTCAAACCAGTCCAACTCAGGAAGGCTAGACTCTCCCCAGATCTCTTCAAAGATATTGCGAGAAGGGCTATGGTAAAGACCTCCATGGCCTTCACGGTACTGGGCACTTTCCTTGTCATCCTCAGGGTCTCTAGGTCTGTCCCTGCTGTGAGTGACCAGCCTTCCCTAGAGCAGGAGAAAAGGTCCTTTTGTGTCCTAAGACTTGCTGGGGGCTATATTGCTAACTTTTGTCCATGTCCAAGGACCCCACACAGCAGGGATCTCACCCTCTCCCTATGCTTGAAGAAGGGGTGAGTGAAATCTGCAAGTCTCAATTTGCCCAAAATAACCCTCATCCAAGCTTTTGTTCAGCCTTTTCCTGAGTCCCAATCAAAAACATCCTACCTCCCGCACCCTGCGAAAGGACTCGGACCCACCCACACCATCCATTCCAAGAGCTAGGATTTCAGGAAAGAAACCTGGATGATGTCCAAGAACAATTCCGTCAGCTTCTCTCTGCCCTTAGCCACCTCTGGCTTTCCCTTCTCTTTAGATACAAGACATTTAGGAAGAGCATTCCGGGAGGCCTTGGCAGGAGCCAGGCCTGGGTCTGTGGAGCTGGGCTGGCTAAGTTTCTGTCCTCTGAAAACAAAGAACAAGGGAGAAAACACTGGGTGGTGACCTGTAAATGACCATAGTGACCTTCTGACCAGAGGTCACAGGGGTGACCTCCAAGGGTATTGCTGTGTCTCCCCTAGCTGGGACGAGCTTTCACAAGCCTTGTCTCTCTCCCTTGGGGAAGTCTATACATTAACAACTGCCTTCCAAATTGAGGGTAATGTCCGGACTCCTGCACTGGATCCCTTATGTGTAACAGCTGGCTCACGGCTCCCCAGCGCGTTTTAGATCCACACTCCACACTGCATGTCTGGAGAAATCCAACCCTAGACTCCTATCCTCAATGCCAGGCCATTTCTAGAGAAATAAGGAAGCGGATGGATTCCGATGGCTGGTTAGGATGACTCCCCACTGCAGAGCTGGTCTTCTGGAGTTTTCTATGCCCTGCAGCCTGGAGCCTTAGAGCAGACAGGCTTAGCTTGCAAGGAGGAGCTGAGCACTGCAGCACTATACTTTGTCGGGCTCCCCTGGGTGCAAGCCTTCCACCTCAGTCACTTTCCTTGTTGAGCCAACAGCTCGATCTTGATCTCTTGAACTGGAAGGTCTACTCCAGTGGGGCCTTCACTGAAAGCCAATGCTAATCTGGTTAGGGCCTGGCTGGGCCCTGAGCTCCCTCTGTAGGACCAAGTGCAAGTGAAAAAATGCCAATTACCAGATGACAAAAAGGGTCCCTGCCCCTGGGGAAGGGCAAGCTACAGGGAGGGAAGGGAGGGGCACGGTAACTGAACACCTTGCCGGAAATAGCTCCTATCAGTCCACTTAGAGAGCCATCAGCCCAGCAGATTTATGGGCGGCGTGTGCCCCTCTGATAGATCGGACTATTTAAAGGCAGCCGAAGCCTCCATTTATATCAATGTGAGTGGAGAGGGAGGGTGAGGGGCTTCGAGGTGGGGGATGAAAAGCCATTGGGGGCCAGCCCCAGGCGGGATCAACGCTATCATACTGGCCTTGGTGAAGAGATAAGGCTGCTGGCCAGAAGAATGGTGTCACGGGGCGAGAACAGTGTCCTGGTCAAATCTCATTGGTATTCAGGGAAGCCAAAGCATGCCAGCATCTCAGTCCTTCCAGCAGCACCTCTGAACCCCACCCCAGTCTCTGCCAGCCCTCCAGTGAAGGTGGGCAGTTCCTGCTAATGCCAAGTGCAACAGTTCATTGGATTTCTAGCAGGGGTGGGGGTGGGGGCTGGGGGTGGGACCTTCACCTCCCCAGCTGCGGGGCATGCTTGCCCTCCACACAACCTCCCCCTTGCCTGAGCTGAGGGAGAAGGACAGGGTAATTGTGTTAGGCTGGGGGCATTAGCAGCTGAGGAATGGACCTGCTTGCCTCCTGCCTGCTCATCCCCAGCCTACACTTCCCGGGGGCAGATTAAGCAGTTCCCATTGCTCTCCGTAGCTCTGCCTGGGCCTCCTCCATAACTCTATTACCCACTAGGTGGGTGCTTGCCCCACCGGTGGTGGTCCCTCTGATAATTCACCTCCCAGGAAACTCTGCCTTTCTGACCTCTCCCTGCCTTCTTCCTCAATCCCTTCTGACCAACCTCGGCTTCCTTGGCTTTCCCTGCAGCGCTTCTGTGTCTACACCAACTGGCCTTATTCTCTCGGTTCCATGGGAAATCGCTATTTAGTATCAGTCCTAGGCACAGGACCAACACGCACTGTTGGCTTTGTGGGTTCCGGGCTGACAGTTCGTCCACTCATTCACACATTCACAGAGCACATTATAGGGACGGAGCCTCACACTAGTGCCGGGGTCAGAGTCGGTTCCTTAAAGTCCTTGCACTATAGGACTTTAGAACCCAAGGGGCGGGCAAGTGCAACCAAGACTGTTCTCCTTCCTTCTGTCTTCCCTTCCTTCTCTCTCAAATAAACTTTAGCCATTTTAAGCTTCCATTAGTTTATTGTGGGTGAAGGTACACACATGTGTGTGTCACAGCACATGTGTGCAAGGCAGCCTGAGGGAGTCAGCCCTCTCCGTCCACCATGTCATATGGGTCTTGGGGATCAATTCAGGTCTTCGGGTTTGGTAGCAAGTGCCTCTACCTGAAAAGTCACCTCACAAGCCCTCTTTGGGTATTTTGGAGGTGTCTGTGTCTCACTCCGTAGCTCAGGATGGTTTTGAACTCACAACAATCCTTCTGGCTCAGCTTCCCAAGTGTGCACAACTATAGAACTACAGATATGAGCCTAACAACACCTAATTCAGAATTGTGTTTTCTAAGTCCATCTTGGCCATACGTGAGGTGCAAAACAGATGCAGAAAAACCAAACAAAGTTCTCACTATTGGCTGCATTATGCTGTTGCAGACACCACACAGAGAGTGCTAAACCGGAGATCCAGACATCGTGGTTCTCCACAAGTTGGTCTTAGCTACTCTTCTGTTGTTGTAAAGAGACGGCCTGACTTAGGAAAGTTATCCGTTTAACTGGGGGCTTGTTTACAGTTTCAGAGGGTGAGCCCATGGCATTAGGCAGGCTTGGCACTGGAGTGAGGCACTGAAGTGAGGAGCTGGAGTGGGGAGCTGGAAGCTGTGGGGCTTGGGGGGAGTCGGGGTTGGGGAGCAGGCCTGGAACAAGAGTGGGGTGTGCTGTGTCCAAACCCTGGATCTCTCGTCCTGAGATCTGTAGGAGTGTGATCACTACCCCTCTGGCACTCTTAGCTCTGTGCCCCCACCCGTGCCCCACTGACAGAGGTCACATGGCCTAGGAGTCAGGTTAAGGATCCTCTCTCCTTTATAGGTCCTATCCAGCAGCACTTGAGGCATCTCCAGCACCCAGGCCCTGGCCAATAACGTACACTCACCCCAAAGCTGCAACTTGTTCCCAAAGGTTTAAACAGCCTTTGTTCCTCCCATTAAAATGAGTTGTCACACATGCTCACCACTGCCTGGGCCCTCTTGTCACCACCCCCTCGATTCCCCAAGGGGAGCCTGAACAGCACTAGAGTGACAGCTAAGACCTTACATCTTATCCAAAAGTTGGAGGTGGTGTGTGTGTGTGTGTGTGTGTGTGTGTGTGTGAGAGAGAGAGAGAGAGAGACAGAGACAGAGACAGAGACAGAGAGACAGAGAGAGAGACAGAGACAGAGACATGGAAACTAGGTCTGGCATGGGCTTTTGAAACCTCAAAGTCTGCTCTGAGTAAACATGCCTCCTCCAAGAAGGCCACCTGTCCTAATCCATCTCAAAACAGTTCCACTAACTAGGGATTCAAATCTATGAGCCTATGGGGAACCATTCTCATTCGAACCACCACAAAGTCTAACCAGGAAAGTCCACTGACGAGCCAAGGTTGTAGCTCTCCAGGTGTGCGGCCCTACCACAACGGTCCAAGCAAAAGATGACACTCAGCAGGAGTGTCACGGGAGCAGAGGGCACTCTGACAACACTCTTATTACCTCTCACACTTAACGTCCTCTGCCCCCCACCCCCGCTTTGTCCCTTAGTCCCCACACTCTTGGAAGATTACTTCAATTATCACCCTGTGTAGTTTCTCCCTCTGACCTCAGTTTTACTTTCCCTCCCGTGAAGCTGTAAGTTCTGAATCCACGAGGCCCAAGAGAGTTCCAAGAGACAAATAACCAATGAATGATGCTTGGAGGAATCCACTGGACACCTGTGGATGTTGGAGACGCACAGGAGGTTTGAAAGGAAGACACAGATGATGCCAGCCTCGGGGACATTGCAAGTAAAGCAGCCAAGAACACAGCTGGAAGAAGGGATGGGAGAGGATAGGGAGGGCAGGGGAAGGGCTGCCGAGTGGTCGGCTTCTCTCAGGGTTGGCTCTCCCAGTTTTCAATAGCCTTTGGAAGTAGGTCCCAAAGGCTCTAGTTTTCACACAAGAGAAGGAGATTCAGAGAGAGCCATGTGCCTAAGGTATCATCAAGCGGTTCCTGTGTGAGCTAAAGTTTGAAACTAGCGTTAAAGGTCCCTAGCATTATGTCTTTCTACAGGAAGGAAGGAAACAACATAGGCCCAGAGAATTTCAAGAATGAGGGGAGGAGTCAGCAGAGTTGAACACAGCAGCTTCCCACTTCCTGTTCACCTGGCCCCACTTCCCTGGATGGCCTTGAAAAAGGCACCACCAGGGCCAGGGGAGGGAAGGTCCTGCCTGGAGTCCTCACTGTGGGAACTATGTCACTTCAGTCCCCTCCTCCTACAGGGGCTTGATGGCTCAGTCTCTACTTGGCCCAGTTGGAGGAGGCTCAGCTCAGGCAAGCCCAGATCAACCTTGTCCCTGAGGACCTGGGACTTTGCCAGGGAAGTAGGAGCTAGCTTTTCTCTGACCCAGCTCACAGAAACGCTCCCGAATTAAACTACCCTCAGCTCTCTCCCGTAGCCCAGCCTCAAGAAGTGCTCTGCCCGTTCATTCCCAGCATGGGACTTGACTCATGCTTTGGAGAGCTGAAACACAATGTGTCTTGGCTACTTGGGTAGGTGCCGGCCATTCTGAGGCTCATTCAAATCACTACTCACCCACCAAGCATAAGGAACAAGCATGAACCTTGGGTGGATCCCTCAGGATTCTCTCTGATGCACTGGGCAGGTACATAAGTGAGCAACCCAGCTAGGACAGCAACTATCTGAGAGGACGGAGAGGCACATGTGACCTGGAGCAGAGACTGACAGGACGGGAAAGATCCTGTCTGTATTACAAGGGCCCAGGCGATTCGATGGCTCCAGGTTTGCCAGCCATGATGTCCAAAGAACCCTTTGGCTCAAACAAGGACGTAGCCTGACTTTCTGGACTTCTTTGAGCTGAGGGTGTTCTGGTCTCCCCAGATACCCACATTTAGCCCCTGCAGGTGTCTGCTGAATCCGAACACTGACATGGTGGCAGCACCAAGGTGGCCAGGAGGGACTGAAGGCACTCTTATATCTTTGCTCAGGAAATGGCCTCATAAAAGTGACAGGGAGACGCACCTATGGCTGCTTGTTAAAGTTTTATTACTAATCACCTCCAACATCAGGGAGGCAGAGGGAGGGGCTGGAGATGGAGTCATCAAGGCCTGGGAGCAGGTGTCGACAGCCTCAGCATCAGAGTCAGGAGCCGACATGTGGCTTTCAACAGCTACAGCTCTGTACAGCGCCCCGGACTTGGCACTGCTGTGGGCCTATGCAGAGGAGGCCCTCCCGATGTCTCCCCTTCTTGTGAGATGGGTAGCTCCTCCTTCATTCCCTACATTTAGCAGATCCCCACACAATCTCCTGCTGAGCCATTTTATCCCTTACCATCCCTCCTTCCCAATGAAACTGGCCTAGTGTGATGTCACCATCTCCCACACAGACCATAGTAGTCTGTTTGTGTTGCTGTAACACATTACTACCTAAGGCTAGGTACTTTATTTTAGGGGGAAAAGATAGCTGGGTGTGGTGGTACACGCCTGTTATCCTAGCACTCCAAAGGCAGAAGCAGACAGATCTCTGAGTTCCAGGTCAGACAGGATTACACAGTGAGACCCTGGATTTTGTTTTGTTTTGTTTCCATTTTTTAAGTTAATTTGGCTCACAACCCTGGTGGCTGGAAGGTCCAACCAGCACAAAGCTTGCTCCCAGACTGTGTCATCACAACACAGTGTAGAACAGAAAGGCCATGTGCAAATGAGGCCAATTCACTCTAGTGAAAACTAAGTCCAGCACACCAGCATGAATCCCTTCTGGTGGCAATGCCTCTCCTGCAGGCTCCAGCTCTGCAAGGTCCTGTTACCTCTTCATGTTGCCACACTGGGGACCAGCTTCATGCACACTCATCCCAGGGAGTCAATCCCATACAGCACTGCAGCTCTGCACATCTGCACATCACTGATAACTATCTGACACTGTCACTGATTCACAAATCTCAATGCACTTCCAGCACAGCAGGATCCTTCAGGATCCTGTGGCCTGCCTGCCTCCTTCACATCCTTTCCCAGTACTTCTTTTCATGGCTGAACTCTTCAAACTGCCCTTTAAATCCATGTCTTTTGGTCTAGAAATTCTCACATGCTTGTGGCATGTGTTATGTGTGTATATGTGCATGCGTGTGCACATGTCCCAGATGTGGACATCAGGTGTCCTGCTACATCAATCTCTGCCTTATTCCTTAGACACAGAGTCTGGCACTGAACATGGAACTCATTGTGATTTCTGGTGGGCTAATTGGCTAGCTAATATTCCCCCAGCTCCTCCATGTCCCCCTCCCAGTGCGGGGGCAGGGTTATGGGTTCACTCTGTCACTTCCAACTTTTCTGTAGGTGCTGAAGGTCTGAACTCAGGTCCTTACACTTGCCCAGTGAGTCTTCCCCCAGCCTTACAACATTTTTTTTTTTTTTAAAGACATGCTCAAAGATCTTCAGAAATATGGCCTTATTTCTTGGGCTGGTTAGCTCAGTGTTTCGTTCTGTTTTGTTTTGTTTTTTCGAGACAGGGTTTCTCTGTATAGCCCTGGCTGTCCTGGAACTCATTTTGTAGACCAGGCTGGCCTCGAACTCAGAAATCCACCTGCCTCTGCCTCCCAAGTACTGGGATTAAAGGCATGCACCACCATGACCGGCTCTAGCTCAGTGTTTTATCACACCGGTTTACCATAGTGTACTTCTTGGTGTCTGAATGTTATAGAGCATAAACTTTAGGTCAGGACTCATGCCTTTGTCATTTGCCTATCATGAGCTGGGCATTACTGTTTGATGAACAAAAGAGCTAATGAAGGATTATGATGGTGACATTCCATGAGGTTAGGATTGTGGAAAGGAAGGGAGAGCATGTGACTCAGTGCTTGCACAGTACCTAGCAGGTGACTAGGGCTCAGCGACCGTTGGATGAACAAATGAATGAGACCATTGAGCTTAAACTCATCCTGAAACTTGAAGATACCATTCCATGGTTCTGCTTATGTTTCCTGCCAACATCGTTTCTCTTACCCATGTGGCCACAGCTACCTCTATACCTTCCTGTAGCCACACTGATGAAGTAAGCAAAACTCAAATGGTTGGGTAACCCTGAGGATGTTTCCTTGTTTGGAAATGGTACCTGTTCCTCTAGCCACTCCCAATACCTGAACGGAGAGAGAGGCAGAACTGCATCCATTCAGTCAGCCCCCAACCAGACCTTAGGGGTGGGCAAGCGCCTTGCTGCTTACCAAGGACTGGTTTCATTCACTCTCCACTCAACAGGGGCTCTTGTGACAATATCATTAGGTACTTACAGGCTTTTGAAGGCCACCTGTCTCTGAGATCTGCTGGGGCCCCCAGGACGGGCACTGAAAGGGACAGAAGCCACAGAGCCAGGGAGCCAGGAGGGCACTGGAGAGCCAGAGAGCCGTGCTGGGCCTGGGCTGAGGAGGTCTTTGAAAAGCTTTAGCTCTGACTTGGGAAAACATCTCCTAGAGGAACTCAGGGCTCATGCCGATGCCGACCAGGCAGCTTCTCCAGAGTGGTGGTGATGGATACTTTAGTGAGTATCTGGATACATGCACTTTCCTGTAAGCATGGGACATCACCCCCTGGCTTAGCAGTGGACAGAGAAATGAGGTCACAGTTCTTCAAGACAATGTCTGTGATAAGAGAAGTGGGCCTTTTCTAAAGTGGGTTGGGACCCGAACTTCCTAAGGCCAAAGTCTCTACCCACTGTCCCACAGATAGAGCAACTCTCTCCCTCGCATGAGGCAGAGCAGGCCCCACACGCCTGCTCCAAGTACCTCCTCCTCCTCCTCCTCCTCCTCCTCCTCTTCCTGGGCCAGCCTGAAAGCTCCCCAGAGATGGTGCCTGCCTGGCCTGCTGGAGCTCTCCGGATCTCTCAGTGCTGTGGGCCTTCCCTCCTCCTTTCTCATCTCTATATATCTGTCTAATGAACATTTCAATAAGCCGAGCGCAGCTTTTTCCACTTAATAAGCAGAGTGCTGACTTCATTGCGGGTTCGCTCCTCACTTATCTGTTCAGGGCCTTAAATCATTCGCAGGAAACGCTTGGCAAAGTGAAATCTGGTATCTTGGCCATGGGCCCCTCCTGTCAGCACCTGCCCTGCAGGGCTCAGGGAATGCCCTGTTCCCACAAACCACCACGAGGGTGGGAACGGAACTCCCATAATCCAGAGACCAGTCTGAGGCTGACAGGCCTGAAAGAGAAATGTTACATACACAGTTGCCTATAGAACAGCTGAGGAGGTCAGCACCGGTGTGATGAGACTGCAGGGACGACCAGGAGATGATGTTTAAGCTACGATATGCAAAGCCTCTGTGAAACTGGGTGCTGCGTAACCCGGGAGAGCCCAAAGCAGTTCAGAGATAGGACACTGCT
Source organism: Mus pahari (assembly GCF_900095145.1). Taxonomy (NCBI): domain Eukaryota; kingdom Metazoa; phylum Chordata; class Mammalia; order Rodentia; family Muridae; genus Mus; species Mus pahari. The sequence continues at coordinate 68,508,679 of NC_034595.1, forward strand.
GTTACATGCGATGCTGCATGTTCTATGTTGAGACTATGACAAAGGACACAGGCTTTGGGATAAGACTTCCTGGGTCTGGATTCTAGCACCATGAAGTTAACTAGCTGTGTGACCTTGGAGATGTTACTGGATCTCTCTGAGCTTCATATTCATATATTTCTCTAACCAAATGGGGTTAAAATATTCACTCTGTAGAGCTGCTGTACAGATTGAACTCGATTCTCAGCACAGAGAATACATCAAATGCCTGACATACAGGTCACAGCCAATAAGCAGTAGTATTACCATGAATGATACTGGCATATGTCTTGAACCTTTTCCCCAAGTCTGAGATGAGGACCTTGAAGGCTGAGGGTCTTCTGCTTTCTGTGTCTGAGCAGGCAGACAGGAGCAGACAGAAGAGACCTACATTTCACATACAACCAGAAGAATGCCCCCGGCTCCCAGCTAAGGTATGGTTCTCCTGTCATTGTCTGTGTGGTGGGGGCTGGGCCAGGGAGGTTCTTCTCCAGCTTCCATCTGGTTTTAGCTGGCAGGAAGATTTCAGGGCAAAAGGACACCGACTCAATTAAACACGGACAAGCGCAAGGCAAGGCCTTTTGTGATAAACACATCAAACTCCCTCCCCACTCCTCAACTGTGCATGGTCAGCCACAGTTCTGGCAATCCTGGAAATCCTTCATTTAGACAGCTCCAACGGCTGTCGGCCAAGAAGCTAAGACAACTGTGAATAAGATATCAAGAAGGAACACATACTTCTCAAGCTAGCCAGCTGGATGGGTCTACCTGCCAGGCTCAGCTCTGTCCTGGTACCCTATCCCAGGGAGATACAGGGCTGCAAAACCTCTTTAAGTAGTTAAGATGGAATGTCCCGTTCTTAAGCGTGGACATGGGAAGACCACTGGAGACATAGAGGGAATGCCAAAGGGGCAGCAAGGGCGTACATATTCATTCACAAAACCCCGTGCCACAGGCAGAGTGGGTTTGCTTTGAACCCAAAGCAAATGGGGTGTGTGTGGGGGGGGGAATCAAAGTGGCTGCTGTTTTACGCAGTGGCCAGGGAACTTAAGAAATTCATTATCCCCAGTGGTAGCTCTAGCAGAAAGCGTAAATGAATTGAAAAGTATTTGGACAAGGCTATGAAAGACACAGTCACATATATCCCTGAATCAGGGTTTGTTCAGTGCGTGAATAAATGAATATGGATGATCTTAGTTTTCAAGGTATTTCAATCCAGTGGAATAAATATTCATGGGGTGCCTACTGTGTGCAAAGCATTGTGCAGGACATGAGGCTGAACAGTTTCTGTCCAGAAGTTTACACTTTTATGAGGGGATTAGAAAGGACGATGTCGACACGGGGTGGACTCGGTGTCTGTTGTAAGAAAACACAGGATACTCTGGGAGGGCCAGGAAGGGGGCGATACCATGGGGTTTAACGAAGGTGACAGGTGAGATCAGCCTTGAACAGCAAGCGGCTTTTCAGCAGGTAAATATGGAAATAAGGGCAGACTAGAAAGAAGGAATGACAAGCCCCAAGAACTGGGATGTGTGGAAAAAATGAAGGACAATTTAGGTGCTAATACAGAGAGAGGGGGGGATAGGGGGAGGGGAGAAAGAGGAAAGAGGTGAAGATGAGGAGAGAAAGGAAGAGGACAGGGAGAAGATAGATGGAAAGAGAACTGTGATGTTAAGAGAGAGGGGCAAAGAAAAATGTGGTCCACCCTCTAGGGTGTCTCAGAATTTCCAAGGCAAAAGCTCCGTGTTCCCATGATAATCAGGTCCCGAGAGGAAAGGGGGCAGACAGCTGCTAGCTAGCAGCTCTCAAATTTAAGGCTCACAATAACTAGTAGATTTCCCAGCTAAGCAGAAAGAACTTCAGTTCAGCCCCTAGAGAGGTGCAGAATGAGGCCCCGGGGTCTCTATTAGCATATGGATTGTCTTGGTTTCTGGGATACCTGGGGTTCTCAGTGGGCAGGGACATTCAGCTCCTTCGTTGAGTGAGCATCTTGGGTACTTCCTCTGGGTCCTGCAATATTTGTGTAGAAGTGGTCTTTAGTTAAAAAAAAAAAAAAAAAATCATTTGAGCAGTCAGGACCAGACAAGAGAGGGAAGGAACTATATCCTAAGTGGGTCTGGCCAGCATCATTCCCCAAACCACTGTAGCCAGAATTTGGGCCATTTGCCTATTAGTTAGTTGACTGTTTGCAGAGCTCATTTCATGGGCCAGGCATTGGTGTTAGATCTAAAGAAACACAGGGCCTTTCTTGAAGAAGCCCATGGCCTGGTGGCAGAGGAAAACATGTACAATTAGAAAATGGTGTGGCCACTGGCATAGATCCTGTGTGAAGGCACAAAGGAGGCAATGGCAGCATGAAGGGAGGCTGTAAGAAGGATGACCACGTACATCACTGGGCCTAGGATGGGGCTGTGTCTGAGGTATAGCGGTAAACATGAAGGTGCCTTCCCGGGAAGTTCTTTGGGGCAGCTGGAATTGAGGTATGTGACAGTCAGATCAGGGAGGCCTTGAACTCTGTACTAAGGAATCTAGATTTTAAAAGGAGCCATGAAGATTGTCATGGAAGGGATGAGAAAAGATAAACTTTGCAGTTTAGAAATGGCACTCTTGCCGGACATGATGGCTCACATCTTTAATCCCAGCCCTCGGGAGGCAGAGGCAGGCAGATTTCTGAGTTCGAGGCCAGCCTGGTCTACAGAGTGAGTTCCAGGACAGCCAGGGCTATACAGAGAAACCCTGTCTCGAAAAACCAAAAAAAAAAAAAAAAAAAAAAAAAAAAAAAAAAAGAAAAGAAAAGAAAAGTATGACCTTAAAACACCTGCCAGGATTCCTCCTATGGCTTAGTTTGGGGCCCTTTGATGGGGGGGGGAGTAAGAGATGAAAAGGGTCAGGGCAGATGAGAGGGAAGGCTTCCCCCCCCCAAAAAAAAATCAGCAGTTAAGAGCACTGACTGGTCTTCCAGAGGCCCTGAGTTCAATTCCCAGCAACCATATGGTGGCTCACAACCATCTGTAATGAGATCCAATGCCCTCTTCTGGTGCGTCTGAAGAGAGTGATAGTGTACTCATATACATAAAATAAATAAATCTTTTTAAAAAATATACAAAAATGTTACTCCCTTCTCCTCTCTAGGTTCCTCTCTGCCAGCTCACCAGACTCTGGGCCTCCTCACTCTTCAGAGCTTTGTTCTTTGTAGCCTGAAGGACACCCCCCCCAGCAGGCAAGGAGTACCAGCCCCCTCATATCCACCCTCCCCTATTCTGAGGCAGGGACAGGCCAGATGCCTGGTTGTCCCTCTGAAGCCCCATATGGCCCTTCTCCATCCCACTCTGTGCCTAGGAGGCCGGCTTCTACAACCTTCCCCAACCAAACTCTGAGTCTGGGATTCCTCGTGGATTCCACACACAGTGGACATTAGCAAGCAGGAGTGAATCAGCCAGGGAAAATGCTATTCTACCTTGTTCCACTGAAGGTCATTGGGCCTATGCCTACAAGAACAGCTACAGTTCTTGCTGGGGTGGGAAACATGTCAGCCATTGGAGTGTAACCACTCTCTGGTGGTGTGTCACCTTCTCTGTACATTGTCAACCTTCCCTTGGTTACCCCATCTGTGGGAGTCTGCTTCTCAATAGAACCTTGAATGGCACAACAAGAAGCCTCGGAGAGAGGACACTACCCGGACGTAACATTTATTCCAGAAATTTTTCAGTAGTTCTATTCACATTCTTTACCGTGGGTCTTCAATATTGCCTAATAAATATTTGTCTGCCGGGTTGATGGACAGAGTATAGAGAAATTAAACAGAAAAAAAAAAAAATCTAACCTCAGGCCCTCGTCTTCTCGTGGCTCTCCATAGCTGTTGACAGTTTTGCAGAGAGTACAATGGCTAAAAAGGTGTTACTTTAGTCTTAGTGACAGAGAACTTGAGACCAGGAGATGTCAGGACCGTGCCACTAGATGGCTTGAAGCATGCAGTCACTCTTAGAGTCAGCAAATATTTGTGGGACATTTACCATGTTCAAGGTCCTATACTAGTAGAGACAGCAAGCGGGAAACAAAACATACCCCTGTTCTCACTGAGCACACAGCTTTGTTGATGAAACAGTTGATTAACCACGCTATTATAATTAAATAACCTTATCAGAGGTGTGAGTAGTGTGTGTGTGTGTTGAGTAAATACACAAAGAAGCACCAGTCCTGATTGTGTGCGTGTGCAGGCATGTGTGTGTGTGTCTGTGTGTGTGTGTGTGTACGTACATAGGGTGCAGTAAGTGAGTCTAGGCTAAGGTTGGGAATGAGTTGACAGGAACCAGGGTGGGGGTTGAGGGAGAAGGGCTAGAGATATGGAGAAAGAGAGGAGAGCATGTGCAAAGGCAGGCAGCTGGTGTCCTGAGAAAAAAAAGCAACAGTATGAAACTCAGGATGGAGAGTGTTGAGAAACTAGTCGGAGAACCGGTAGAGACCAGCTCAGACACAGGCGTCTAGGCTACTGGAGAGAGGTATTCTAGCTCGCCTTGAGCACGGCAGGGTTTGCACACAGGAAAAGGACTGGGTCAGATGCCTGCACTGAAGTCGTTAGCTGGAATACGGCTTGGTGAGAGGCTTGGGAAAAGGGAGACATTACGGAGACTGACACAGTAGATGAGGCTAGAGACAAAGAGACTGAAAAGGACCGGGTGGTGTCTGGTGTGCTGGAGACAGTGACTGAGACAGAGGCACATGACTCCCAGTCTCACTTGAGTCACTAAGAGAAGGATGGGAGTGGGTCAACCAGAACGCTCAAGATGAGGGGCTTCGTTTTCATCCAGGAGGGTCTGAGATGATGCACACATGCGAGCCAAAAGGAAGCCAGTTACAAGACCTGTTTGTGTGGACACTGGTTCTCAATCTGCTTCCTCTTTCTCTGCGCACCTTAAGCAACCAGCCTCCACAGCCCGTTTCGGTTGCCTGTCACCTGTGTTTTGACAGCATCTCCCAGTACCACAGGGGTGATGCACAGGGGTGATCAGTTGCCAGCACCGGGTGGGGACTCCAGAGGTAGGCTGCTAACCGGTCCCAAGAAGAGCCAGAAGTACAGGTGAGGAGCGGAGGCTAAAGCTTGGTTTGTGGGAATGTCACACTTAGGAGTTCTAGTTTATGTGGTGTGTGTGGGTGTAGTGTATGTGTGAGAGACAGACAGACAGACAGAGACGGAAGGATATGGAGCAGGGAAAGACTATGGTAAAACCTCAGCCCAGGATGCATTCCCTGGTGGGCATGTGCAGGTGAATTCGAGGCAGGGAGGCCAATGAGAGACTGCTCCACATGCATGAGGGTTTGTTTGTTTTGCATTGATTGACTGTGTGTGAGGGAGTGTGCAAGCCCGAGCCCCCTCTTCTACCATGGGGGCCAGCTCAGGGACTGAACTCAGGTTGCCAGGGTTGGTGGCAAGTGTCTTCTACCAGTTGAGCTATCTTGCTGGCCCAAGCTTTATTTTTCTAATTAAATTAGTAAAGATTTAAAAATTGATCACATGGGTATGTTTTAAGAAAATGAGCATAATAGTTGATTGCTACTGAGTCTGTTGGTCTAACCTTTCTGGGGGGCCATCTTCTCAATGTGTCAATAGCTTTCAAAAACTCCATGCCCTTTCTTGTGTGTGTGTGTGTGTGTGTGTGTGTATGTGCAAAAGAGAGGGAGAAACACACACAGACATGCAGGCAGACAGACAGACACAAATGGTAAGACTCAAACCCAGGAACTGACACACAGGCTGCATTCTGCCGCTGAGGTATATCCCCAGTCTCCAAATTCATACATTTTTGACCTACTACTTTCCTGTTTTCCAATTATTTACGGTTATATACTTAGATTTATCATGCAAGAGGCTTAGGCCGCAGTGTGAGTGTGGAAGCCAGGGGGCAGGTTTTGGGTGCAGCTTCTCCCCGGCTACCATGCAGCTTCAGGGACTCAAACTCACGCAGTTACTCTTTTACCCTTCTTGTTTGTTTTTGGTTTTGGTTTTTTGAGACAGGGTTTCTCTGTGTAGCCCTGGCTGTCCTGGAACTCACTCTGTAGACCAGGCTGGCCTCGAACTCAGAAATCTGCCTGCCT
>NC_034595.1:68515344-68534328 GCF_900095145.1 Mus pahari
TTCTAGGCCAGCCTGGTCTACAGTTGGGGCCATACAATAAAATAAACAAACACACAAATAAAACTGCATATTTAACAATGTTCACTGGTGTTTTATGTTATGAATAATAACAAATAAATGAGAAAGAAAAATGAAGCATCTAAATATTCATGGAGGGAAAATGGCTAAGCATCAAAGCATACTGTACAATGAAATATTTTGGTATCATTAGGGAAGGGGTTTGAAAGCTCATTTAATGGAATTAGAAATTGCTAGCAATAAAATGTTAAGTAGAAAAAACATGATATAAATGTGTTCTGGACAAGATTCTGGAAGAGAAAAAGGACGCTGATCATTGGGCCAGTTGGGGGATCTGCAGCTCAGTGAGTAGCCGATTAGCAGTTTAGCTAAATAATAACGGTACCAATGCTAACATCTTAGCTTTCAATCTGCTTTTGCTTTTGAGACAATCTCATTTTGTACCTCACACTGCTCTTGAACTTGAACTCCTGCCTCAGTCTGTTGGGATGTCAGTGTGGTTCAGCATGCCTAGCAAATTCTTAGCCTTGATGGCGGTGCCACGGTGTTGTGAGGTATTTGCCCCCCCCTAATCTGGGTAAAGGGCCTGCAGAGAGACCTCTCTATCGGTGTCTGAGTCTGTAAGTCTGCCGCTAATGTTTCCTGAGTGCTTAGATACAGCAAGCATTGAACCTAACACCTTCCTAGCTGATCCTCCCGTGAAGTCATCCGAGGAGAAGTCACATCTCCCCAGGAAGCAGGTAGTATGACAGACAGGTCATCTCACCAGCAGGACAACAGAGGCACCAAGTCACACAGCTTTTAATTGGCAAGGACACAGGTCTTATTTAGGCATTCACACGATTCTAACACGTGCGCTTTTTCAATTTGGCATTGAGAAAGGAAACAGAGTATGAGATGGATAACAGTTATCCCTGTGAAGTGGGATCAGGGGTGGGTTTTTCCCTCCCCATTGTGAGTGGTTCTAGGAGGGGAGAGGATAAAAGAAAGAACGGCCAGGACTTGCTTGTCTAATTAGATATGGGTGATAAATAAAGGCAGGAATTTCCTCTTCCAGCAGCACAGAGGGCAAGAGGGGGGCAGATTTACAGGGGCTGAGGGAAGACAACTTGGGTTTCTGTGGTGGGGGATGGCTCAAGTGACACTAGGAAAGTGCCCACATTTGGGAGACACCATGGGAGAAAGGGACGAGGGATCCTTGTCCCAAGGTGACCGCGGATTTGTATGGTAGGAAGCAGTCCAGATCTGAAATCCCCCCACTGCGTGACTATGCTGTACTTCAGAGACACTCTCGGGGTCCAGAGGGGCAAGGTTAAGGTAATGCAGGAATCTGCTGCAGGCCGAGGTGTTCAGGGAGGCTCCCGTTCCTGAGAATGTACAGAAGGCGACCTTTGTATGGCATCTAGAGTACCCTCCTCTCCCATTCTCCCCATGGCTTTTTTTTCCCCATTAGGCACATCACTGAAGAGAAGTCCTCAGATTAGATATGGGTGAGTCCTCCATTCCCTGGAATGGAGGTGTGCAGGGAGGGGAGGCCAGCCCTATTGTCTCTGAGCTCTGAAAAACTTCCATTCTCTGCACAGAACTCAAAAGCCCTCCAGCAAACAGGCACCCATAGACTAGCACACAGTAGGCCCTGGCCTGTCAACGGCCTTAATTATATCTATCCTGCTTATTTATCTCTCTCTCTCTCTCTCTCTCTCTCTCTCTCTCTCTCTCTCTTTTTTTTTTTCTCTCTCTCTGTCTGGGTTTCTGTCTCGAACTCAGAAATCCGCCTGTCTCTGCCTCCCGAGTGCTGGGATTAAAGGCGTGCGCCACCACGCCCGGCCTTATCTATCTCTTATTCCTGCTTCTCTCAGCTGTAGTGGGAGGGTCAGTCTGGCCCTCCTGGACTCTTACCACGGACTGGCCTTAATCCATTTCTCTTAGCCCCCCAGTACCTCCTCGCCTTGCTCAAGGGCCTACTAGGATGGAGAGCTGGCAGGAGGCGGTCTACAGCCCAGTTGTTTGCCGGGGTAGGAATTGAACGCAAGCGATGATGTACGTGCTAGGCTAGCACTCTACCAACTGAGCTATGGCCCCCATCCCCTAGCCCATCTCCTTCTATGTAGAGGTCAATAGCGCTCTAAGGCCCAAGGCCTTCCCAAGCTTCTGCTCTGCCCAGGATAAACTTCAAACTTAAGTTTGTTTCTAGGACCCTTCAGAGCTGTCTGTTGAGGACAGGGACCTTGGGGTGGCTTAGAGTCCCGGTTATGGCTCATTTTGGAGACTGAACAGATGGCGCCCACACATAGGATAAATAAACCAATGAATTCTGAGAAAACAACATGTCGCTACTGCTTTGCAGAATCATTGCTCCCACTTCCTCAGGGAGAAAGGGTCAGTCTGCCAGCTAAGAGGCTGGCCTGGGGGCTCTCTCCAGGGCTCCCTGCAGCGTGGCCTGTTTGTCTAAGTGGGGAACACATGCTTTTCATGGACCATCACTGCTTTCTCTCTGGCGGTCCTTCACTCCCACTGGAGGGGCCGGGCAAGACACAGACAGAGGGAGGCCACCACAATGGGGGACAGAACTTGGAAGGAAGAGACATCAGGGCTGGTTAAGAAAGGGAGTTCTGACACTTTAGGACACTGGCAGGTGGAAAAACATCACCGCACAGTTAGCACAGGGACTCAGTCTAGGAAGGGTGCAGGATGGAGACCATCCCTCAGACCCCCCCCCCGCCCTGTCTGAGACCCTCCAAGAAGGCTGGGAGAGGAAATCCTGACCTATTATGACCTGTTCCATCTGCTCTGACAGGGCCTAGGGAAAGTGAAAAGCCTGTTTGGTGGAAAGAGGGGCTCACTGATGGCTAGGGAGACTTCCCAGAGGGAAACCCCCAGGATTTGGTCTTCAAGAAGGATCAGGAGAGTATCAAATGGAGGCTGAGGGGGGTGGGGGGTGTCAGGGTGAGGAGCCTGCGGGGCAGGAGCGCACCCCAGTTAATGGAATAGCCAAGTATAAATGCAAGCGGCAAAGGAGAGCTTGGGTCCACAGATGGGGAATCTGCCAGGGGTGGGGGGCAGTTTAGACAGGGCTTAGAGTGCCATGCTGGCAGCAGGGATGGCAAGGAGAGACGGATGGTGGACACCACCTGGGAGAATCGGGGACAATGTGAAACACACTGTGCTGAGGAGGACCCAAACCAAGTCAGCACCATAATATGGGATCCATAGGCTCTAGTGACCAGTGGGACATGGGAGGTGTAGAATCGAGACAGGAGGCTGAGGGTGCCTAAGCGTCTACAGGGATCTATAGGCGGTATCAGCTTAGGGAGCTGAAGTTCACCTACAGGGATCTGCTCATGGTGGCAGTGGAAATAAGGAAAGTAATCAAGTCATGTGCTAATGTATGGGAGTGGTGGGGGAGGGGGGAGGGGCTAACAGCCACGGGCAGAGTCCAGGTGGAGATAATCAGCATGCAGTCAGTATCCTATGCCAGTCTGCGGCATCCTTGCTGAAGACCACTTCAGGATCTCATGACTGAGTAATTGAGAGAGTGATAATGTCATCAACGGAGATAAGGCCTGCGGAGGGTGCATTGTGGAGCACATGGGTGAGGAGGGGGAGACTCCGTTCTTAGATTTCTGTGGGACAGAGCACAGAGGACATTCACCAGGCGGTTGGAAAAAATGGGAGGCCAGGTTTGGAGCCTTATAAGTATGATAGCCGAGTGCAGGAAGGGTGAGCTCATCAGACTGAAGTGCATGCTGGGAGAGAGGGGACCAAGATGGAAGCCCCCTGAGAACACCTCGTGTTATTTAGGGTGGGTGGATGAAAAGAGAGGGTGTTGGCAAAGGGCCAGGGAGAGGGTAACGAGAGAGACAGGGACAGATAAAGGTTGAGAAAGGTGCTAAGATGGGTGGGGACCAAGATGAACTTGGGATTTGGATTAATGACCTTCGAGAGAACAGATCCAATAAAGAGTTAAGGATGGTGGCAGAAACGAGGCAGCTGCGAGAAATGGAGGAGCTTAAATAGAAATAAACTCTGCGCAGTGAGGCTGGGAAGGAGTTGGAAACGCGAGCAATGAGGGTTTGAAGGATGCGCTTTCTAATGTAGGGAAAAGCCCGTCTGGCTGTACCACACAGTATACAAAATGATGTCTCCAATGTTTACAGGCTGCTGGTGGTACCATTCTTGGTCCCGGGATCTCTTATGCTCCAGATCCAGGGGTTCTGTGTGCCAACAGCTTGGGAGGAAGGATCCCTCTCCCCCTGTGATGCTTTTGAACATCTCGGCTCCCCTCAGCCTTCTTTCTGCCCTGCCACCTTCTCTCCCTGTCTATACTGAGTGCCTGCTATGTGCCATCTGCATGAGGGATATGATTCAGAATTTAGGGAATGCGAGGGAGGACTCACAGGGGAGGAGATATGCAGCCACTGCAGCAGGTGCGATGGAGTCTCCAGGGCTCTCTGACTGACTAGAAGTGAGCAGAGGGGAAAGGAGGGCAAGAGGTTGGCTCAGAAGGTGTGACACTCAAGGCCTCTCGTGTCTACCCAGAGCTAGAGCTTGGTGCATGGACACCGTGAGGCAGGCACTCCATCTCGAGGTAACATGATCCTGTAGCGCAGGGCTCCTCTGATGTGGGCTGCTTGCCTTTTACAGCATTAGGGGAGCAACATTTCATGGAAAATTCAATAAATCCCCCTGTACAGCCAGACGTCTGTAAACAATGGCTTCCAAATTCAATCAGGCTGGGGACCCGCAGCAGCATTTATGAGCTCTAACGTGGAATATTATATAGGGGCGTGAGTAGCGGGTGGGGCTGGGTGGGGTGGGGTGGGGGAGGGACTTCCTGGAAGAAGAAAGCTCCGGAGCTTCCAGCTCGCGAGATGCAGATGACTCTCTGGGTAGAAACGGCACAGGGACTCTTGGGTGGGCCTGAGGGCCACCGAACAAAAGTCCTAGGGTTGGGAAGGAGGGCAGAGAGTTGGCCTTTCGGCAATGGCTGTGGGGGAAGTGGGGTCGGAGCGGCCAAGGCTGAGAGTGAGCTCCCTAGCTCCCTCCATGATCTCATCTGGGCAGGAGCAATGGACCACGGTCGACTCAGCTCATCACCTTTGTCGTACAGCAAGGCCCCACAGCTTCTGAATCTTGCTATGACATGGGGCCTGGTCAAATGCTTTGGGAACTAGACTCCACATCTGTCTCAGGTTCAGACAGTCCCTTCCTCTGCGCAGGAGGACATATCATGAAGTAGAGGGCCACGTGGACATGTCTTTTGATGACTATGTCCCACTAGGCTATATCAGGGATCTCTCCTATCTTTAGGCCCCCTTGATTTCTGTTTTTCTTTAAACCTGCCTGGTGTGGCCAGCTCTCCTAATCTCTGCCTCCTCCTCTGCTCTGGTTAACAGGCTCTCTCTGGCCTAGGTAAGAGAAGCCAGTATGAGAGGTTCTGGGAAAAGGCAAGAACAGAGGCTCTGGTTTCGAAGTTGAGTTCCAGCTACTGGCCAGCTCTGGTATACTTTCCTCTTCCTCTTCTTCCTCCTCTTTTTCCTCCTCTTCCTCCTCCTCTGCTTCTTTTCCTTCTTTTTTGGGAGGGTGGGGGTGGGGGAAGGTTTCACCATATGTCCTAGAACTCACTCAGTAGACCAGGCTGGCCTGGAACTCACAGAGACCTGCCTGCCTCTGCCTGTCCAGTGCTGGGGTTAAAGGGCCAGTGCTCTTCTGCAGCTTAGGGTGTCTCTGTACAAAGTGCCTGGGTGGGTGAGGTGAGAGCTCTGGCATCCTCCTTCATGCGTTTCTCAAACTTCTTCCAGCAAAGCTCCAGGAACCACCAGGCGCTGTCCCCTCCAACAGAGGACACCCAGTGTGCACCAGGTCCTCTTCTGCTTTATCTCCCAGGGTCCTCTGGGACCAGCTGGACTGATTTGCATTCAAGAAGAACATCCAAGGGAGTAAAAGACAGGGCCGCGTTGAGCACATGGAATTGGGGAGGAGGGGGAGACTCAGAAGGCTCTCATGTGCTTTTCTGGAGAACTGAGGTGGCTGAGCCAGCAGGGCAGCACCCCCCCCACTGACCCTACCCCATTGTGTACAGCTCCGTTCCCAGGGTCAAGAGCAGTGTTGACACTTGGCACATGCTCAGTAAAGGGATGAATTAATCCAGCCTTAATCTCCATTTTCTTCTAGTTCTCTCAGATGGTCCCAGAAGAATGCAGGGTATGCTTTCCAGAACATTCAGTGACTGTTCTTAAAAGACAGATGTTGACTCCTGCCCCTGTGTGACCCCGGTAAACTGGACAGGCTCTCTCATGCCAGAGGCATGGGCAGAACCACAGCCAGGAAGGTTTCTTGCGCCCACCGCTAGAATCAAGAGCCTAGAAGGAGGTAATGTTTTTGCAGGCCAGCTTCCCTAGGGTTCTCAGCCTTTGGAGACTGTGGAGATGTGACTTCCACGAATATAAACAGACTATACTTTCCTCTCACCAGAGACGGTTCCGTGGGGTTGTCTAGTCAGTCTTAAGGCACAGGACAACAATGAGAAGACAGCTCAGAGCATCGCTAGGCCTTGTAAAGGATTCATCCTGGGGGTAGACTCTGCACCCAGCACAGCTGTGTTACCTCAATCAGAGCCCCCTCCCCATGGTCCAGGGGGAACATATCAGTTCCATCCTTGTTGCACCTAGAGGAAATTACGGAGGCTCACAGAAACTAAATGGCCAAGAGGAGGAGGACTAGGACACAATGTGAGATGAAGCTATGTGCCACCACAGCCTGCTGCCTCAGAAGGTAATGACCAGCGACTGATTCCCACTCCCCAGCTTACCTAGTGCTGAGCCCTGGCAGGGGTCAAGCCTTCTCCTATGCCTCTAGGCCACTCTCGGTCCCAGCCTCCCTAAAGGTCTTCAGGAAGGACCTTGGCCAGAGGCAGCAGGATCTCCATGGAGAAGGGCGAGCTGAGCCAAGGCTGCAGCTCTCTCTGATCTTAGCTACAGAGACAAGCTGGAGGCTTGGCTGTCCAACGGGGACCAGTTCAAGCAGTGGGGCAAGACGGCAAGAGTCACACAGCCCCATCTCTCTACATTGTTCATCTGTTTATAAATACCACCCACCTGGAGGGAGGGGGTCCAATGGCCACCTTTTGGTTTTCCATTTGGCAGGACAAGGCTGGGAGAAGCCCAAGGTGACAGATTCTCAGGGGTATGCTCCCTCCAACCCTGTAGCCAGATACCCTGCATCAGGTTCTGAGACACTGAGACTAGAACATACTGCCTCCTTTGCAGTTTTTTTTAAAGATAAAATATATTACAGCACCATATTCTCTGAATGCCCCAGTCACATATTCATGCCCATACACACAGCTCCAATGTTCACTTCCACAACTCATGTGCTCTGTACTCCAGCTCTCTCTCTCTCTCTCTCTCTCTCTCTCTCTCTCTCTCNCTCTCTCTCTCTCTCTCTCTCTCTCTCTCTCTCTCTCTCTCTCTCTCATTCTCCCTGCTAGCTGCTGTAAGGATCAGTCCCCAAAGAAAAATGCCCAATTTGTCATGTCATGTCCAGCTGTTAACCTCCCGTCGGTAAGCCATGGGGAAGACTTACTTTCTCCTATTTATTTATTTGCCACTTGGACAATAGAAGGCCCCAGGCCTGCTGAGTTCTCCATAATAAAGCCACCAACGATCTCCCCCATTGCCCCCTCCCCTCCCCCCACCCCCATGTCAACAACACTAGCCAACCTGCAGGTGTCACTGGGCATTAACCCCAGGCTTAACTCTGGATCTGCTGAACCGGAGGGGAGGGGGAGGGGCGAAGCCAGCGATGGTGGGGGGTCTGATGGGGAGGTCTTCTCACAAAGAGGAAGGCCTTGGGATGGGCCGGCTCATAACCATCCCTCCGGAAAGCTCACTGCGCTGAGGCAGGGGGAGGGAGAGAGGGAGGGAGGGACCAGCCAAATAAAGCCGCTCCTTCTTCCCAGCCTCCCCAGTGGTCTCCAGGCAGTGCCTCTGCGGGCACCCCACTCACCGCGCCTAGCAACCCTGCTGAGAGACCGGCCCTCAGGAATGAGGCTCAGCCCGGCTGGCTAAGGAGTGGCTGGGGCCCGGAGGAGAGGCTCCAGCTCACCCCACCCCCCAGCTCCCAGAGTGACTGCTCCTTTTTCCAGCTCAATCCTGCTCCCCTCTCCAGGCCCAATGTGCCAAGGAAAGATTCAGGAGGCACAGATGGCAAAGTCCTTCCTCGCCTCCACAGATAAACACTGGGGACTCCAGCAAGTCAGAGACAAGATGGGGATGGGGAGCCCCGGGAGCCCCCTGCCTCGGCAGCTCTTCCTCTGTTGAGATGTCACATTGAGTTATGGGTCACGTGGAGGTGTAGCCTCCGTGGTCACTCATCCAGGGCCCTGCCTCTCTTTTGTTAATAATCCTGTCTTCCTTGGAACCTTTGCTTTTTCCAAGTACAATTTTGGAAATTAAGGTTACTTGGGATTGAGGACCCAAGTCCTCACTCCCAAGCCATCTTTTCAGTAAGTTCCCTACGCCCTGGTGACAGCTTCACTCCCAACACCATCTAAGTGTTAGGCAGACATCTTTCTTTTTTTTTTTTTTTAAGACTTATTTATTTATTATGTGTAAGTACACTGTAGCTGTTTTCAGACACACCAGAAGAAGACATCTGATCTCATTACAGATGGTTGTGAGCCACCATGTGGTTGCTGGGATTTGAACTCAGGACCTCCAGAAGAGCAGTCAGTGTTCTTAACCGCTGAGCCATCTCACCAGCCCTCAGGCAGACATCTTAACAAGCAGAGATTCTAGCAAGGCTTGAAGCTGAATGTGTAGTCCTCTAAGGATGCCCTCCGGGAGGCCACAATCTTGGTCTAGTGGTACCCGGTTCCCTGGGAGCTTCTGGTGCATCTTTGTTAATTGTCAAGCTGATGGTGGAGATGGGAAACATCTAGTACACTGAAAACTGATATGATAAAGCTGCCTTAAGGATGATCTGGACAGACTATGTTGCCCCATCTGTTATTGGCTGCTGCCAACATGTACGTGAGAAACGGCAGAGAAGCCTATGAGATGGCTTCAGGGGGTTGGAGGCCAATTCTCATGACCTGAGTTTGATCTCTGGACCCTACGTAGTGAAAGAGAGAACAAACTCACACAAGTTGCCCTCTATATAGGGAGGGGAGGGAAAGGAGGAAGAAGTGGAAGAGGAGGAAGACCAGCTAAGAAGAAGGAGGAAGAGGAGACCAGCTAGCTGATCTGATGGGAAAGAGATCCATGACCCTGGCCAACAGGCAGGCCCTCTGTTACATGAGTTCTGATTGCCACAATGAAGGGAATAAGGGTCACGTTCCATGTGAGGGACTTCAAAAGGAATTTTCTCAGGATTATATTTTATACAGTTTACCCAGGAAACACATGGTAAGAGGGATATTGAGGGTTTCAGCCATCTGGAGCAGGTGACAAGAAGGGGACATACCTGTATCACCCGGCGACAGGGCAGGATCCCTGTTGGATGTGTGAAGAGCTCAGGGCCCTCCCAAGTTCCACCTTCTGGCAGGCCATCTCCAAGTCCCCGCTGGGAGGCCTTGGGAAGCAGTACTCCCCAAGGAGTGTAGTAATGACTCAGCTAGAAGCCGCAGCTAGGAAGCAGGTTTCTAAAGAATCTTCCAGCAAGTTTTCAGAAGGCAGGGTTCTAGAGACATCACAATCCACCAAGGAGAGATGATGCACGACATGGGACACTGTGGGGTGCTCCCAGGTTTAGACCTAGCTGGTCACTAGCTGTGTGGCTTTTATTAAGTTCCTTGACTTTTCTGAGGTTGGGTTTCCTCTTCCAGAAAGGGATCATAAGGATACTCGCCCACTTCCCAGTTGCTGGGAAGATTATGTGAAGTAACTTAAGAGAGGTGCCCAAAGTAACCCCATCACTCTGCAAACATGGGATACATATTGATCACCACCACCTTAACTTGGTTTAGTCTCTGCCTCTAGGAAGAAGGCAATTTGCCACCGTACCCAGAGGCCTCCGTCCCTGCCCTGTTCTGTCCAAGAGTTTGTTTGGTCTTTCTCCCTCCTACAACACCGCCCCCGGTCCCAGAGAGAGACACCAAGGTGGCTGGCTTGTGTAGGGGGTCTGTAGGTATTTCTCATCTGGTCTGAATAGCAGGCATTAAAATGCATTTTGGTTCACCCAGGACAATAAAGGGAAAAAAAGGAAGCTTTAAGTCACTAATAAAAATCAAATGTAGGCCGTTTGCAGGAGTGATCAGCTTGGAGCTTTGCTGTTCTCGTGTTAAGGGTCTGAAGCCATAAATAACTTCCCCAGAAGAAGGCAGAGGCGAGGGGGAGTGAGTGAGAGGGAAGGCAGCCACACAAAATTTTTCATTTTTCTCCATAAATCATTTCAGCGTGCGATAATATTTGTTTTTTCTAATGAGTCTCTTGTGGTCCATTCCAGGAGCTAACATCAGGGCCTGTCAGGGGGTGATCTGTGGTACAGTTCAACGCTTTACAAAAACTGCCTGCTACACAGATTTTCCCCCCCTCTTCCTTATGCTAAGTATTCATGAGGACCATTATTCTGTGGCTGGGCCTTAGTCTTCCTTTCGGATCAGCAGCTTTGGCGTCATGGTCTGTGGATGTTGTCGGGACTTGCTGAGGCCAGGGGAAGGGATATGGGTAAGGAGGAAAGGAAGGCTGCCTCACAGGGATCCTTGGGATGCTGCTATCAGGTACAAGCTTTGATCTTGGTTGAGGAGAGAGGGCACAGTTCAAAGCTCAGCTAGGGCTGGGACAACACTTCTTAATCTATGGGCAGCCCTTAGAAGAATGGGCGAGACCACCAACCAGGCCATAGAGAGGCAAGGCAGAGGTTTGATCAGTAAGACCGACTGAACATGCTCGAGAGCTGGAAGTTTATCTTGGAGGCAAAAGGAACTGTTCACAGTTTTACAAAGAACAGTTTCACTGGTTATGACTAACCCCTGCACGTGGAGGCAGGAGGCTGATGTCAGGACCCCGTCACCAACAGCAAAGGAAAGCAACAGCCTGAAAGGATGACACTCGTGCTTTGTGACTTTTCTGCCTGTGCAGTATGAGTCGAGAAAGGGGAGTGCAGGTTAGAGGAAGCAAGGTGGGAGACAGAAGTATATGTGTGTGTGTCTCTATAGACACACATTTATTTACTATTTATTTGCAACAGGATTTCACTGTGTAGACCTGGCTGGCCTTGAACTCTTAGAGATCTGCTTGCCTCTGCCTCTTAAGTGCTGGGATTAAAGGTCTCCATTGCCTTGCCTGGCTCTTGACAAATTCTGGAAGCATAGTAGAGTTGAGGTAGTCGGTGACAAGACAGTAGATCCCAATGGATTTGGGGATTGTTTAGTAAAACCCTACCGGTCCTTTGGGCTGATCTTGGTGCTACCTCTTCTGAGGTGTCACCTCCCTCTCTCCAGCTTGGATCACAGATCCTCTCAGCTCCCGTGAGACCTTTGCATACCTCTCCTCCCTCGATGTCACATTGTGCCTTGACCATTACTTTGAGCTCAAGGGACCACATGCTACAGGAATTCTTGCACCTCGCTAGCCAATATGGTATATGGCACAAAGGGCCCTCTGCAGTGCTTGCTTTGAATAAACAAATATGCAAATGAACAAATGAAAACAAAACAAAACAACCCCCCCCCCCCAGAAACTCAGGGTGGAGAGCTTTAGAATTTAGGGTCAGATGTTGTTACTAAGCCACCTCAGGCGACTGGGCGGCTGCGGCCCACTCCCTCGCCTGTGCTCGAGAGTTCCCCAGTCCCCAGAAAAGAACAAGAAGAAGGAGAATGCCTGAGGAGAAGTAGGGGGCTGAGGGGAGACAGTTTAAGGAAAGCAGGTATTATGGCTTGAATCGGAAGTGTCCTAAAGGCTCACTTACTGAAAGCTCTCTTGGGTCTCAGTGGAATGAGGTTCAGCCACATGGGGCATTTAAGAAGTGATTGGGCCGGGCACTGGTGACATACACCTGTAATCCCAGTACTGGAGGCAGAGGACGAGGCAGACGGATCTCTGCATTCAAGGCCAGCCTGGTCTATAGAGTGAGTTCCAAGACAGCCAGGGCTATACAGAAAAACCATGTCTTTAAAACAAACAAACAAAACCCCAGAGGTGATCGAATCATAAGGTGTTAACATCAATAGATGAGACAGCTACAGGCTTTTAGGAGGTGAGGGCCTAGCTGGAGGCCGTAGGCCACTGGGAGTGTGTACTTAAGCACTAGTGCCCTACTGCATCCTCCCCTCTCTGTGACAGTTTACTTCACCTTGGGCCCAAAGCGCTGGAGCCAGCCAACTTACTTCTGACACCTCTGAAACCTTGAACCAAAATATACCTTCTGCTCTTTAAGTTGACTCCACTTAGGCATTTTGTGGCAGTGACTGTATGTGGACGGACATGGTTTTAAAGAAGCATTTATAGGGTAAAGCAGACAGGGAGAAAAGAGTAGAAGAAAGCACAGGAGAGAGCCATGGGTCCTAGCTGGATAACCGTACCCGGGAAATACTGGTCGCTGTTCGAAAGCAGGTCTCCCCATGTTGGGATCCTCAGCAGTTTTACCAACAACTTAACGCTGTAAACAACTGGGGTAACAGATTTATGGTGAGACCAGGCTGGGGACTGACAGCAAGATGGAATACAGAATCTGGATTCAAAGCCCCTTTCTGCAAGTTGGAACTCGAGTGAAATGCAACGGAGAAAGAGACAGCTCCTACGTGTGGCAAAAAATGATGACAAATCCCAGAAGTGTAGACTGGATGAGTTTATGCTTTGAGAAGAGTTCATGGGAAGGAATTCCATGCGAATTTACAAGTGTGAGGACATGTGTTCCTATCCCATGAACCTACACAAAGCAGATGGGGTAGTAGTCACCTTTGACCTCAGCACCGAGGAGATGGGAGGTAGAGATGGGCGAACACCTGGAAGCTCACTGGACAGCTGACCTGGTATACACAGCAGCAAATGAGAGACCCTTTCTCAAGGTGGAAGGTGGGACCCACACCTGTCCTTTAATCTCTACACAGGAGCCATTGTGTGTGCATGCTCGTGAGAGCGCACATACACACATGCACATACATGTGTACAAGTACACATAAGATAAAAAAGAAAAACACAGAAAAGGGACATTTTTCTTTTAGTTTGTTGACTGAAAGTGGAACGGGGCTCCCAGCATGGTCATTGGTCATTGGGTTCAGATCAAGTTTTGAAGACCTGTTTGACCACTATCAAATTTGAAGGTCTGACGTAGGAAGGGATTGGTTGTAGACCATGACCATGCAAGGGAGTCTCTCTCTCTCTCTCTCTCTCTCTCTCTCTCTCTCTCTCTCTCTCTCTCTCTCTCTTCCTCTGTACACCGAGGGATAGATGGGAGAGAGAGATAAAGGGGAATGCAGGACAGAGCTAGTGAGATAAACACTGTCATGGGCCGTTTCTATCATGTACTCACAAGAGCATAATAAAGCCCTTGTAATATACTAGAACTTGTGTGGTCCCGGGGCCTCATTTGCATACTAATTACTGAGTGCAAATGGGACCGAGGGGTAGGGAGGAAGGGTGGGGGAGGCATGCAGGGAGCGAGGGGCCTGGACTGTTTGCTCTGCCATTTCATATCATGCTAACAAGCTAATCCGGCGTGCAGTTAGCTCCTGATATATAACTGCTCATTAGTATTATAATAAAGTACATGAAACAACCATAAAACGTTATATACTGCACAAGTGTTGTTTTCTTGCCAATTATCTGCAGGCGGATTTATCACCACAGTTGTTTCGAATTCCCCTTGGTGAGGTTTGGGCGGAATAAAGAAAGGTGTTGGTGGCGGCGGCAGCAGAGGGGGGCCTTTTTGAGGGGCAGACCATGTGTTTTCTTAAGTAGCACTTACTGATGCGCCATTTCATGAGAGTGAAGCTAGAGATCCATCCTTCCCATCTCCACAGCCTAGCAGCTCCAGAGGAAAGAGGAGAGTGAGAGCTGAGGAGGCTTGCAGGCCCCTGGCTTTCGGGGTGACTCAGAACCCCCGGATGCGGAGGCCTGTGTCTATTTAGTGGGGTCTTACAGTGCCACATGGAAGGCGCCTGTTCAGGAGCAGAGCTCTACTCCTGCAGCATTCTCCCCGTAGTGCGCCCATGGTGATCTCTACCCAGGACTCTGGTGCCTCCACCCAAGGCGCCCTGGAGATCAGCAGCAGATCCTTCAGAGATTCCGGTTTTGCCTCTGTGGCCTCAGGGCCATCCAGACACGCCCAGCAAGCGAGGGATCTGACTTTCCCTCCCTGGCTAATATAAGACAGGCCTTCCGTGGGCTTTCCTGGGATAGGAAGAGGCTTTGGGGCCCCGCTGTGCATCATGGCTGGGTCTCACTGTGACTGCGCAAAGCAGGACTTGTGCACGGTGTGTCACAGCCTCATGGGAAGGTCTCTTTGAACAGCTCATGCACAAGGAAAACCACTAGTTCCCACAGCCTGTCAGGAATGGGTTATGGGACCCAAGACGCCAGTTCTTCAAAGGCAGCTCCTGATTGCAAGTCTCACCCAGGCCCTGTACAGCTGGCCTCCCACATCCCCAAGGGACCCTCACCTTTGGTAAGTGGTGGATCTTACTAGGAGCTGAATGGACAGTCAGTGACACAAGGCTTTGTGCTGTGTCAGGGCTAGGAGTGGGGATCAGGAAACAGGCTAACCTTAACAGCTAAGGATCAACCTCTGGATCTGCCTCTTAGTGATCTCCTCATTCACAAGTGGCAGCCACATTTTTAAGACCACTTGTCTTGGACTCTGAGCTCCTTGCAAGCACCATAATAGTAACTGCATTTCCCAGAAGAGCCTACCTCCTCCAGGGACGGTGTACCTAGGAATAGGGGGATGCACAGTACCCCAAGCTCAGCTACCCTTGGCTGTCCTTGGTCACATCCACCTGCTCAACCCCATTGCCTTTCCACCTTTGAATAACTAAAAAAGCCTAACATTTAAAATATTTAGTGTATTTCTATCCCAGATATGTTTCTTTGTTGCCTTAGTTCTTTATATCTTTTAAATTAAAGTAATTAACTGATCCATTTTTTTGAGACTGGGTTTCACTATATAACCAAAGCTGGCCTGAACTTAATCTTCCTGTTCTCAAGTGCCGGGATGACAGTTGTGCATTGGTATCACTACACCTGACTCACACACTGTGTGTGCTTGTGTGTGCAGGGTAGAGAAGGGTCTTAGCTCTGGGTGGCCTCAAATTCCCTATGTAGGTGAGGATGAACTTGAACTTCTGATCCTTCTGCCTCCCTGAGGGCTGGGATCACACTCCGTTTATGGAGGCATAGGGATTGAGCCAGGGCTTTGTGCACCTTAGACCAGCACATTGCCAACCAAGCTACAACCCCAGGTTTCTCTACACTCTAGAGGCTACCCGTCCACATCCAACCACAGATGTCCACAGAAGGGACCATTTGACTGTGGAGCTCTGACACTCAGGATTTAGGCTGATGATTACAGTTCTCTCCCACCTACAATTGCAAGTTTTATGACTGAGTCATTCAGAAGGCACCGTGATGACAACGGTGATAAAGAAGTATTCCATACTTGGTAATCTAGAGTCCAAGTGGAGAAGCGGTTGGTGGTGATGCACATTTCGACAGAGCGCACAGTGACCTCTGGCTTCAGCCTCCTCTCCTGTACCATGGCCTGCACTCCTCGCACACACAGCACAGAACTAGGTCTAGTTTCACTCACCAGACTCTCATCTCTTTGCTTTGGCTCGTTCTGATCCTTCCACTGGAACACATACTCCCCTTCTCAGATGTCATCTTTTCAACTGGCTTGGGCATAATTCTTCTACAGGGGGTTTTGTTGACACTCCAGTCCCAGTATGATCTAAAAGACCCTTTATCCATCCAAAGTACCCTGTACTTACCTCTATGTTGTTGTCAGTGGCTTTTGAACCTCTTCAGAGCAGAGGCATTATTGATGCCTTATTTTTTTATAGTCATAACCTATTCACACAAAACTTGGATCTGGACAAGCTTTAAATATGGGCTTTCATTTACCACACACTTTGGGAGCACTGAGACTGAGGGAGCACAAACTGAGTCTAGGGGAAGCACTAACTGAGACTGGAGGAGCACCAACTGAGACTGGGGGGAGCACCAACTGAGCCTGGGGGAGCACCAACTGAGCCTGGGGGAGCACCAACTGAGACTGGGGGAGCACCAACTGAGACTGGGGGAGCATCAGCTGAGACTGGGGGAGCATCAACTGGGACTGAGGGAGCATCAGCTGAGGTTGAGGGAGCACCAGCTGAGACTGAGGGAACACCAACTGAGACTGGGGGAAGCACCAACTGAGATTGGGGGAGCACCACCTGAGACTGGAGGAGCACCAACTGAGATTGAGGGAACACCAACTGAGACTTGTGGGAACACCAATTGAGATTGAGGGAGCATCAACTGAGACTTGTGGGAGCACCAACTGAGACTGGGGAGCACCAACTGAGACTGAGGAAGCATCAAGCTGAGATGGGGGAGCACCAACTGAAGACTGGGGGGAGCACCAGATGAGACTGAGGGAGAACCAATCAAGACCGAGGCTTTAAACTTCTACCAACATGCCAACCAAGAGCATCAGGGGGACTTCAGTTTGCTCCTCTAGGTAATGCCACAGTTCATGACTCAAATGCCCTCCTACAGCCTGTGTGTAGGCAGCTTAGTGACCTTTGGGAAGTAGTGGAAACTTTAAGAAGTGGGACTTAGTGGGAGTTCTTCTGGGGATGTACCCTTGAAGGAGCTAGTGAGACCCCAAGCCTTTTCTCTTCCCCCTCTTTGCTTCCTGATCTTGAGGTGAACGGCTTGCTCAGTCATACGTTCTGTCCCGATACCTCCTGCTTGCTATAGGCCCAAGAGCAACAGGGCCATCGGAATATGGACCAAAACCTCGAAAACTGAGAGCCAAGACCAAACCTTCTCTCCCTATAAGCCGACGGTCAGTGTCATTTGTTACAGTAACTGAAGGCTAACTAATAAAACCTCCTTTTAGGCACTAGAGGCCAGATAGTCCCCTCTGAGACCAAAGGGGCAACACCTTGTCTGTGACTTTAAAGGCTCTCTGTATTGTCACCTGTGCTTCTTTTTTTCAGTCTGCCCTTGAGGAGGCAGTGGAGACTGGCTAGGCCTTGAGACTGCCCCCACTCTGGCTCATCCCTACAGAGCCAGTAGCTGCTCTGCCATCTCACTGGAAACTGGAACTCTGTTCCTGATCTTGCAGCTGCTCCAGGTCTCAGTAACAACTCTGCTTTGGGCTATCCCTGACTACAGGAGTTTAGGTGGACAGCAAGAAAGCCACCAATGGCCACCAATGGCTCCCACGCCTCTGCTGTGGGGATTTACTGAAGTAAGGAATGCAGCTCCTTGCACAACCTCCTAGTGCAGCAAGCGCCTAAGTCAGGTTTTATCCCTTAGTTCCCTTTGAAGGACACATTGTTATAATTAAAAAAAAAAAAAAGTGAAAAAGAACCATGGGCTTTGAAGCTAGGAAACAGTTCTGTCTCTCATAAGCTATTCAACACTAGGGAGGGTTGTTACCTTTTCTTGCTTCAGTTTCTCTACAAAATAAAAGCAGCAATGCCTACCCATAGTTCTGCAAGGAATAACAGCCTGTATATGTATCTGATGTTCATCTCTAGTACCTAGATGGCAATATTATTAATTAACATAAAGGTCTGAATTTGGATATAAAGACCCAACAGCATAAGAATCAGATAGGAGAGACACGGCCACATGGAGGACAGGGCCAGAGCTCTTCATGAAATCCCATGGCTCAGCGGCTTCTGCCTTGCTCTGCCCTGCTATAATCCTCTCAGGAAACCTCCATCTAGACACATGAAAGTCGACTGGAAGCCATAGCGCTTTTATGCATGTTAAAAATTGTTAGGAGGGGGCTGGAGAGATGGCTTAGTGGTTAAGAATGTACTCTTCTTGCAGAGGACCTGAGTTCAAATTCCAGCACCCACATCAGGCAGCTTATAGCTGTGTATAACTCCAGCACCCAAGGGATGCCCCTAACATCTGTATATATGTACATATACAGACATACACAGATGTACATGTAAATAGATGATGATGAAAATATTTTTACAATGATTAGGAGGGTTGTTGATATGGTTCAGGAGGTAAGGGCTCTTGCAGCCAAGCCCGACAATCTAAGTTTGATCCCGAGAACCCGCATGGCAGAAGGAAAGAACCAATTCCCAAAAGCTATCCCTTGGCCTCCTCATCTGTGCCTGGGCACATAAGCACCCCTCAAATAAATAAATGTAGAGAATTTTAAAAATTATTATGAATCATGACTAGCCTAGTAATGAGCAAAACAGAAGCAGAGGCAGGGGGATCTCCATGGGTTCAAGGGCAGCCTGGTCTGTATGGTGAGTTCCAGGACAGCCAGGGCTGCACACTGAGAACACAAAGCAAGACTGAGATCACCTGTAGTGACATCAGAGAAGACAAGCAGCACCCCAAGAAGGGTTACAGAGGGCTGAGAGAGGAAGAAAATACACAGCTTTTGTGTTTCCCAAGAAGAAACCAAGAACAGAAGTAAAAGAAATTGGATTCATTTTAAGAAAACAACTTGTTAACAGGCAGAGGATATCTTTAAAAAGACTGTCTTACAGAGTACTGAGTTACCCGTTATGAGAGAAATTCAAGGAGAGACTAGACAATAGCAGGACTAAAAGGATTAAAACATGGTGGGTGGAATCAGATAACTTTTTGCTGAAGACTGAACCTAGGGCTTTGCATATGGCAGGTAAGTGCTACACTACTGAGCTATGTCCTACAGCCTGCAGATATAACCCCAGCCTGCAGATATTATCCCAGCCTGCAGATATAACCCCAGCCTGCGGATATAACCCCAGCCTGCAGATGTTACCCCAGCCTGCGGATGTTACCCCAGCCTGCGGAT
>NC_034595.1:68534448-68536556 GCF_900095145.1 Mus pahari
AGATGTTACCACAGCCTGCAGACATTACCCCAGCCTGCAGATATTACCCCAGCCTGCAGATATAACCCCAGCCTGCAGATGTTACCCCAGCCTGCAGATGTTACCCCAGCCTGCAGATGTTACCCCAGCCTGCAGATATTACCCCAGCCTGCAGATGTTATCACAGCCTGCTGATGTTACCCTAGCCTACAGATGTTACCACAGCCTGCAGATATAACCCCAGCCTGCAGATATTACCACAGCCCGTAGATAATCTAGGAGCTCTCTCAATCCTGAGATGCCATGGTCCCTCCTCTCCCTCCTCATCTCTGTTATTCTGAGCAGGAAAGGAAGTTTATAAAATTCTCGGCTTTGTCAGTCACCTGAGACTCCTGACATATCTGCAGCATGTCAGGGTGTGATGGACACTGAGTCATAAGGAAGAAAGAGAACACAGGTTCAAGGCAACCTGGGTTTAAACCTTACACACACATATCCTCACACATACATACCACACACACCACATGCACACCACACATACCACATGCACACCATACACACCACACACACACACACACACACACACACACACATCCTCACACATACACACCACACACTACATGCATACCACACACACCACATGCACACCATACACACCACACACACATACACATACTCACACACATACTCACACATACACACCACACACACCACATGCACACCACATACACCACACATACACACATACACACACATACTCACACATACACCATACACATACATACACCACACCACACATACCACACACACACACACACACACACGCACACATACTCACACATACACCACACACACCACACATACACACACACACATACTCACACATACACACCACACATACACACACATACTCATACATACAACACACACACACACACACATACCACACCACACACACCCTCACACACACCACATGCATATCACACACACCACACATACATACACACACACACACACTCACACACATCCTCACACATACACACCACACACACCACACATACACACACACATACTCACACATACACCACACACACCACACACACACATATACCACACCACACACACCATACACACACACTCACCACACACACCACACATACATACACACACCAACCCCCCCCCAAAAAAACTAAAATACAAAACAAAACAACAACAGGACGACCTTTGGCCACTGCATTCCTAAGGCGTCAGGACTGCTTCCTATGGCTGAGGTCTGCAATGCACTTTGGACCACAGCATTGGGAACAAGTGTTGGTAATGGATGAGTCTTAGCAGGGAGACAACACCGACTTGGGACTTGAAGAAACCTCTTGTAGATGGAAAAGGGAAGTAAGAAAACACTGGATAGGGGCTGGAGAGATGGCTCAGTGGTTAACTCAGAGGTCCTGAGTTCAATTCCCAGCAACCACATGGTGGCTCACAACCATCTGTAATGGGATCCAATGCCCTCGTCTGGTGTGTCTGAAGACATCTACAGTGTACTCATATAAATGAAATGAATAAATCAAGAAAGAAAGAAAGAAAGAAAGAAAGAAAGAAAGAAAGAAAGAAAGAAAGAAAGAAAGAAAACACTGGATAGAAGGGACGAGATGTGCACAGTCCTGACATCCAGTGGGTGCCGCAGCAAAGGTGAGGAATTCCAGAGGTCAGACTAGAGAAGCAGTTGATGGGACAGGGAGGCACTCGGTACAGCTTACTGAGGACCCTGGGTTACTCTGAGGGCTCCGGGAAGCTTGCAGTGAATGAAGCCACATGGTCACACGTGTGTTTGCAGAACAACCCAGACAGAAGAAAAGAGACGTAAAGAGCAGACACGAGGCATGGAGGATGAATGAGGCCAGAGATATATCCTTTTTAGATAATTCTTAAAAACCATGAGAACTCTAAAGATGAAAAATAAGTGACTACAGCCCTATCTTTCACTACCAGTGTGTTAATGTAATTCTAGGCAGTGTCTTATGATGTCTCCTAAAACATTCTTCAGAAGCACTCTGTGTGTGTGTGTGTGTGTGTGTGTGTGTGTGTGGTGTGTGTGTGTGTGTGTGTGTGTGTGGTGTGTGTGTATGTGT
>NC_034595.1:68536881-68551683 GCF_900095145.1 Mus pahari
TGTGTGTGTGTGTGTGTGTGTGCGATTTTTGAGACAACCTAGGTGGCTTGTGGCAATTCTTTTGCCTCTGCCTCCCTAGTGTTGAGATTTCAGTTGTGTGCCGCCACGCTTGGATCATAACATTATTTATTTTTATTTTATTTTATTTATTTTTTAATTTGAATAATTTATTATTTTATGCATACGAGTGTCTGGTCTGCATCTATGTATGTGCACTGCATATGTAACTGGTGCCAAAAGAGGTCAGGTGAAGGCATCAGATTGCCTGGGACTTGAGTCACTGATGGTTGTGAGCTACCATGTAGGTGTCGGGAACTGCTTCTGGGTCTTCTGCAAGAACGAGTGCTCTAAACCACTCAGCCGTCTCTCCAGCCTCAGCGTGATTTATTTGTGTGTGGTATTTGCATGTGCGCACATGCCTATGAAGGCCAGAAGCAGACACTGGACATCTTCTCTCTATTTCTTGCTACCTTATTTGGAGACAGAGACTCTCACTGAACCCAGGAGTCACCAATGCAGTGAGCCTGATTGGTCAGCAACCCTTGGGGATCCTACTGTCTCACTGCAAGGTGCACTGCCAGGCCCAGCCTATAAACATGATTCTGAGTGGTGGCACCGTATTTCACCAGGTACATACATTACAAATTATCTAACCATTGCACTGGTATAAACATTTAGACTGTTGGCAGATTGTTCCAGCTATAAATAATACTAAAATTATTAAATTTATGCATAAGCTTTGACTATATACCAATTATTGCTTTTAAAATAAAGTCTAGCAATGAAATTACTAAAATAAAGGACAGATATTTTAAACCTTTTGTGGCATATTATAAAACTGTTTTTATAAAGGTTTTAATGAATGTGTACAGCCGGGTGTGGTGGCGAACGCCTTTAATCCCAGCCCTCGGGAGGCAGAGGCAGGCAGATTTCTGAGTTCGAGGCCAGCCTGGTCTATGAAGTGAGTTCCAGGACAGCCAGGGCTATACAGAAAAAAACCTGTCTCAAAAAACCAATAAATAAATAAATAAATAAATAAATAAATAAATAATGTGTGCTTTTCACCAACAGGAGATAAGAATACCTGTCTAACTTTACCCTGATTAGCATTAAATTTTATGATTTAAGAGATCATCAATTGATAGTCCAAGGCTCTAATCCGAGTACTCAAGAGGAAGAGGCATGCAACTTTCAGGGAACCCCATGTTCTCCTTCTTCTGGCCTATTTGGACATTGCATGCATACTGTGCACTTATACACGTAAAATAAAATAAATACAACAACAACAACAACAACAAAAGAATCTGCTTGTGCATGCTTGCCTTTAATCTGAGCACCAGGAAGGCAAAGATGCATATAAGTCTCCAAGTTTGAGGTCAGTTTGGTCTACACAGAGTTCCAGGCCAGCCAGAGCTACATAGTGAGACCTGTCTCAAAAACAAAAACAAGGGGGCTGGAGAGATGGTGCAGTGGTTAAGAGCACTGAGTGCTCTTCCAGAGGTCCTGAGTTCAATTCCCAGCAACCACATGGTGGCTCACAAACATCTGTAATGGGGTAAGATGCCCTCTTCTAGTGTATCTGAAGAGAGCAACAGTGTAGTCACATAAAATAAATAAATAAATCTTTTTTTAAAAAAGATTATCAATCAGTATAGACAAATACTAACTCATGTATTTAATTCATGTTACCTATATTAATTTGAAGATTTCATATTTCTTTTACAAACTACCTACTCATATCTTAATTTCACTTTATATCATTTTAGTTTTTCTATTGATTTGTAAGAACTCTTACATATTAAGAATGTCCAATGTGCCGGGCGTGGTGGTGCATGCCTTTAATCCCAGCACTCGGGAGGCAGAAGCAGGTGGATTTCTGAGCTCGAGGCCAGCCTGGACTACAAAGTGAGTTCCAAGACAGCCAGGGCTATACAGAGAAACCCTGTCTCGAAAAAAACCAAAAAAAAAAAAAAAAAAAAAAAGAATGTCCATTGTTTGTCAATGTTTACTGCAAATCCTTCAGAGGTGACATCTCCTTCAATTTTTGCTAGTGGTGACTGTCCTTCATTGTTTTACAGATGGCTTTATCCTTTGAATTTAACCTTTTAAAACATGTCCCTTGGGTTGGCCTTAAATGTATTATTTCACTGACGATGACCATCTGACCCTCCTGCCTCCTCTTACCAAGTCCTGGGATTACAGGCATGGACCATGAGACTCAGTCTATGGGGTGATGAGGACTGCACCCAGCTCTTGGCTAATGCCAGGCAGGTACACTGCAAGAGAGCTGTGTCCCAGCCCTACACACGCAGCTTTTTAATGCATCTGGAATTTATCTTGACATGAGATATAAGGGAAGAAACTTTCTTTTTCTCAGTCTCTCTATATTTTGTTTTATTTTGGGGTTTAAAAAAGAAAAGAAGAAATAAAGGGGAAGAAAAGGGAACATTTAGGTGGGGCCAGGTTTCTGCTTCTCAGTTTGATGGATGCCGTCCAGAAATCTTTGAAGTTACAGACTTGGAGAAACACAGGGATGCTCTGAACATGCTGAGTCTTGGTTGCTCGGCAAGGACTCTAGAGAGAGAGTGAGGAGTTGGCCTGAAGCTCAGGGGTCTCCCATTGTGCCCAGAACAGTGATCATGGTTTAAATGGCAGCCGGAACCACAGGCATGGATGGGCTCTCCCAGGGTGGACACTGAGAAGCAAGCCTGCTGGCAGATGGCGGCAGTCCTGGAGGGGACACCACACGGAAGGAAAGTGAAAAGGATGTGAGGGAGCCCAAGTCAGAACCAGAAAAGCTGAGGGAAAAGGGGGTCTGGAGAGCGGATGGATGAGCACACTGCCAGTCAAGTCAGCGAGACGGAATGCAAGCTATGCCTGCCCGGCCAAGCGTAATGGGAGGTTGGGGAAACTGAGGCACGGTACCACTGCCTTTGAGCAATACTGTCCGTAAAGTGAAAGAGCGAGATGGTGGAAGGAGGAGGCTAAGACAGCCAGGAAGGCCTGAGGCACCGGAGACTGCTGGTAAGAGGGCAGTTACAAACAGGCGGATCAAGTAGGGGTGGGCAGCTAGGGGTGCCTCAGACCTACAGGTACGGCACAGTGTAAATACAAGGCTCAAGTCTGAGCTCTGGCACAGAAAGAAAAACAAAGGCATGAAGGGTGGGTGGAAGGGTCATAGCTGTCCAGGTTACAAGTCACTGGAAACTATTGCCGAGTCAAGGATGGGGGAGGCAAGGTGGGGATGGGGGCGATGAGCACTTTTGACCTCTAGTTCACTTTGAGATCCAGGAAATGAATTTGTCCACAGAGAATGAGGTCAACGGGGCAAGAAAGTTAAGACTGTTGTTGTTATTGTTATAATAATAATTATTATTATTACTAATAGAGAGAAAGGGCTAAAACTGCTGGGTTTTTTTATTATTATTATTTTTTTATTTTTATTTATTTATTTTTCGAGACAGGGTTTCTCTGTGTAGCCCTGGCTGTCCTGGAACTCACTCTGTAGACCAGGCTGGCCTCGAACTCAGAAATTCACCTGCCTCTGCCTCCCAAATGCTGGGATTAAAGGTGTGCGCCACCACTGCCCGGCCAAAACTGCTGTTAGAGAAAGTGAAAAACTCAACACAATAGGTGAGAAGCATTCTAGGCCTAACTGACATTGACATCATTGAAATGGAGATGCAGCTTCTTAAGCGGGCATCCCAGGCCATGATCAAAAAAAAAAAAAAAAAAAAAAAAAAAGCAAAGGCTTCCATGGACCTGGGATCTGAGGGACGCAAAGAGGTGGAACAGAAAGGTAATTGCAGGAAGATGTTTCTTAAAGAGATTGATCAAAGGGTCAAGGTTGGGTAGGAGAGGAAGCGAGGTGAGAGAACGAGGGGCTTGTTAAATTAGGAACGGTCCATGGTCCAGGGATTGAAGGTCTAGGTGAGGTTACAAGCAGAGCGAGTGGGAGTGAGGGGGTAGGCGGAGGCAAGGCTAGAAGGTTCTGGCTGAAGGCAGACATTTCTGAAATCATGGAAGACTTCCAGCAAGGAGGTGGGGCTATGTCTCCGTGGTCCTCTGCTGGAGATGAGTGGTTGGTATTACCTCCATGGAGGTTTGTGTAACAGAAAAGGAGATAGAAGATGGAGGAAGGGAGCGGCAGGACACCAGAGCAAGTGGCCATGTACACGCTGAACAGAGAGATGCCATCAGCGGATGACACAGCAAGAAGGTGGAGAGGGTCATGTCGAGGCGATTCAAAAGAGCAGCTTGCACACCAGGGTCAAAGGACAGAGACTTAAGCAGAGGTGACTCCTTAGGGCACCAGTGGCCTGCACAGGTACAGGACACTGGTGGGCCAGCCAGGGAGAGGCAGGGGTTTCCGAGGGCTGCACTAACTCGTCTCATTTGTTTGTTGGTTCAATCAGCCTTTCATTCCAAAAGGATCTGACCCACCGTCGGTTGCCCCCTGAGCCCCAGCTCGGTGTGCTGGATGCAGCTTCCAGAGGCTTGCGCCAGGCCTGCAGTCTCTCCCCCCCTTTTGCCAAAGGTGGTTCCACTCTCTCTCAGCAAGTCCCCCACACCAAAGTCCTGTCACCAAAGCCAGGCAGGCCCTGACACCGGCTGATGGCCAGTAGGGGATCTTCTTGTTACAGCTTTTTCCCCAGAGATAAATAGGCCACAGTAAAAAGGATTGCTACATCCTTTCAATAAAGATTTTTTTTTTTCTTTTCCAGACAGCTTGAGAAATGTTTTAAAAGCTTCTCACATTTCCAGCGAAACCCACTGAGAAGAATTTTGCTTGTTATCAGCCCTGGAAGCCTCTGATAGACGGGTGACATTTTTTTCCCTTTTTCTTTCTCTTTTTCTCTTTTNNTTTTTTTTTTTTTCTCCAGCTGAAGAGAGTCACAGTGTGTTTTATAACTGGCTCTCTGCATTTCAAAAGCTCAACGAGGGCTCTCTGCTAACCCCGATAAGCCTTGGGCTCTTAGCGTCTTAAATACCTCTGACAAGCTATACATTACAGCGCTAATAATTTGCCAAATTTGCGCCCATAATATGATATCTGTAAAACGTCAAGGGCAGTAATGCGATTAGCGGTCTCAAATGAAATATCGAACATTCAGCGTTTAGGTCCTGAATAGGGGGAGAAAGGAAAGGAAATCAATTTCAAAAGCAGGAGGGAAAAAGGCGATAAGCGTGTAATAAAAATAGAGAGAGACAGAGGAGAGATGCAGAGGAAGAGATGGCGGAGCAAGACATGGGAAGACATACGCCCGACCTGCAGTCATTTTTTTTTTTTTTTTAAGGCAGGTAAGAGGTGTAAAAAACTTTTACAAATGAGTTCGAATATAAAGCTGAGAAATAACATTTGGTCACCACGGCAACTAGGGATAGGTGGCAGGGGGTGTGTGGGGGCTGGGAGCTGAGGAAGAGGCTGGCCCGGCCTAGGGACCAGCCCTTCACTCTGCCCCCAACAGCCTGCTTCCATAAAACACAGGAAGTTGAATTACAAGGAGACCCAGGGTGGGCTCTCACCCTGCCCCCACCCACCCGAGGTGGGAGAGTCGTAATGGACTAATTATCTGGCCAGTAGAGGCGGGGGTGGGGTGGACGGCAGTTCGCAGGAGAGAGGGCCTCGGCTGTCACATACCAAGCTCTAGACTAAATAACAACATCTCACACCTGCAGCTTTATGAGCCCTGGCCAAGAGCGGCTTGAGCAAGCTCCCCACCCCTTTGGCTTCTCCCCTTGCACTTTTGGGTCCCTACTCCAGCCAGGCTGTTACTGCTGGGGGCAAAAACAGAGGAGAGGGGAAGGGTGGGGAATCTCAGCTCTCACAGCCTTCAGGTGTCTGCAAGCACCCCTCCTCTGGGGTACCCCAGATTTTTCTCTTGACCATCAGCAAGGCCAGGAAATAGCATCATTAACTAACCCCTGCTGGAGTGCCGCGGAGGCAGACTTATCTGCACCTGCAGTTCCCAGGCTCAGACTGGGGCTACCTAGGGTGGAGGGCAGGGATTTCTAGTGAGTCCTCTTGGGCCTTGGGGGTGGGGGGGCTCAGGGATAGTAGGGGCTGTTAGACCCCCTCCCAGCGAGCTCCACCTTGTCCCCTTACATCTCTCCTTCGTGTCATGCCACACAGGACCAAGTAGTTCTTTCAAAACGTGGTGTGTTTGCCTTTTCTATACCACTTGCTCATGGAACTGACCTCATAACCTTGAATCTCATTCTTTTTCGGAGACAGAGCTGCCTGAGAAGAAAAAAAAGAAAGAAAGAAAAAGAAAAAGAAAAGGATGCTGGACACAGATCCAGGGTCGTAGGAAGGTGACTGGGGACAGAGAGCAAACACCACCACCACCACCAAGTCTTATCCAACTCCAAACACCAGCGCCCCCTAGTCCCCGCCCACCCCCACGCCCTAGGCAGAGGGAAAGGTGATGGTATGTGGTCTCCCACGGGGAAGGCAAACGGGCTGCTTGGGGCCTGCTCCGGACCCTTCCCCGTGGCTGCCTGGAATGGCCATTACAGGGCCACTTCTTGCGGCACCACGAGCCATTAAAGCAGAAGAGCTGAGGGAGCCATCAGCCTAGCACAGATGACTTCCCCAGATGTGGCAGTGGGCAGGATGTGGAAGCCCCCAGCCTCAACTGCACAGACAAAACATTCCCGGACTAACCATCCTCGGAAACCCCGCAGCCCAGAGCCCCTCTTACAGATGCTTTCTAGACCATTTAGCAGGAGGCAGTGTTTATTTTTGAACATATGTTCTTCCCTTCCTTCTGCCTTCCTGGTTATTCCATACCCAAGGCTACCCTGGTGCCGGGGCTGCTGTGGTTGTTCCTGCCAAGTTCCCAAGCTAGTGTGGGCAGTGGGCTTTGTTTGGGTTTTGCTGAAGGCTTAAGTGTGCGTATGCATGCACACACATGCAGTCGGAGTGGAGCATGTACCACACAGACTTTAGGAACACAGCTCTCAGAGACTACATCTAAGCTGACCCTCCGCTCAGCCACAGAGCCCAGCACAATGGTGTCTTGGCTATTGCCTGCTTTTCTGAACGGTGTTCTCTCTTTTGTTCAGTAAAATAGAATCTCAGATCCTTTAGTGGCCACCTCGACTGACTTTTACCCCCTAGGAGCAGCTTTCCGTAACTCACGCAGCCCAGGGTTTACGTCTCTTCATAACCCATAAAGGGACTTACATTTACTGGGTATCTATTCTATCATAGGCACCATTTCAGACCTTAAAAAAATATATTTCATTTAGCTTTTCAGTCTCTGGATATCACTGCTCTTATTTTTGTGGCCAATGGAGGAAGCTTCCAGAAGTTCACCGACCTAAGCCGTCGATCAGGTAGCAGAGCTGGGAGTCAAACTTGCGAAGCCAACTCAAAAGTCCCACAGCTTCCATTGTGTGAGGGAGTTCGCCCCCCCCCCCTGAAATGTTTGCACCCATGGTCACCACCCTTCTTAAGCATCTCCCTGGGGAAAGGACAACATCTGCAGCACTAGTCTGCCCCAAGGACAATGTCTAAGCCCCCTCACCCTGTGGCTTCACACATAGTTGACAGTCATCCAGAATTCTGATTTTCTCAGACCCCGCCCTCCCCCGTCCTACACATTGGCTTTTGGTGCTTGTTTCTTCTACCTGGAATGCCCGACCTCCCGTTGACTCACTTGCTCATTCATTATCTTTACATCCATTCAGCAGACATGAGCTGAGGGCTTCTATTCTGGGTATATATGTACTAGGTACTGGGAAATACACTGATGGGTATGGAAGGGGTTCCTCTACAGGCCTGTAGCCTGGTAAGGGGAGGGCAGGCAGTGGTCATACTAGATGAGAATCTACAACAGAGATGGCAAGAGCCATGACAGCCAAGATAAATGACCTCTTGCCAGGGGGAGGCATAGTTTAAAGAGTACAATGACAATACTGAGATTTGCTGAAAACCATGTCTCCTCACCAACCTCCACCCAAGACGACTGGCCTTGACTTTGCAGAAAACTTTAGCACCTTTTCAGGAAGGCCTAAATATCACGTCCTTTTCCTGGAAGAACCAGACCAAGTCGGGACTCCAATTTCTTTTTTGTGTATATGATAAATGAATATATATATTTGGGGTGTGTGTGTGTATCTGTCTGTCTGCCTGTCTGTGAGTCAGGGGTCAACATCAGGTGTCTTCCTCAATTTCTCTCCACCCTATTTTTTGAGGTAGTGCCTCTTCATTGAGCCTGGTGATCTTGGCTTTGTATTACTGGCCAGTGAGCTCTAGGGATCCCCCTCTCCATACAGCCACAAGACTCTGCCTGGCTTTTTAATGTACATGGTGGGGATTCAAACTCAAGTCCTTAAGCTTGTAAGGCAACTATTTTATTTACTAAGCTACCACCCCACGCCCACTCTTTATTTTCTCTCCAGAGTATTAAATTTCCATTTGGTCACATCTTTAGAGTCAGCCATTCCAGGAGCCTATCAACCCCATGAGGATAAAATCTGTGTTGTCCTACTTTGCTGGTTCAAGCCCAGTGTCCTGTAGTGCCTGGCTTGCCCTGGAAGATCAGCAGGTGTCTGCTGAACACACCTTGATTTTCATTCTGTCCTGGGGTGGCTGAAATTTTGGACTCAAGTGCAGAAATTTACATTTATTAAGTTTCATGTGACTAGATCATTCTAGTTTATTAGTATTTCAATTATTTCTAGTGTTTCTATTATCTGTTAAGTACCCATTGCTTACCATGACCATATCCAGATATCAGGGATATAAAAACCATCCTTAGACCGTGAGGAGTGGATAGTTTAGTTTGGAAGGCATAGGGAAAGAACAGTAATTCAGGGTTGGAGAGATGACTGTGTGCTGAGAGTACTCATGGCTCTCCCAGCCCCCAACCCCCAGCCCCCACGTCAGAGGTCTCACCATTGCCTATAACTCTGCTTGCAGGGGATCTGATGCCCTTTGGCCCCTGCATACCATATAATACACACAAACTCACACCAGCACATATGCATACCACAAAAATGAATGTGACTTTAAAAGAAAAGGACAGGGGTCTGGAGAGATGGCTCAGCAGTTAAGAGCACCAACTGCCCAGGAGGACTCATGTTCTGCCTCCAGTACCGACCCTAGGCATCTCACAATTATCTGTAACTCCAGCTCCGGAGTCTCCAGCACCTTTCTCTGGCCTCAGTGGGCACTGTATGCATGAGCACAGACATCCATGCAGGCAAAACACCCAGACACATAAAAGAAAATATGATCACAAAAAAATGAAGGAAAAGAAAAGAACAGCAATAGTAATATGGCTGGATCCAGAAGAATCAGTACCCCAGAAAATAGAACTGGCAGCGCTGTCTGGGTGAAGAGATTTGGATTTAGTTTGACTGTAATGGGGACAAGAGACAGGCAGGGAAGCCTTGACTGTGTCAGTGTAAATGAGCATGCAATGACAGGGAGTCCAGGCAAGAGGCAAGAAGTTTAATCAGCTCATGGAGATCAGAACTCTGATACTTCCTTCCTATTCTATGCCTGTCTGCCTTTCTTTGTTTTTGTTTTATTTTGTCTGTTTTCCGAGACAGAGTTTCTCTATGTAGCCCTGGCTATCCTGGAATTCAATATGTAGCTCAGACTAGTCTTAAGAGATTTGCCTGCCTCTGCCTCCCAGGTGCTGGGATTAAAGATGTGCACCACCAAGCCTGGTTTTATGTTGAACTTTCACAGGACCTGTTCCATTTGAATGAAGGAGCAGGGGAGAAGGGACAACCAGAAGATCACGTTTATCTTTTTGTTTGTTTGTTTGTTTTTCGAGACAGGGTTTCTCTGTGTAGCCCTGACTGTCCTGGAACTCACTCTGTAGACCAGGCTGGCCTCGAACTCAGACTTCCACCTGCCTCTGCCTCCCAAGTGCTGGGGTCAAAGGCGTGAGCCACCACTGCCAGGCGATCATGTGTACCTCAAGGGTCTTCTTGAAGCCCCCTGCTGCCTACACTACCACCCTCTGCTAGGCTATTCAGTTCTCTGCCCACAGTCCTTCGCCTGTTGATCTTTTGCGCATGCTCCTTCCTATGTTTGGAACAGGTTTTCTCCGGCTTTCAGCCAAGCTAGCACCCGTGCCCTCCGTATGTGGGGTGCGGTTAAAAGGTATCGATTTTGCCAACAGTTCTTCCTGTCTTCAGCCCCTGTGGTGCTAGGGATCAAACTCAGGTCCCTGTGTGTTAGGCGGCTCTCACCGCCAGCCCTCTGGCTTTTTGAGATAGTCCTCCTACGGAGCTCAGGCTAGCTTTGAACAGGTTATGTAGCCCAGTGAGGCCTCTCAAAGCCTCCCATGCCCAACCGCCTCTATTTCCAGGGTTCTCCAGTACCTTACACCCACTTTGTAAATAGTGCTAAACCACTCTCTATTTTACTATAAATGCTTTTTGAGTCCATTTCCTTTTCTTGCGTCTAATTGGTCATATGTTCAGGGCCTATCGCAGCACTTCACAAATACTGAGCTTTAAATAGCTACGTGTTGATTAAATCAATGATTAAATAAATAAATGTCTGAATGAACAACCTTCTCATTGTTTTCAAAACACAACAGGCTTATTGATGACCGTGCCTTTCTCTGCAAGTCATCCCCAAACCAACGCGTCCTTCATTTCTCCCCACACTGCGACAGATCTGCTCTTCCCTCCCCTGCTCTCCACGGTAGACGGGGCCTCCGCCGGCTGCTTTGCCCTTAGGAGAAGCCGGAGGTTTTCAGAATTTCTGTGCAGACATTCAGTGCCCACCGAGCACCCACCCTGAGCCAGGCACTTAACAAACAAGAAGATGGGGCCCCGAACTTCAGAACTCAACTTTCTAATTAGAATTGCACTGCTACATGGGTGATATTTAAACAAAGGATATGTGTGCAAGTGCATGTGTGAGAGGTCAGAGGTCAGCTGCCCCCCTCAGCTGCTCTCTGTCTTGCCCTGTCCCCCATCTTGTATTCTGACATCGCTCATTGAACCTGGAGCTTCACCTATTTGGTTGGACAGGCGCGTCCCTGAGCTCCAGGGATCCGCTGTTTTTGCCTCTCTAGTGCTGGGATTACAAGCACACATCACCGTGACTGGCTTTTGTGTGCGTGCTAAGGATTAAACTCAGATCCTCTTTTTTTTTTTTTTTTTTTTTTTTCAGCAAGCAATTCACCACCTGAAAAATGTCCCAGCCCCAGGGCTAAGGTTTTGTGTGCTCTCTATCTGTTCTCTGACAGACTTCAGGAATGCTGTCTGACTTCTGATGCCTGCCATAGATTACACCCACTAGAACCTGGTAAAGGGGAAGCGAATGGGCTAGGGCATCAGGAGGAGGTGGGCTTAAGTCTAAAGTCGTCTTTATCTGACACATCTTATTAAATACTCCTTCCTAGCAAAAATGTATAATATGCTTAAGTACAACACATGCGTGCCTTTTCCACGACTGCTGTTCTGAAGGGCTTAATGACTCTGCAGGGAACAAGAGAGACAGAGCTGCCTCTCTGTGTCCTCAGGGGACCGGCTCTAACACCCCCTGGAGACACCCAAATCTGCAGCTGCTTAAGTTCCTCATGCAAAATGATGCTGTATTTGCATACAACCACTATCCACCCCATGCATATTTTAAAGCATGTCTAGATTGCTTGCAACAATGTAAATGCTATGCATGCGGTTGTGACCATGATGTATAGTTTAGTGGGCAGTGGCAGGAATAGATGTCTGTACTTGATGTCAAGTTCTTTGCATTTTCTACCTGACCTGCTGGTCTGGAGGGATGACTGCTTCCTTGTCCTTAAAAAGCCACCTGAGTGGAAGAGACAGGCTCTGAACAAATGAAGGCTGCTACAACCTGCAGTACATACCTTGAAGACAGAGAACTGATAAGAAACAGGAAACCGGGTGAAATCTTTTATTGACTGGAAGCGGCTCTGAGGTAGCAGACTTTAAGCTCAGGTCGGAAGGATCAGTATGAACCAGCTATGGGGAGGTGACGAAGCAGGGACTGAGCAGGACCCAAGCCCCAGAGGTGAGGCGAGGGTCAGGGGGGGACAGGAAGCAGATCTTTGCCGGATTAAGGATTGTGGCTTGACTCTGGGGGGCATTAATTTTAAAGATTTCTGAGGATGGAGAAGCTGAGATGGGAGGCTGTGAGGGTAATGGGTGAGGTGCCTGGAAGCTGGGCAGAAATGAATGCATCTGAAGGGGTTTGTACAGGCAACATGGTCAGGAGGGGGTGACGCCTGCCCTGGATGTGGGACTGGCGAGTGGGTTGGTTTGTATATTAGTTTTTGACTGACCTGGAACTGCCTATGTAAAGCAGGCTGGCCCCAACCTTGTGGAAACCTCCTGAGAGCTGAGACTGTAGACCAATCCCATGATTCTCAGAATCATCAGAATTTTCTTTGTGTGGCTTAGGTCTCACACAACTCCAACCTGGCTCAAACTCAGTGTAGCTGAGGACGACCTTGAAATCTATTTTCCTATCTCTCTTCCAAGTGTTGGGCTTTCAGGCACACACCACACCCAGCCCAAGCACCATTTTGAACTGGTTAAGTCAGAGTGTGTGTTATCTGTTTAAGCGGTGGTAAACAAGTGACAGTCACCTTATGGTAAACAAGTGACAGCCACCTTATGGTAAACAAGTGACAGCCACCTTATGGTAAACAAGTGACAGCCACCTTAAGTAGAAGTCTGGGATAGGGTCAGAGTGGGCTTCGGACATGAGAAGACAGAGGAGGTGATAAATTCATTCACCTCTGAACTACATTTTCTTTTTCCTTTCCTTTTTTGTTTGTTTTTGAGACAGGATCTCTCTATGTAGGCCTGCTTGTCTTGGAACTTGCTATGTTGACCAGGTTGGCCTTGAACTCACAGAGATCTGCCTCTGGAATGCTGAATTTTAAAATACAGACCTTGTAAGACCACCGAGCACACAACAGACACGCAAGAGACAGTGGCTTTCTTCCCCTTCCTTCTTTCCTTGTGCTTTATTCTGTCCTCCTTTTCCTCAGCGGCTCCTCGAGCCCCTTCCTCACGATCCATGTGCCTGGCACACAGCTGCCCCAGAAGCGAGAAGATGCCAGGTGTGCTGGTGAGGGAGCCGGCTCAGTGGGTAAGAGCAATCGCCCAGAAGCCTGGCAGCATTGAGTTCAATACTCCAAACCCACTTAACGGGAGAAGGAAAGAACCTGTACCACAAAGTTGGCTTCTGACCTGACACTCAGGTGGCCCCTCCACACAGAGATAGCAAGAAATGAAGAAAAATTTAAAAGTGTACTTTTCTAGGTCTTTGATATACTTCAATATAAGATTCTCTTAAAACTAAAGTCCTTGTAGAAGCCGGGTGGTGGTGGTCCATGAGGTGTTTAATCCCAGCACTTGGGAGGCAGAGGCAGGCAGATCTCTGAGTTTGAGGCCAGCCTGGTCTACAGAGTGAGATTTCCAGAGCAGCAAGGACTACACAGGGAAACCCTGTCTCCAAAACAAAAAAAAAAGCAGTAAGTAGTAATAAAGAGTGAGGAGAACACAATTCTTCAAAGCCACTGAACTTCCTGAGGAATGCTGGGACAGGATTAATTCACATGCTCAGACACCATGAGGTGCCCCCAGCTTGAAATACCCTCTCCCTCTGTCACTTCAAAGAAGATTGCTTCTTGCTGGTTCTTTTGACTCTGAGGACCGCCCCACCTTGCCCCATTCCCCAACCTGGTCTCTGGCAGAAAGAACAGCCTGATTTTTTTTTTTTTTTAAGAAGGAGTTGTATTTACATCTTAGCATCATCTCTTTGGCTGGTCAACCTCAGTGGACAATAATTCCTTTGAGGCAGGAATTATTTTTATTTTTATTTTTATTTTTTCGAGACAGGGTTTCTCTGTGTAGCCCTGGCTGATGAATTATTTTTAAACTTACGAATCTCTAGCACTTAACTTGGTCTAGGCAGGCTATTTTTACACATGTTGTATCGTCCTTAAGGTGCTGAGATTCCATGATTTTAGGTAAAAAGTTTAGATGGGTGACAAACAGCGCCAATAGCCCATTTCACAGGGCATGGAAGCAGTGGTTAAGGACCACATCTGAGGAGGGCTGAGCTGCAGGTTCCAGCATCCCATCCTCCAGCCAATATGGACCAGAGGCCAGAGGTACCTGAGGAAGCAAACTCACTATTTCAGCTTCCAGTGCAAGGACTGTGCCTAAGGAAACTGTCCTTGATTTATGCTTTTAATATTGCTCTGCAGAGACAACAGACTGGGATGAGGTTCCCACTGGTGTGTTAAATCCCAATGGAGGAAAATTCCAAGGCAGTAGCTGTTTCCCTAGACACCTGAGCATCTGCAGAATTGGGGGAACCCTGAGACCCCCAGGAGGGCACTCTCTTATACTATGTGAGTGCCATGGATTTCCATTCACATTCTTGACCTCACACCTGCATAGAAAGACTAATTATAAGGAAAATGTCTTAAATTAAAGAGTAGTTCTGAAGGGCCTTGCCCAAGGATGGTACCTGGAAGAGAAGAGGCATCCTGTAAATGTTGATACAAATGAGAGTGTTCAAATTCCAAATTCCTCAGTGTGTGTGTGTGTATGTGTGTGCA
Organism: Mus pahari; assembly: GCF_900095145.1. Lineage (NCBI taxonomy): Eukaryota > Metazoa > Chordata > Mammalia > Rodentia > Muridae > Mus > Mus pahari. The sequence goes on from NC_034595.1 coordinate 68,551,461, forward strand.
CATGCGCATCCTTCTGAAGGTCAGAGGTTGACATTGAGCATTATTCTCAATTAGTCTTGGTTGAAGCTTGATCTTTTGATATGTATTTTAATGATAAAAACTGCCCCCCAAACCAGGCGTGGTGGTGGTGCACACCTTTAATCCCAGCACTTGGGAGGCAGAGACAGGCAGATTTCTGAGTTCGAGGCCAGCCTGGTCTACAAAGTGAGTTCCAGGACAGCCA
>NC_034595.1:68551702-68557941 GCF_900095145.1 Mus pahari
TGTCTCGAAAAACCAAAAAAAAAAAAAAAAAAAAAGAAAGAAAGAAAGAAAGATAAACAAGGGGGCTGGAGAGATGACTCAGTGGTTAAGGGCACTGACTGTTCTTCCAGAGGTCCTGAGTTCAATTCCCAGCAACCACATGGTGGCTCACAACCATCTGTATGGGGGTCTTATGTCCTCTTCTGGTGTGCATGAATACAGCTACAGTGTACTCATATACATAAAATAAGTAAATATTTAAAACAAACAAACAAAGAAACAACAACAAAACCCAGAGAAAAATCTATGCATCCTAACCATCTGATTGTAAGTGATCACTCCCTTTTTTTAAAAAGAAGGTTATTTTAATTTTTTAGGTTCTGTGTTTATGTCTAAGTATAGACTCATGAGCGCAGTGCCTATAGAGGTCAGAGGCCTTGGGTGTCCTGGAGGTGGAATTACAGGCAGAGGGGAGCTACCCGATGTGGGTGCTGGGAACCAAGCTTGGGTCTGTGCTACCACAGTGCACTCCTAACTGCTGAGCCATCTCTCCAGCAGGCCTCGCTCTTCACTGCTGCAGCATGTCAGTCTTAGAACTGATTTACAACTTGGTCTGATGCCCTTGTACCTCAGACGGCTCTCAGTGCACACAGCCCGTACTTGTGTTATTCCAGAACCACCTAATGACTATATTGGCTTTCTATTGATCCTAGCAAGTGCCATGGCTCCAACAGCATCACTTCTCTATGATCCTAGGCAAATCTCCCATGCCTAGCAATATCGACTCAGTTCTGGATTCCTCAGTGGTCTTAGAGAGGCCTCATTTAGCTAGAGGCCTGAGGTTTTCTTCAAACACTGAGGCAAAAATGGGAAGGGCTTGGGCTTGAGCCTGCTACTGGTTCCTTTAAGCCCAACTCGACCCCAGCCTACCTCATGCTCCCTCCAGAAGTTACTCACACCTCCATAGCTGCCCTCTGCCAGCAGGTCTCTTCCTCCTGTGCCTCTCATGATTGGCCCATCCCTGAGGATTCCCTCCTGAACATCTGGGTCTTGTCCCTTCATTTCCTGACTTTGAGCTCCACTCTCCTTGCTGAATGTGCCAATCTTTACAGCCAGAGCACGAGCAGTTTTTGCCAACACTGTGCTTCGGGCTCATAAGGAACAGAGTTCAGAGCCTCCACTGCCTCCCAGCAGCCCATTGGGCCTTTTCTTATATCAGTCGATTTATCTTCAGTAAGGCACGCTCTTCTAACACAGCTGCTTTCCCTCTGTGACTTCTTATTTTAGGGTGCTCATTTTAAAATTCTGTGTGTGTGTGTGAGCACATGTGTATAAATATATGTATGTGTGCATGTGTATGTGTGTATACATATGTGTGTGAATGAATGTGTACATGTGTATGTCTGTATATGTGTGTGTGAATTGTGTATGTTATGTGTGTGTGCATGTATAAATGAATATGAGTATGTGTGCATGAATGTGTGTATGTGCATGTGTATGTGTGCATGTGTATGTATATGTTTATGTGAAATGAATGTGTGAATGTTGTGTGAATGAATGTGTATATGTGTGCTTGTGTATGTGTGTGCATCAACTGCCAGAGGTTGATGGCAAGTATCTTCCTCAGTGGTTTTCCACTGTATGTACCTAGGCAATGTCTCCCACTTGAACCCACACTCTAACTGAACTAAGATAATCGGTCAGCTTGTTCTAGGGAGCTTGTCTTCACTTCCTGAGTATTGGGGTTATAGGTGTGCTACCATGCTCAGCACTTATGTGGGTGTTAGGAACCCAAACACTGGTCCTTACATTGGCATGCTAAGCAGTTTACCCACTGAGTTATTTCCCCAGCCCTGGCCACTTACTGAGAGGCCTCAGTGTGCTAGCTGCTGCCTGGGTAGTGGGAATATGGCACTAAAGAAGACAACAGGGTCCTGCACTTAGAGGGCTCCCAGACTGGAGCGGGAGTCAGACACCAAGCAAATGTAATTACCCAATCTGTTGCTTGGCTATAGTCAGGAGTAAAGTGCTTCAAGGATAAATACAAGATGCTGGGCAGCTGTGTACCTCGCCCCGACCACCTCTTCTGTGTGAAATCATAAAGGGCGTCCTAATAGAGTAGTTCTTTCTTTCCTCCTCCTCCTCGGAGGCCTTTTCTCCTTTCTAAAGAGAAACTTCCAGAGCTAGCCCATGTCTCTGTTTGAAGAAGGGGGAAAGACAGCATTGGTAACACAGTAGATACAAGTATACCAGGGAAGAAGGACGCATCCACGTGTGTGCACACACTGATGTGTAAACACTCATGTACACATGTCTGCATCTATACATCTGTGCATCCATACACACACACACACACACACACACACACACACACACAGAGAGAGAAAGAGAGAGAGAGAGAGAGAGAGAATGCAGAGGGCGACCCATGAAGCATGCTCTAGGGAGAAGAAGAGGAAGAAAAAAAAAAATGAAATCCAAACAGTCTTTTTCACCCCGAAAACATATAATTTTGTGTAAATTTTTACTTTAAACATCTCTCTCTTCCTGAGCTGTGATATGGGTCCTGTCAAAGCCAGGGCCAATTACTGCCATTAGGTTCCCATCATGTCAACTCTTCTCCCCCCATCTGCAGGGCCCTCGGCGCTCAGGCCTATAATCTGCCTCGCTTTCACTCCATCACTCTGAGAAGGAACAAAATTGTTTTGTGTGTTTTTTTAAAAGGGCCTTTATTTGGCCCCTGTCAACTCTGAAAAGAAGAGAGAGAGAAAGAGAGAGGGGGAGAGAGAAAAGAGGAGAAAGAAAGATTGTTTAAGTGTTTAACCATGAGACTGCCAACAGTAGGCGTGAGAGTTCGCCGAGCTCACCAGCTTGGGGATGCTTGGGACACTAAGTCTTTGGCCTTGCCGCTTGCTCTCCCTTTTGTGGGGGATGTTCTGTTTGCCCTTAGAGGAGGTCTTCTCACAGACTGGAAGAATTCCTCTTAAGATACCAAAGATCAGCCCGGTTATGAACTGCGGAACTAGCTACCAAGAATGTCACACATCTGAAAGTGGTCCCTATCAGCTGTGATGGGGGCAGTGGACCAGAGAGGCCCTCAGAAACACTCCAGACTTGGTTAGTACTTGGCCTGGTTCTTCCCCTCTTGGCAAAGCTGGCCTTCTGCCTCTTCAGGTCACCTGTCTGCCCCAGGAGACGCTGAGCTCCCTATTGGGAGAACCTTCTGGCTTTTCTTCCCAGTGCTGAAAGCTAAGGTTCCTTGCACCAGCTAAGAGAGACATTCTCCCTGGGCCAGGCCGCTGTCACACCTTCCTGAAGTCTGCAGACACTTATCACACCCCAGTTCTGCCAGGCAGGCGCAGCATGCCTCTCCGCTCCTGCCGCCTCGGTCGACACTTAGCCAAGCTAAACAGATTTAGCCTCTTTAATCTTTCCTCATTAGCTGGCAATCTGGAAAGGAAACAAATGCTCACCCCATACAGGTTCAAGCTGTTGCTTTAACCTTGTAAAAGCATGTAGGGTGCTGGAGCTGTGCAGCCCAGCAGTCATTACCATGCAGGGCCACTTCGCTCAGCCCACCCCTCCAGGGCCTTCCCCACAGCTTTGAAACTACCCAATTGTATCAAGTCTCTTCTAAGTCCCCAGAGTTCTACACCCAAATTTTCTGCATGTAGCCTCCACAGCAAGGCAGCTTTGAAGACCCTGAATAGTTCTCTTCAATGAACAGAGGGACCTTCCCCCGAAACCCAATGTGTTGTTTGTTCCAAGCTGCCTCTCCCTCTATAATTAGATGCTCCAGCCCGGGACTTCCTTGGGTTCTTGTATTATTTCTCTGCCATACCTATCCATCAGTGTCTTCAGCTACACGTCGCTTTCTCTTGTCCAAGAGAAGACATGGTTAATTGTTCATCAGGAGGGCACCCCTCATCCTGAATGGATTCTCCGCTATTGACTTTTCCTTTCTATGCACCACTGGCAGATCCTGAACCTGCTTTAACAACAGCCACTTGTGGCACGCCCATTATAACACATCTGTTTCTCTGCTTTCAATTTGATCACTCAGTGCTCTTCTGTTTGGTGTGGTTTGGCCCTTAGGCGTGCTTACACACACACACACACACACACACACACACACACACACACACACAGAGTTTACAATTTTATTTTTCTCCCAGAGATGACAGACTTTTCTTGCTTCTTGTGCATACTTTCTAACCTGACAGAATGAAGAATCATAAGATTCTTATGCCACCTTTTAGATGACAGGATCATATCCATTTCACCTCGCCAGCTTCCTCATGGTCCCCTTTACTTCCTATGATTTTCCAGACACTATTATAAGTGACTCCATCAGCACCCCGCTTAGCATGTTCCCAGAACACCAGCCTTAATATCTCATGATGGATATCATCCTGGCTTGCTGATTTGTGAACCCTTTACACTTTCTGAGCGTTCTCCTGCCTGCTTCCTATCTGTAACCGGTTTTTTTGCACAGTCTGCATTTACTTCCTAATTATCCAAATTCCTTTTTGTCATTTTTCTTCTTAAAGACTGATCTAAAAAATGAGCTGCACATCTCTGCCCTATAGGAGGTAAAGACGAATCTCCCACAGCTCTTCATTTATTATTGGTATAAGTGCCCACTGGTCTTCCCTACCTTACCCTGAATCTCTTACTTCCTTTAACCCTTCACTAGTTCAACTTCCCTCTGGCTTCCAGGACCCAAGATCTAGTCTCTTCCTGAAACTAACCCTTTTGTTTTGCAGAAAACTAGAAGGTCCTCTTCCAAAGCTACCCTAGCAGGCCAGACCTTTTCCTTCCTTGATCTCCATCAGAACTGTCTGCGGTTCTCCCACAGAACCTCTGTCCTTCTCTGCCCCAGGCCCTGAGACAGACTGGCATCTTTGAACACAGGAAGAAAGGGGAGGTCATCTACCTCTCGCCCCGACCTTAGCCATCACATTGTCTTGGCCCCAACGTTTTCCGTGCTGTTCGTGTTGGCCTCCTTGTTGGAGTCTTGAAGAAATGTCCTCTATCTCCATGCAATGGCTGGTGCTTGCCTTTATCTCTAGAAACCCTTGGTTTTCGTTTTCCTCACTTCCTCTGAGTCTGTCTTGCCTCTTCTTTTGTTCCTTCATTTGGCATATGTTAAGGCCCCATGTGGTACTCATAGCACAGAGGACCAATAGGAAGGTACTCACTCCCAGAGTGTTCAAGCCTAGTGGAAGAGAGGCCTTAATTATAGTCTCTCAACTAGTGTGTAACTGCAAATCTCACTGCTACATCAAAGAAGTGCCACGCTAGGAGGAAGTCTAACCAGGGAAGACATTTACATCGGGAAGACAACCAAGATGAGAAGCAGGTTTGGGCTCCATCGTGCCCTGATGTGACCAGGGAAGCAACTTATTTCCATGCCTCTGTTCTGTCCACACAGCCGTCCTCATGTCCTCACTCTCAGGGGGCCAGGGCTGCTGGACTTATTGCCTCTTTTGCCTTAGGTAACCTGAGTGACCTTCTGATTTTCTTATCCACGAATAGGACTGACTGTCCTTAGCTAAAGAATACACAGCTTCACCAATTAGTGCTGCCCTAGGGCACAGGTGGGCAGGGGAGGGGTGAGAGACGGACACTTTGGGAAAGGCCCTTAGTGTCATCCTGGGTAGCATCAGGGGAAAGCTCCACTCAGCACCACTTGAGTCTTGTTTCCTCTACCGTAAGGGATTCTTGACACCTCTCCTCCCATAGTGCAAGAATGATCTAGCAGGTATCGGAAACACAGAGGGCTCTTCAGACTTTCTACCGCTGGGGACCCAGGAAGAGAAGGCTCTGTGGTTGCCTCGTGAAGTAAGAAGAGACCAGAAGTGCTCGAGGAAGACCTTCTCTTAGACCTGGGGAAAGCCATGAGATGCGGCTTGGGAACAAAAAGAGCAACTTGGCCCTCGATTTTCAGTCGTACTGATTGCCATTTTACCCCATGCTGCGAGTGGAACTTCCGGCGAAGGTCTTGAGGGCCAAGTCTCAGCCTGAGTAGCACGTCTTCTCCAAAAATGCTCCCACGGTCTGAGGTACCCAGCCGAAGAGTGGATCTTCCCAAAAGATAAGAAAATCAGGAGAGAAAGGGGAAGGCTACTAAAGCGAGGCCCTCGCTGGTCTGCGGTAGAGGCTTGGCCATCTGCATTGACCCCATCATTCCTGTGCTGAGCACCGGGTGTGCGTGTGCGCGCGTGCGTGTGTGTGTGTGTGTGTGTGTGTGTGTGTGTGTG
>NC_034595.1:68557959-68586347 GCF_900095145.1 Mus pahari
TGCGTGTGTGTGTGTGTGTGTGTGTGTGTGTGTGTGTGTGTGTGTACAGAGTCAGTGACTTCCCATGCCGGACCTCAGCCAAGAGCACCAAGGCTTTCTTGGATTCTCTACCAGGAAAGGGTCCCCTGCCCAGACTAAGGAACCATTCCACACCCCCCACCACCACCACAACCCCGTCTAAGGAAAGAAAGGTCATTCCCTCCCCCTCCTCTTCACAGCAGCTTTTCAAAGGTTAAATTCAACCAGCCCGCCCCACCCCCTTCACGCCCACCCCCAAACAAGAGAGGAAAAGTTAATTGAAAACGCTGTTTAATTTTTCAGCTCCAGTGGATCCTGCCCCAGCACAGATGGCTCCCCCAGGACTGTCTGTCCCTAGCCCATCTCTACCACTCCACATGCCCCCCTACCCCCATCAAGCATGGGGGCTGAGGCACCGTCAGCAGTGGCTCAAAGGGAGAAAAAAGAGAAGGGGGACTATGTGAGGGGGAGCACCTCCACACAAAAGAGCATTCTGAGCCCTTGGTTCCCTGGCCCAGAGAACAATGCTCAGACTTGATCCTTTCATAAAGAGAGTTTCTGGTGTCAGGAGACAGCCGCCCAGCGCCCAAGCCGCCCACCCTGGCCACTTCACTGCCCACCACCAACTGCTGTGCTGGCTGGGTTTCATTCCGCACCCCCCTCTGTGTCCAGCTGGAAGTGAGCGCGGTACCAGCCCCCACCCACTCCAAGCCTGCTTGCTACTTGTTGCCCCCTAAAGGCTCTGACAGGGCCCCAGAGAGGCCAGCCAGCTGAGATGAAAGGCTAGGACTCTAACTGGATTACCCCGACCAGCCCCAGGACTAAAGAGGCCAAGAAGCCCTAATTAAAGCCATCCCCTTTTCCCCCTGTGCACCCCACCCCAAACATGGCAGCCTTTCTCCTTTCATCCCAGGTTCTCCAGTTTGTTCAAATTTCCGCTATTGATGGCTCACTAGTCTCTGAAGAGGTAGGTAGGTGGCGGGACATAGAAATCTATAGCTTGGAGCCCTTGGCTGTCAAGTTGCCTGGACTTTGTTGTCTCCTCTGCCATAGCCAAGAGGAAGGCATGAAATAAGCAGGAAGGAGGAGGATGTGGCTAGAGGTCAGAGGGTACCAGCAGATGGATGAGTGGTGTCCCTTTAAGTCAGGGTAGAGTCCCCACGTCAGTCCCAAGTCTACCTCCCTTCTCATGGGACTCTCTTCCCAGGACAGCTATGGTGGCTTGACACCCCTGACCTCCCCACCTGCCTTCTCCCTTGCTCTGTGTCACTCCACCCCAACCCCAACTCCCACTGCCCACTCCTCCTTATCCAGAAATAGCCACTTGCATTTGGCTAGAGAGTGTGGTAGATAGGATGTCCCACTCAACCACGCAGGGGTCGTGTTTGGATCTGGAGTCTGGATTAGCTATTATTTCCATAGGGCTGGTACGTTATGCTCAATTTTTACAGAGAAAACTAAGATGGAAAGTTTCTGGAGAACTCTGCATTCTACAAGTTTCTACGCTGGACAAGTCCGGAGAAAATGAAGGACATGCCCGGGTGTGATGAGTCCCTTCTCAGTGTTGGTTACACTCACAGATGTCAACAAAGTCCCGCTGAGCCCTTGTAGGATGATTCTAGGCCTGCTCTACATGAAGAGGGGAGATCAAGCGTTAACTTTCCTGGGGTCATCCAGCCTAGGGTTACACTGGGGCAGGAGACTGACCCTCTGGAGCAAACAGAGGAAGCCAGTAAGATCTCTTGGGACGGTTCAGACTGACCCACACTAAGGGTCACACCCTGCCATCTGATCCACCCCATGGCTTCCACAATATCCTTCTTCCACAGATGAGGGAATCTTGGGTTTGGTACATGGCAGGTAGGGTCAGTGGTCTACCTACTTGGTGACAGCACACTGGGGCCAGGAGAGTCCCAGTGTACACAGAAGAAAGATGTCCTCTCTAGGGTTAGGAAAGTGCCACAGCCGTCCAGTTTTCTTGCACACCCAACCCTGTCTGACTACCACGAAGCTGGGGAGGGTTATGAGACTGGGTCCTAGCACCCAGGTGCCTTGTAAGAAATGAATGGGAGGCCAACCCTGGGCCCAGATACCTGGGTCCCCGAGAAGGAGGAGTCCTTTTCCATCACTACCTTTTGTTTTGGTCTGTTGTTTGCAGAAGGGGAAGAAAGAAGAGTTCTCGGCTTGCTTTTCAAACTACGGGGAAGAGATGGGATAACTCGGTTGGGTGTCAAAGATGGGGGAGAAGGATTCTACCAACCAGCCCGGGGCGGGGACTAGGGCAGGGCATGGGGGGAGGGGAGCGGAGGGGATTGGAGGGAGGTCAAGGGAGAAACGAAGAAAGAGGAAAAAAGAAAAACCCAGCAGTGCGCCCTGTCGTATTGTTCCTGCTCAGCCCTTCAGTTTACTCTCTGCATTCTCCAGCCGTGGGGAGAATGTTACGCTGGCTTAAGGGACAAATCACACACAAAATAAAGACCAACACTCAGCAGTAAAGCAATTATCGCAACATTTTATGCCAGGACTGTTCCTTTTGAAGGCAGCCTGGTGCTACCCGCATGTACCTTAACCCGTTCCTAATAACCATAAAGTTACCATTATTTACGGTACAAGACATTAAATAAATAATGCAAACTCAGGCAAGCGAGCAGTCTGTGCAGAGGCAGGCGAGAAGGCCTCCCTGCTGTGGGCCAGCCACAGGGGTTAACACTAGATGGAAGGGACTCTCAGGCAACCTGGCCCCGGACCTTGTGGCCCCCACTTGGTTCCTTTTCAGGGGATCCTCTGTGGAGCTAGAAGATGGGCAGATAGTCTGGCAGGGATGAGTCAGGTGAAGGCTAAGGAAGGAGAATGAAGGCTAACGAAGGGGAAGTCTAGACAGTTGTCTGGGAGGGGTCCAAGGCCTTGCGGAACTCTCCCTGGAATGTGTACTTAAAAGGACAAATGTGTGTGCCAAACCATTCAGATCCAGGTTCAAATCCCAATGGCTGCTTAAAAGCTATAGAGGCTCAAAGCCTCCCACATACAATTCAGGGGGCAGGATGAGGAAGGCAGTCAAGTTAGTGAGGATGGTGTTTGCCATTGAATTTCTGCTTAATGGTAATTGTTCTCTCCCTCTGAAAGGAGGTCTTGAGACTGCGTTTTATAGCTCATAAGTATAATTTGGTTATATCTCTCTGGAATGGTCTGGAAGACAACTCAAGGTAAAAGGGAAGAAAAGAAGGGACAGAGGGACAACATATGCAGAAAGGATAAATGCCAACTTCTTGAGATAGAAAAGGTCATGTGGCTTTGGCAAATGTATTTTCCTAAGAAGAAACTCATTCTGTGCTAAGAAGATGCAGGTGTCAGGAGACTCTTGGGCCATGGCTGTCAAGTATCAGATGCCATTTGAAAAATCAAATCTGGAAGAGGGGGCTCCCCCCGCCCTCTGTAACAAGCTTGGAGGACGTGCAGGAAGACCAGCCATTGTAAATGGTCACCTTGTACTTCTGTCAGCCTCTCTGCCTGCTGGACTCTAACACTCTGCTGTGAGCACAGGGGCCGGAGGCCATCATCAGAAGGTGTGAGCCCCAAGTATTCTAATGAAGTTTTGCTGTCCCTGTCATTTGTGTCCACCATTTGTAGCATTCCCCTCCCCCCCCCCCCAGCCTGCCTTGTACCCAGAGCACATGATTTCTGAGGAGCTGCAGAAACACCTAACATTACTGGAGAAGCTTAGGGAGGACCTGGAAGGCTGCCTAAAACAGACTGCCAGGCCTGCATCCTGGGTCTCTGGGCCTGAGTGGATGAGCATCTGTGGATGCTCTTGGTTAGGGGACTGGGTTTTCTGTTTGTGTTGGTTGGTTGGTTTTTGTTTCAGTTTGTTTGTTTGTTTGTTTGTAGGTAGGGTTTCTTGCCTTGGCTGTCCTGGACCTCACTCTGTAGACCAGGCTGGCCTCGAACTCAAGAGATTCACCTGCCTCTGCCTACTGAGTGCTGGGATTAAAGGTGCATGCCACCTGGCTGGTGACTGGGTTTCCCACTGGCTGAGGGTTCTCTCCATGCCCCTCTTTACCTCAGATCTGGCCCTTAGCAATGAATAAAACGGCTTGGGCAAAGGGCTCTCTCTCTCTCTCTCTCTCTCTCTCTCTCTCTCTCTCTCTCTCTCTTTCCTTACCAGGGGTCAAGGATTATTATTTCTTTTAGTCACAAACCAGATAAAGAGTAAACCATTAACATCTCATCATGATACTGGCGGGAGGTGGTACAGCACAGTCTTAAACAGCGTCTAACACAGTTAATCTATGAGTAATCTATGAATATGCAAAGGGCACCCTTGTGGAAGCTGAGGGTATGGCTCTGGGACCAAGTATTTGCCATTCAAGTCTGAGGTCAGGAGTTTGGATCCCCAACACCCAGTTAAATTGAGTCTGTAATTCCAGTCCTGGGGAAGTGAAGTGTGTATGTTGGGTGGGATGTGTGTGGATCCTTGGGCAATCTGGCTAGCTCCACTAGCCAAATTTATGAGCTCAGCACTTAAGTGAGAGACCCACCCTGCCTTAATGTATAAAGTAGAGAATGAGGAAGATACCTGATGTCAACTTCTGGCCTATACACACACACACACACACACACACACACACACACACACTCGCACACACAGACACATACACACACACACTCACACACAGAGACACATACACACAAATACACATACACACAAACATACACACACACAAACACACACATGACATGTGTCCCCCCCTTTGATATAAGTTTTACTTTTAAAAACAAACATCATAAATTCTTTGAATGTCGCAAAATAAAAAACAAAAACGTATATGCAACCTTAAAGAAAGCCCCATTCTCTTGTCAAATGAAGTTATATCTGATGAACACTGGACTGTTTTGTGGCCGGACTGGATTGTTAGCTCATGGGAGTACCGTTGCTTGCGTCCCCTTGAGAGATAGGACGGTTCTCCTAGGACGGTTCTCTTCCCATCTGCCTTTCCTAGGACCTGGCACGGTGCCTAACACTAGGAATGCTGAACAAATATTTAATGTATGGATAGTTGGTCCACAAGGAAGTGAGGCCTAACACTGTGCACTATACAGATGTTTGTCACAGCTCTTTATTAAATATAAAAATAAGAATAGTATCGTTCTTATGTTTTCTTTCTCACTTCCTTTGATCCCTTCCTCTCAAATATTTCTTTTCTTTTTCTTTTTCTTTTTCTTTTTCTTTTTCTTTTTCTTTTTCTTTTTCTTTTTCTTTTTCTTTTTCTTTTCTTTTTTTTTTCCTGCTCAGGCTGGCCCGGAACTCACAGCAACCCTGAGTCCGGGATTATGGCCATGAACCATCAAGTGTCCTCTCAATTGCTTCCAGGCTGAAGTTCATGGGTTGGTCCTGGGGTTCTCATTGGCAGAACTATAACCCACAAAGCAAACAGCACATAGAGAACTGAGACCTATAATAGACTTCAGTGGACTTCTAGAACACTTGATTGAGGCTAGCCAGATGGCTCGGTGGGTAAAGGAGTCTGCTGGCCAGCCTGATGACCAGAGTTTGATTCCCCAAACCCACATGTACATCATAGTACAGATAGATAGATAGATAGACAGACAGATACTGGGTAGGCAGGCAAGCAGACAGACAGACAGACAGACAGACAGCTTAAAGTTAGAACACTGGATCATGACAATCTATAAAAAGTGTGAGTGTGTGTGTGTGTGTGGGGGGGGGGTCAGAAGCACTGAAGTGGCAAACGCAGGACCCCTGGACGCTGGAATCATCCCTAGCCTGTAGCACAGTCATGTCTACCCACTCTTTCCCTTTCCTCCTAATTTAGGAAGAGGGTACGCTGTCCAGAGGCTACACCAGCTTCAGGAGCTTCTGCTTTCTTCCCAGAGGAGGAAGACTGCACAGAAGGTTGGCAGAAGTCGGGGGGGGGGGGGAGGCAGCCGACTACAGAGCTAGGGAGATCCCAAGCACAAAGTCAGATCCCTAGGCACAAAGTCAGCTCTGGCAAAGCCTCTGATTGGGTGGAGTGAGGAGGAGGGGAGAGAGAGGGTTGCTCATTCTATCCGGGCTTAAAAAGTCAAAAGCTCACACCAGGAAGAAACTGTCCAGCTTGTCCCCAGGTGGCCTCCACTTCCCACAGCCAACAAGCCGACTGCCATCTTGAATTGCACTCTTCAGTCCGGTCCTGCCAAGGGAGATGGGGCCCTGCTCTTCCACCCCAGCCTTTCTGCCAGCCTGGGTGTCCCACAGCTGACCGCTTGCAAGCAGGCCTCTATCCCCAGAAGCCGGTCCCTCCCCCTCAAACGTTAGCATTAACCTTTCTCTTTCTTTCAACAAAAGCCAAACTCTTTCAAAGGCAACCCGATTGAAATTCAAAAAGTTTCCAGGGCCTCTGCCCCACTCTCTGCTCCTCCTCATATTGACAGCAGCTCACCAGCACCCCCCCTCCAGCCCCCTACCTCCCTGCAATGTATAAAATGGCCTGACAAAGGCCTCGCCCCACCCCCTGCCCTGCGCGCACAAGACTCTCCCTTTGTATCTTTGTATCACTTCAGGCTGGTGCAAAAGGAGCCCTGGCTCTGAGCTGCCCATTGTCTCTGCCACCCCACCCCCTGCCTTCTGCAGCCTGGAGCTCTGTGCTGGGCCCTGGTCTCCTTGGTCAAACCGAGAGAAGTTGAGGCTGCCGGGCCCACTTTATGATGGCAGAGAAGAGTCAAGGGTCACTGTACCTGAAGAGTGCCTGGCACTGTGGCTGCCTCGCTCCCTTTGTGGACTCAAGGGTAGTAGACCCAGCAGAGCCCCAAGCTGGTTTCCTCATCTTCCTGAACACCAGATGGAGCTCCTCCCTCCCCCCTCTCTCCTCAGAGACCAGTTCCCTCCCTCTGCAGCGAGAGCAATTAGAGGGTCTGGCAGGCTCTGGGGAGGGAAGGAGACCCAGGTGGTGGCCAGGAGGCTATTAGAAAATGGAGAAAGACAGCCTGGGCACACCTTATACAGGCCGCAGCCACGGCAGCCACTGCAGCCACCGGGGAGGAAGGATGGAAATGCTTTTCAGCTAATGAATTAATTCAACAAGTATTTATTGAGCATCTATCTTGTGCTCATTGGGGATAGAGTAGAAAAGAAAGCCTTTATCACAGAGTTCACATTGTTGTAGGTAAAAGACAAAATCAATACATAATACCTCAGGCAAAAGTCTGTAAAGGAGTGTAGGGAAAAACAGGGTGCAAGATGGTTCAGTGGATAAAGATGCTTGCTGACTAGACGGTGGTCTTTATGGACTAGAAGGGGAGAACCAGCTTCCATAAACTGTCTTCTGACCTCCACAGATCTCTCTCTCTCTCTCTCTCTCTCTCTCTCTCTCTCTCTCTCTCTCTCTCCTCTCTCTCTCACACACACACAGGAGGGGCTCACAAGCCCCCATCCCTATGCGATTCACCAGTGATGGCTACAAGGAGAGGAGGAGTCGCTTTCTTTACGGGTGTGGTCCCTTAGGTTGAAGGAGTTAGGGAATATGATCAAAATCTATTATATTCATGTATTTTCAAAAATTAATTAAAATATTATAAAAAAGAAAAAGGACTAGAAGCTAGGCAAAACACCTCATGCCTTTAATTCCAGCATTTCAGAGGATGAGGCAGGAGAATTGTCAAGAGTTCAAGGTAAGCCTGGGTTAGCCTGGGCTACAGATACTGTCTCAAAAAAAAAAAAAAAAAAAAGCTAAAGAATGATGGTGGAGAGTCAGATGGGGGTCAGGGTCAGGGTGTGTCCTGAGAGATCTTCAATTCAGTCAGAATCTAGAAAGGGCCACACAGCGAGTGGAGCTTCTGAGAAAAGAGAATGTTAGCCTGAGGGAATAGCAGGAGCAAAGGCCCCAAGGTGTTGACTAAGGAACCCAAGTGCTGACCAGGATGTACCAGGATGGAAGAGGAAGCATGAGAAACTGGAGAATCAGGAGGCGGGCAGGGCGAGTCAGAGCATTCACAGACTCTGACTTGTATATTGAAAGGTCCCAGGCAGGAGAAGTGGGAAGACCTGAGGAGACAGGATGTTCTCCTGAGAGAGAATGGTGGCTGGGACAGTGTGCTGTGGAGGAGATGGAGAAAAACCATCAGATCTGCAGTACACTCTGAGGGCAGGGCTGGCAGGATTTGCTGGTGGGTTCTGTGGATGTTAGAAAAGACAGGAATAAGAGATGATTTCAAGGCTTTGGGCCTGACCCAAATAGACATCTTCGCTGGTTGGTTTTGCCAACCTGACACAGACTGAAGTCTACTAGGAAGAGAGAACCTCCATTAAGGAGTTCCCTCCATCAGGTCGGCCTGTGGGCACATCTGTGCATCATTTTCTTGGTTAATGACTGATGTGGGAGGATCCAGCCCACCATGGGTGGTGCCACCCTTGGGCAGGAGGTCCTGAGTTGTGTGAGAAAGCAGGTTGAGCGAGTTATGGGGAGCAAGCCCGAAAGCACCCTTCCTCATTCTTCCATGGTCCTGCTTTGATTCCGGCCTTCAGCTTCCTCCCGGAGTTCCTGTCCTGACTTCCCTCAGTGATGCAGTGTAACCTGGAAAGTGTGAGATGAAATAAACCCTTTCAAGTTGTTTTTGGTCATGGTGTTGATTGCAGCAGCAGAAAAGTAAACCTAAACAAAGACCAATGTAGCCATTTATTGTTACATCCAGAGAGGAAGAGAGATTATTTGGCCTTCTAAATTTTAGAAGCCTCGGGTTGGGTTTGGGACTTACAAATATGAGATGCCAGTTAAAGATGCACCTCCTGCCTCTAGGTAGGTGAGTCTGAAGTTTAAAGAGAAGCCCAGGTTGGAATTGAAATCTGAGTCTATAACTCTAACAAAGAGCAGGTATCAAAGCCCTAAAGCTGGAGAGAAGCAGCCTGAGGACTAGGTCTGAGGGCTTTCCATAGTTCAGGACAGAGAAAGGAGGAGGGGCCAGGAAATGGAGCAGAGAGAGCAATAAGGTGAGGAGAACCAGGAAGTGGGGGGGGGGGGGGAGTTCTGGAAGTGTATGGGGAAGTGTTTTCAGGAGGAAGGAATGATGGGTTCAGCTGACAACTGGCTGTTGGGTTTGGTTGCCAGATTTTGATCTCGACAAAAACCATTTTGGAGGGAGGATGGGAAAAAAATGGGACCAGAGAGAGCTAATGTGAGAAGCTGTGGGGCAGGCAGGGCCAATGGAAGGCTTTTGAAAAAGATTGTTAATACCGTTACAGCCTTGTGAGGCTGACAACAAGCCAACAGTCAGAGCAAATTTGATGAGATGGGGCAGGGTGACAAACTGCTGATACAGTGCAAGAGGTGAGCTTAACAGGGGTAGGAGGGTCTAATGGAGGAAACTGTTGAGACTGTATAAGAAATCCAAATGATCGTGGGCTATGTTAAGAGGGAAGTGTGCCACAGTGGGGACACTGAAAAACCAGGTAGGTCTAATAGATGGGGTGCAGCTGGAGATGTAATCAGGGTACCCTGGGAGTGGACTGGAGGCTGGAGGATAGGATGCTCAAGGCAGATATCACAGTGAGCATCAGTCCATGACTGAGGTGGGAGGACAAGTCTTGAATGAGCCACATCAGTATCCCTTGGGGACTTATTGGAGATGTAGCGCCACAGACACACTTCCTAGCTATAGAAGCAGAAACTCTGGTGGGGCCTCTCTGTTTTAAGACACGCTCTGGAATCTGATGATGATGATGATGAAGTCTTTGAGTCCCTGAGAGGAACTATTAAACTTGAGGATTATTAAGGCATGATTATCAGGCACTAAGGAAGAGGGGACATAATCATGAACTCACAAGGTCTAGCCTTTATTGGGAAAAGATGACCTCATATAATAAACTAACAACGGCCAACAACATTATCACTCTGGAAATGGGGTAATAGAGGACTGCTGCACAGGTAGATGGGAGCGATGGCCCATGTGGTAGAATGGAGTGCAGTCTAACAGCACAGTGACAAGACCTGCTGTGGAATTCACTTAAGACGCTCAGACAAGACAGGCGTGGTGGCACACGCCTTTAATCCCAGTATTCGGGAGGCAGAGGCAGGTGGATTTCTGAGTTCGTGGCCAGCCTGGTCTACAGAGTGAGTTCCAGGACAGCCAGGGCTATACAGAGAAACCCTGTCTCCAAAAACAAAAAAACAAAAAAAACAAAACAAACAAACAAACAAAAAAACAAAACACGCTCAGACATGGGGCTGGAGAGGTGGCTCAGTTAAGATTGCTCTTCCGAAGGTCCAGAACCCAGCAACCACGTGGTGGCTCACAACCATCGGTAATGAGATCTGACATCTTCTTCTGGTGTGTCTGAAGACAGCTACAGTGTACTTAGATATAATAATAAATAAATCTTTAAAAAAAACTATGACACATACACCTGGATAAGGGCAGAGGGGCAGGCAACTTCACATAGGAATTTCTGTCTCTCAGTCCAGGCAGAGATAGTTGCTTGGATGTAGGAGAGAATTATCAACTGCACATGCACTCACTGACTAAGCTAAGAGCAGAACAAGACCCCTCAGAGAGGACCTAGGAGCTGGGGTTCTAGCTCAGTTGGTAGAGCGCTTGCCTAGCATTCTGGAAGCCCTGGGTTTGATCCTGGCAGCCCATAAGCCTGGCTCGCTAGTGCATGCCTGTCATCCCAGCACTGGGGAGGTGAAGGCAGAAGAGTTCACAGGCAAGGCTGAGTTCCCTGACATTGTGTTAAAAGAAGCCTCTGGAATTTGGGTAAAGTGAGCACCAATAGGAAAGGCAGAGATAGATCTGTCTGACACAGCACTGTTTTCCTGAAACCTTCTGCATACCTGTGACTTCCAGGCTCTAAGCCCTAGGTAGACTTAGAGGGTGACATCAGTATAACCCTTACTCTTATAGGGAAAAGGCAGAAGTGGCCAGGATGCAAATCCATCCCATCCATAGGCCATTGTCACTGGCTGGGGCTTTGCTTTGGGGGCATTATCCAGGCCAGCAAGAGGTAGGCAGTTTAGAGAAGGACCACAAGAAAGGGAGGCACCTCATCCGCTCTCTCTCTCACACTGTGGCTGTCTGCTCAGCAGTGCCCTGTCTCTGGGCTGAGCCACAAAACCCTCAGCACCTTCCACTGAGCATGCTTGATTAAGTTTTCATTTTATCATCTTGATAGGAGAATGGGGTTTGTGTACGTGGGGTGGGATAGACTCTAGAGTTATGCTCAGGGCCATCACCCACATCACACAAATCTATTACCCAGAGGCACCATGTTGGGCCAGAAAGGCATGCAGCTGTGAAGGTGACAAAGGGCAGGGGTGAGACATAAGGGGTGTGGATGTGGCCAGTCACCCTTGTCTACTGTGGGCGAGTGGCTTTTTCCCTTTAGACTCAATTCTGCCCTGTGGGATTGGGAGCGAGCACCGCTTCATTACTTCAAGTCTTCCCCTTTCTCTTCAGCATTCATCATTCTGCAGGAGTCTAGTAGCCAAACCAATTCAGAGCAAGGCCGTATATTCATTCATTCATTCATTCATTCATTCATGACTATATATGTTTCTTCCAGAGATATCTCATTTACTCCCACAGCTTCAGCTGCCATATAAGTGTTAATGAGTCTGAGGTCCTATGACCGACCTTGACCCCCTTTTTGATTTTGTTTTTATTGTTGTAGAATTATCTGCATTCCAAGTTCTAACCAGCAGTTCCAACAGTTGTCTACTATTTGATGGGTTGGAAGGTCCCCTCATTGTCCCTGAGATTACTACTCCACATGCTATACTTTGCAGTCACGGTGCCTCTTCTAAAGTACAGACTAAGCACACTGTCCCTTCTCTCTCTCTCTCTCTCTTAAGAATTATTTATGTTATGTATATGAATACACTGTAGCTGTCTTTAGGCACACCAGAAGAGGGCATCATATCTCATTACAGATGGTTGTGAGTCACCATGTGGTTGCTGGGAATTGAACTCAGGACCTCTGGAAGAGCAGAGGGTGCTCTTAACCACTGAGCCATCTCTCCAGCTCCACACTGTCCCTTCTCAATGACTTCCTTCTTACAGTTTTTTAAAAAGTTACATTTCTCAATCTACTTTGTGGGGTGAGGGAAAGAGGTAAGCATGTGCCACAGCATGAATGGTGCCCAGAGGACAACTGGTAGGGTCTGTTCACCCCTTCTGCCATCTGGGAGCCAAGTAGTGAACTCAAGTTGCCAGGGTTGGCAGTGAACGCCTTAACCCACTAACTTGTTATCTTTAATTAGTTTTTTCCTTCCTTTAAAAAAATGTGTATGAATATTTTCTTGTACATATGTCTGTGGACCACGTGTGTGCAGTGCTCATGGAAGCCAGGAGAGGGCGTCAAATCCTCTAGGACTAGAGAGTTCCACCACGTGGGTGCTGGGAATTGAACTCCAGTCCTCTGGAAGAACAGCTGATGCTCTTAACGGCTGAGCCCTCTCTCCAGATCCTAATTATGTTTTTAATTAGCCATCTCTAATTAGGTTTCTAATTATCACCTGCTGTGTGCCAAGCACTGTGGTAGTCTGAGAATCTTTCCATTCAATCTTTTCTTTCTCTGTCTCTGATATTTCCTGGTGTTGTGTAACTCGGGGGGTTACAACACTGGTTCTATAACACCTTACCCTGGCGCCTCACTTACAAATTTCATCACGAATTGATTTCTTCTTTGAATTTGTACATATACCAAACTTTCAGTGAAGTGTGGTGGATTCTCTAGTTCTATAATCTCTCTCTAGTTTCCCCTCCCCTATACCCCACTATCAATGTCCAAGTCTTTATCACTTCTCTTCCCTTCAAAAGGACGTTTCTATCAAGCCTCGATTCATAGATCATACAACAGACTGACTTAAGGCATAAAACCCAATGATTTTAGCTGTTCAGCCATCACCACGATGCATTTTAGACCACTTTTTTTAGTTCCCTTTTCCCCAAGCACCTTTAAGCTAAAACTCCTAACCAAGCCTCTAGTAGCTCCAGGCAGTTACTTGTCTACTTTTTTCTGTAAGATTTTTCTATTCTGGACATGTTGTATAAATGTTACCACACAATATGTAGCTTTTCCTTATGTCTGATATTGTTGTTTGTTTGTTTGACACAGGGTTTCTCTGTGTAGCTCTGGCTCTACTGGAACTGGATCTGTAGACCAGGCTGGCTTTGAACTTACTGAGATCTACCTGCCTCTAACTCCTAAGTGCTGGGATTAAAGGATGGCTGATATCTTTCAATTAATTTATTATTTTATATATTGTATATATAACCTATACAATATATAAAATATACAATATAATTTATTATAGAATATAAATAATATGATAATAAATTGAATAATTTAATTAAATCCAGCATGTGTTCAACGTTCATATATGTTATAGCATTTGTCAGTACCTCAATCTTTTCATGGCTGAACATATATAGTGCTTTATGAACACATCATACTTTGCCTCTCCACTGACCTTAATGACAGATGCCCGGATCGGTGGCACTCTTTGGCTATTTTGAGCAATGTTGGTCTGAACATAAATGTGTGAACTTTTTAATAGATAGATGTCTCCAGTTCGGGGGTATGTAGCTACCGATGGCTATCCCAAGATTTTCTTCCTCCTGTATTAACGGACACTGTATTAATGTATTAATAATATATCAATGACTCAGTGATTCCTCTTCTCAATAGAACCTAGCAGCCAAATGCTGAGTCCCAGTGTCAGTGGCAATCCCCGCACTTCAGTGTGCCACACGGCACACACTGTGCTAACCCAGCCTCAGGAGGAGTCGAGTGCAGTGGCACAGAGTGACTTGGTTTTATCTGTGAGTACACTGTGACTGTCTTCAGACACACCAGAAGAGGTGCGTCGGATTCCATTACAGATGGTTGTGAGCCACCATGTGGTTGCTGGGATTTGAACTCAGGACCTCTGGGAGCAGCCACCTTAACTGCTGAGCCATCTCTTCAGCCCTATGGCCTGGCTTTTTTGAGAAAGTACCCAGACTACTTTCCAAATCAATGGCGCCGGTTTCCATTCCCACGAGCGCCGGTACGTCTCTGCCAACGCTTTTTTTGACTTTTGAAAAACCCTATGCGCCCCAGTGGGTGAAGTCGGAGCTCACTGTGGATCTGGTTTGTACTTCCCTGGAGATTGTACTGAGATTATCTGACAATTGAGGGCGTTTGTTTTCCAGTTACTAGTTTTTTTCTTTCCCATCTACTGCCTTTTATTTTAATTCATCATTACTGTAACTTCCATCATAACCTGAGTGAGTCGTGGGGGTGGTGAGGGTGAGCACCCAGGCCTTGCTCCTGACCAGAGGGGAAATCACCCATGGTCCCCTATACTCCAAATCCATTCAATGTTTTGTCATGAAGTGACACTGAATTGTGTCAAATGCTTTAAAACAATTTTATATCTATTGAGGTCATTTTATACTTTTCCTCTCTCTTTTATTAACATAATATACCATATTGCATATTTATTTATTCAGTTATTTAGAGACAAACCTTTTTATTGTAGCCAAGGTTAGCCTTGAGCTCATAATCCTCTTGCCTCATTGTATACATTTATTTTTGGATGTTAAACTAATTTTGCTTTCCTGGGTTAAATTCCATTTAATCTTGCTGCATAATCCTTCTCTCATATGTTGAATTGGAGGTTTTGTGTGTGTGTGTGTGTGTGTGTGTGTGTGTGTGGTGTAGAGAGAGAAAGAATCTGACATAAAGCTTATTTATTAAAACAAACAAATAAACAAAAACCTTTTGTTTTGTTTCTCCAAGACAGGGTCTCTCTGTGTAGCCTTGATTGCCCTGGAACATTCTGTATAGACCAGGCTGGCCTTGAACTCAGAGACCTACCAAATTCTACCAAAGCCTAAAGAACAAATAATGATCTTAGACAAACTCTGCCAGAAAATGAAAGGAAGGGCTATTTCTCAAAACATCAAAACAATGTTTTTCTGATGCAAAAATATCACAAAATTTGAATAACTAGCCAGGCAGTGGTGGTTCACACCTCTAATCCCAGCACTCAGAAGGCAGAGGCAAAGGCAGGCAGATCTCTGTGAGTTCCAGGCTAGCCTGGTCTACATGATGAGTTCCAGGACAGCCAGGGCTACATAGTGAGATTCTGTCTCAAAAGACAAAACAAAACAAAAACCCAACCAACCAACCAACAAAACAAAAGAAAGTGCCCCCACACTTGGGAGGCAGAGGCAGGCAGATTTCTGAGTTCGGAAATTTGAGGCCAGCCTGGTCTACAGAGTGAGTTCCAGGACCTCCAGGGCTACACAGAGAAACCCTGTCTCGAAACAACCGCCCCCCCCCCCCAAAAAAAAAGTTCCCCACAGACCTGCCTAGAGGCCAATTTGAATGAAACCTGTTCTCAATTCAGGTTCCCTCTTCCCAGATGACCCTGGCTTATGCAAGGTGACAAAAGCAAAATCTAAATAGCATAATAGTGTTACATCATAAGCTCTTTATATAGTTCTGAAAGAACCGTGGTGATTATTTCTTCTTTGAATCCCGACTTTGGTAATTTGAGTTTTTTGGTAACTACAGATACTCCCTCCCACCCTGCCACTGTGCATGTGTATGTGTGTGTGTGTCTGTCTGTCTGTTTGTCTGCATGTGTCTGTTATCTGTCTGTTATCTGCCCTGATCATCTCACGTATCCAAGGCTGGCCATCAACTTTCTATGTAGCTAAGGCTGGCCTTGAACCTTGGTCCTCTGGTTTCTTCTTGGTTTGGTGTTGTTGCTCCTTTGCTTCTCCAGCCTGACTTGTTGATTCATATTTTAATCTTGATTATGTTACAGGGCCATGGTGCAGCACAGGTGGAGGCACCTGAAGGATTCTCTTTCCCCTTCTTAACAGCTGGCTCAGAAGTGGGCACCTAGCAAAGCCACAGTGGCACTGGGGGGGGGGGCTCTTTAAAAATTATATTTTATTTATTTATTTGGAGGCGGGAGCTGAGCACACATGCCATGGTGTGCATGGGGAGGTCAGAGGACAACTTGCAGAAGCCAGTTCTCTCCTTCCACCATGTGAACCCCTGGGATTGAACTCAGGTTGTTAGGGTTGGCCACAAGCCCCTTTGCTGTCTTGCCAGACCACAGGGGCCCTTTGGGGACTGGGATTCTAAGGTAAACACCTTTGCTTCTTCAGGTTGACAGTGTCCAACAGGAAGATAGATGTAAACAACAACAACCCCCCCCACACAAAAAACCCCCAAACCCTCACCCTTGTGTAGCTAAACCAGGAGACAGATGAGAGCCCAGGGAGAGAGCCTGGCACATAGTGGAAGTTTAGAAACACTCACTGAATGGTTGAATGAGCAGTGTGGAGGACAGAGTGCCAAGGAGCACCGAGGGCTTCCAGACGAAAGGCCTCCCACCACGCTCTGCTCTGCGGGCCCACACTTACCAGAATCTGTCTATGGTGGTCACACCTGCTGATTTTTATCACGGCGTTATCTGTAATCTGCATTATCTCTCAGTATCTAACTCTTGTCTGATCCTAATGTGTATTATATAAAACATTTCACACTGTGTAGGCCTCTCACTTACCTCTTAAGCTTTGACTTTTATGACTCCAGCAGTATTTTATTTCATTTTTTTTTTTGAGCTAAGGTCTGGCCACGTAGCCCTGGTTAGCCTGGAACTTGCTTATGTAGACGGGCTGGCCTGGAACTCACAGAGATCCATTTGCCTGCCTCCACATACCTCTGCCTCTAGAGTACTGTGGGCTTCAAACATGTGCCTCCATGCCCCACTTACTAGCAGTATTTTAAAATTTGTGGATCCCTGAACATCCCATGTCCACTGTCTAAGGTCCGCTCTCTCTCCGGAATTTCAGAATATTCCATATCAATATATCAGTTCAGCAAGTACTTACGGGGGGGGGGCACCACAGGCCCACCCCTCAGGCCCATTACACTTCGTTCACAGTTTGCATCTCCAACGTAAACCTAAGATTTTATTCCCGAATCCCAAGCTGATGACAAACCAGAAAAATCAGGTTATACTCCTCATTTCTGTTATAGAAGCTGTAGCCTCTGTCTTTGTTCTGAACCCAGGGTCTTACACATGCCAGGTAAGGATTGTAACACCAAGTTACACCCCCAGCATACAATTTTTAACGTTTTCAAATCTATCCCACAACCTGCCCACAGCAGTTAGATGCTGTTAATCATGTTGCTTACAATAATAGGTGACGTTTATTGAACACTTGCATTTTGCCAGGCATTGTTCTAAGTGCCTGTATATGGATTATCTCGTTTGTCCCTTGAAGTAACCCTAGAGGCAGCTAACATTACCACCGACTTCATTTTATAGGTTGTGAGGATGGAGACTCCCTTGCCCGAGGCCACATAGCTAGCAAGAGGCCGAGTGCAGGCTCGAACCCCTGCAGCCCAGACTTGTAACTATAAAGACCAATGATTCCCCAAATGGGCGTTGTTTGACAGACCCAGGTTCTGCTCTGGGAATAGCCACCACCTTCCCCACCATGGCTTTTGTCTTTCCGAACCACCCGTTTTCATCAAGAACAGCTTGATGGATCTGGTCCTGGCTCTGAAATCCAATGTTAATGTGCATGTTGGTTTAAAAGTCTCAGCGGTTCCCTTGGACAGAGAGAGAAAGGAAGAAGGGAATGAGGCCACAATTCATTTCCATTTTGAAAGTTATTTTTAAAAAGAAGGATGACGGGGGCAGAGAGCACATGTCTGTCTCTTGAAAGGAATGGCCCTGTCTCCTGCCCGTGATTTTCTCTGACTTTGAAGCTCTGGCCCCTGCTGGTGCCTCTGAGCTCTCGCAGCCAACGTGCTCCCGTTGGAGGTGATGAGGACCAAATTGGGACAGGTCACCAAAAGAGACCCCTTTGCTTTGTTCTCGCGGAAAGCTCTCTCTTTCTGAAAACCCTCAGCCAGAGCTAAGCAAGGGAAGGGCAGCCCCTGTTCGTGAGAAGAAAGAGCGAGAGTCTGGGAGGCCGCTCTTCTCCCGCAAGAATCCAGGCAGTTGCTGAATAACAGGGATCGAACAGTCCGTGAAAGGACAAAAATAATAATAATAAAAAAAAACCAAGCGGAAATAAATAAACGCTAAAATGACACAGCACAGCTCCGAGCTCCACTCCTATCAGGCGCTACAGAGAGGCAATAGATTTTCTTCATTGCCAGTCCTGACTTATCACGGCCTTGTTTTTAATGAGGTATAATAAGGGGAACATTTTGTAACAACACGGTTCCCCTATTTTATCCCGCAAACAGCTGTGTCATGCTTGCGGCTGGAGGAATGAATCATATCTCTGCCTGCATATGCTAACTCCCATGTAATTACCCCGGCATCTTAAATAAAGCAGGCCCTAAACCTGTCGCTCACATTACAAGCAAACGGTGCAGACCTCGTAACTGGGGCCTCTATCATTACAATTAATTTATCACAGAAGCGACTGAGATTAGAGGCTAGAATTAAAACCCAGAGCATGGAGAGCCACTGCGGCGACATTGAAAAACAGGCTCTTGAGAGGCGGCAGGCTCCAGCAGCCGCCTGACGAATGCCTTGCCTGAGGAAAGCCACCGGAGTCGGATTTTTGTTTTCTTTACATTTCTCCAGCTAGAACATTTTACTGAAGTCATTTTTGGCGTCTCTCTTGATTCAAAATGATGCTGGAAAAATTCTACCTGATACCTAAGCCAGAACTCTGAGCAGGAGTGACCATTTTCTCATCCTTAAGCCACCGTCCTGTCTGTCTGTGGGAGCAGTCCCTCAGGCCCTCCCATTTGTTTTTGTTATCAGAAAGGAATTTCTCATGACATCAGTTGTTTTCCTTGGGGGTGGGGGTGGGGGAAGGAGAAAACATAGAGGTTTTTCCCTCAAATATGTACCTTATCTCTTTAGAAGTGTCTCTCACCTTTGACCACACTAGCAGAGTCATTACCCAAGTAACTATTTTCTTAATTCTCCAAAGGATGGCAGAACAAAATGATGTGTTCTAGATCCATCTTGTGCCTTAGAGCACTCCTGCTTCCCCAACTTGAGAAAGGCTCGAAGAGGGTCCACCATCCGAGTGGCTCCGCGCCTTTCCCTAGACACGGTCTGCACCCGTTCTGCTGGTTGTCCACTCAGGGAGACTCCGTCTTCTCCCCGGGTGGGCAGGGCACATCTCAACCATCACACTTAGACCCTACGTTGGAAGGCTAGATTTTGATACTTGGGAGACTGGGGGATCCTGTTGTCCTCCCTGGAGCACTGTGGTTCACCCTCTCATCTACATTCATCTGTTACAGGCTCACTAAAGCCTGCCTCCTTTCCTTCCTCACACGGCTGGACCTAATTTCCCACACTTTCTTGCTGAGATAGACAGGGGTGAATTCTGGTTACTGGACTGTGGATAGAGGTGGTGAAGCCCACTTTGCTAGGGTCCACAAAAAGGACCCTTCAAGATTCTCTTTTCTTTTACATGCTGGCTATTATATCCAGCAAAATATCCCAAACTCTAGAGGACAGGTAAACCTGAAGTTCAAAGTCACCACGATGAGGCCGACATACAAACACAACTCACTTGACATACTAATAAGTCTCCACTGGTGGATAACTAAACCCCCGAGCGCGGGAGGACCAACGCCTTCCTTGGGAGGTCCCACGGCTCAAGAAGGACATGGACAGAGGCCAACAGAGCCTGGAGCTGAGAAGCGGGCTGCTGTTCAGGGATCTTCTACTGTCTGCAGAGGATGCAGAGCATAAGAGTCAGGAGAGCCAAGGCTAGCGTGGACCTGACTCCTGGGAATGGCATCCACGCGTACACCTGACAAGCATCGCTCTGCAAGGCTTTCAGAAGGTTCACAGCAGAAAGGGAGTAAGGAGAAGGCCATGTGATGGCCCCTCTGTTCACACTCCTCAGCCATCTCAGATCCACCCCCTTCTCTAACCCTGCCACTCTTGGGTTCTCACATATCTTCCCTGGATGCCCTTTTGGGGTTGGAAGTAAGGTTGTCCACTAGCTCTGAAATTCTCTGAGTCCAGAAGAGCCTCCCACATCTTGGCGCCCCTTCAGCCAGCTCAGGGCCAGGAACATCTGCTGACTGTAGCACTGTACAGTTACAAACGAGCGTGTTGTACAGGTACGGACGAGGGCACTGCTTAGGCTGTAGCAAGGACACTGTACCGATTATAAACTAGGTATTTCTAAGCACAACACGCTCCTGCCTCCCCTCTGTTAAGATGCTTTGATAATAGCACTCAGTCTGGCGGCAGCCCCCACCCCATGCTCCCATCCAGCACCCCTTGTCCCTTCATGAAGAGCAGGCAAAGCCAGCCAGCCTCGGGCACGGAATTCAGACCCTTTGAGGGTCTATATTAAGGTGGTGCTAGCACTCGCTGCAGGCTATGCTCAAGGGCAAACATGAAGAATCTCATCTCCATAAAACTCAAATACCTCACGATAAGCAGAAAATAGGTTCTTTTCTTTCTGGAGAACGATTTCTAGCCCCACTTAAGCTCTTCATAACTCCTAGGGAGAAGGAATATGCAAATGCACTGAAAACCCCCCAGTACTGCACAGTCAGTCTCGGTTCTCCATCCTCCCTCCATCTTTACAGCTGCGCTCCCTGCTCACTTGAGAAGGACTGAGATCACACTTGCCTTGCTCTGCATGCACTGTGCTCACAGTTCTATCACAGCTTTTTGAGAATTACTTCCCTATGGGAAATGAACGGGGCCAGTTTTAGGTAGACATTAAGCATATGGGTTGAGGGTAAAACTGATTGGATTCAAGTTTCCAGATTTTATATTTGTAGTTGAGAAAACCTCTAGGAAGGTTATTCAGCCTCTCTCAAAGCTCCTGTTTTCTCATCTGTAAAGTGGGGATGAAATAAAACCAAAGTCACAGGGCTCAAGTGTGGCGCCGTTAGGACAATGCTTGGCACACAGTAGACATCCAGGATGTGTTATCTCTGTCTCTTTCCCATCTTCTCTTCTCTCATGACAGCTAAGAAAATGACGTTCTTCCTCTTGAGGAGATGTCCACAGTGTTCTGCCTCCCACCTCTCCTTCCTTCCTTTCAGAAGAGGAAAAGAAGGAGAAAGAAGAAGAGGAGGAGGAGGAAGCAGAGGAAGAGAAGGAGGAGGAGACAGGAGAGGAGGAGGAGGAAGAGGGGGAAGACGGGGAAGAGGAGGAGAAAGAAGAAGAGAAGGAGGAGGAGGAGGGGGAGGAAGAGGAGGAGGAGGAGGAGGAAGAGGAAGAGGAGGAGGAGGAGGAGGAAAAAGCTGGGTTTGGTAGTATGTGCCCTGTCAACTCTGTGATTGTTTTGGTCAAGGTGGATTAGCAAAAGTAACCTAAGCATGGTCTTGAAATGTACTTCCTGTGGCTAGCTCTCCTGCATTAAAGTAGCCACTGTCTTTTCAGCCCAAGCTGCAGAATGTGCATGCATAGACTGGACTCATGCCTAGCCAAATACCAGATGCAGAGAGAGAGAGAGACACCCAGCCCAGCTCAGCTTGGACCAGTGCATAAGAAAAGAGGTGCCACTGTGGTTGGTATGCCACTGAGATTTCTGCAACTGTGTTCAGTAGCATGAGCTGGTTGGTTCCTTCTCATCCTTCTCAATGCAGTGAGCACTTCGCTGACTCCAGAGTGCTAAAGCAGCCTGACCCTTCTTTTTGAGGACACTCTTGTGCACTGCAAGCCTTAACTTCTGATTTTAATTTAAATGCATTTCTTCAGAGACCACTCTTGATAGATGCTGCACTGTTTTATATAGCAGTGCCATCCATTCCATAGCATCCACCCGTTTGTAAAGACAAATGCTTGTTTTTGTTGTCTTGTTTGTTTTCCCCACTGGACTCAGCTTTAGGAGGGACCCACATTTTCACCAAGTCACACCCAGAGTCTGGGCTTAAGACTTGTGCTCAGACTATCAGGGAAGAGTTACTGAACAAAGGCATTTCTAAAGTGAGTGGAATGAATCTAGATACACTGTCTGATTGCTTATGGAAGGACATTATGGCTCTGGGTCAGGGATGCAGCTCAAGCCATCTGCTATTTCTGCCATAGTCAGAGCAAACTTTTCCTTTAAGTGGAGTTGGTGAATTCTGTCTACTCCCCAAACACACACATACTTACACATTCGAATGCAGACACACAGCACTTGGCTCAAGGTGGCAGCAGGAACCTGAAGCCCAAGGGCTTCTTATGTTGATGATTCTAAACCACAGACATCTTTAAGCTACATTCAGCTTCCCTCTGCCCCTGCAACAATGTTTCTGAAGCCATATAGCAGGTAGTGGGATAAAGAGGAGCTCAGGAACACCGGGACTTCTTGTAGAGAAGTAGAAAATAGGGTATCTGGTCTGGTTCAAGCTACTATGTTATCATAGTAATATATCATAGTATGATAGTTAATAGGATATCTGACTTTCTGGCTTTCCCAATTTAGGACTTTCTTTCTTTTATATTCTTTTCTCTCTCTCTCTCTCTCTCTCTCTCTCTCTCTCTCTCTCTCTCTCTNTTTCTCTCTCTCTCTCTCTCTCTCTCTCTCTCTCTCTCTCTCTCTCTCTCTCTTTCCTTCCTTCTTTCTTGTATGTTGTTGTTTTGTTTTGTGACAGGGTATCCTTATGTAGCTTTGGTTATCCTGGAACTCACTAAATTGACCAAGCTGACCTTGAACTCACAGAGATCTGCCTGCCTCAGATACCTGAGTGCTGAGATTAAAGGCATGCTCCACCATGCCTGTCTTTGATTTAGACTTTTGCAAGTCAACATCTTTGACTTTAATCACTAGGTTTTTCTATTTTCTTTTTCTTCTTCGAGGCATTAAACTTTCATTAAAAATTATATAGGAGTTTCACAAATGTGATGAAGCCCGGCAGTGAGACAAAGGTTTTCGAGCCACCATCTAACCCAAGAGCTAGAGCAACACCAGCTTCTCACTGTGTGTGTGTGTGTGTGTGTGTGAGCTTCCTGTGTGCTCCCAGGAGATCTCAGATCCTCGCCTCCTGGTCTCACACACACGGTGACCCTGTTCAACTTCCCCCTCGGTCCTTACCTTTCTCTATAACTTACTATGCGTGCCCATATATGATCCATCACTTACTTTTACTTGCTTTGGAATTGTACAGGCATGACAGTTGTGTGTACCCTTCTGGACATGGCTGTTTAACTCAACCTTATGACGCTAAGCTTCTTTTAGATGGCTACAGTGATTCCATTTCATTTGCTGCATAGTGTCCAATGATATGGATATATCAAAATCTGTTTATGCATCGCCCTCCATTATTGAGCATTTATTTGGAGGACTTGTGCTTTGCTTGCTGTGGCTACGAACACTGCTACTGTGGTGTGCACTTGTGTGCACACTCAATCACTTGTGCACACATTTCTGAGAGTATATGAGCAAGGGTTTCTTTAGGAAACACATCTGAAGATGGTATTGCTAAGTCACCTGATACATACAATCAGCTACCTAAGACTGTCAGCTACGAATACATGAGGCCAGAGACTTCTTTTAAATCTATTCTGTCCATTGCCATATCCCCAGAACAAAAACTGGTTCTGGGTATAGAGTAGGTGATCTGATTTCTAATTGATTGGTTAAACAAAGATAATGTTCTTTTCCAAAGGATGATGTTGATTTAAATTTTATTACAATTTATTTATACATACTTATTTATTCTATGTGTATGTGTATCTGTAAGTGTAGGTGTTCAACTGTTCCATAGTGCATGTGTGGAGGCCAGAGAACAACCTTGTGAGTTCTCTCCCTCCATTACATAACTAGGGGACTGAACTTAGGTTTCCAGACTTGGTGGCAAGTGCTTTGACCCACTGAACCCTGCCTCTCACAGGCTTTATAACAATAAATTCAGCTCAGAAACCTACCTAACATTACTGTTAAACAGAAGTGGAGGAGCACACCTTTGATTCCAGCACTTGGGAGGCAGAGGCAGGTGGATTGCTGTGAGTTCCAGGCCAGTCCTGGTCTACAGAGTGGGTTCTAGAACAGCTAGGGCTACAGAGTGGACCTTGTCTAAAAGACCCAAAGCAAAAGTCAAGTGAACAACAACAATGGAGATCAAATGTGGGCAGCACTTGTCCTGAATTCAACATCAGGCCATTCCTTCTCACTGGGGGAGATGGGACGGCCACAGTCTTTGTGTGATCTGGGCAAATTTCGCCACTCTGTGCTCCAGCTTCCTTACCTGTAAGACAGGACTAGCTATGACTTTCTCTGTAGATTTAATGCACTCATAATGACACTCAATAAACGATAAATCCCATTACATGGAAACTCTTATTCAATGAATTGGTTAATCTGGAAAGCCATGAAGCAGAATATCAAGAAAAAGGGATATATAATTACATTTGATTTTACCTTCAGATATATGAATATAGATCCATTCATAGTTTTTTGATGTAAGGTCAAGACATGTGCCTACTGACTAGCTTTCCAGATCTTACCTGCATAAATCATACCCCTAACACACTGTCTACAGTTTAAGATTTAGCCGAATCAGGACTTAAAGCAATTACAGTTACTAGGTCCCCAGACTACGATGTTTTTTGCCTCGATCACACATACACCTCACTCAACAGCAACTGTTTTAACCATTCATCCTAGGTTTCAACTTGACTTTCACAGGAGGAAAAAAAAATCATTCTAATATACTATTGTTGAGTTTACAAAATACATAATGAAATTGGGCAGTTCCAGTAACCACTGCTCGTGCTGTACAGAGGGCTGGGAACAAGTGCAGCTGAGTTCTGGTTAGCCTACAGGACGATTGGGAGGAGCAGCCAAGTGCCCAGACCGGCTCACAGCAATATCAGGAGCGACAGTGAGCCAAGAGTTTGCTGCAGGCGTCAGTTCATTTGCTTTGTACGGGGCACAGCACATGCCAGTTAGCCCGGCAAGGTTGAATGGAAGTTGGGTAGGAGAACCACTGCACTTAGATTCTCTTTCTACCACTGACCTAGTTACAGAGCCCCACTCTCTCCTCCGTTGATCCCCTGAGTGAAATTATCTTCCAGCCGGGCTTGTGTTCCTGCTTACGTTTGCCTCTGGCCAGTAAGAGACAGAAGAAGATGTCAACTGTCCAAAGCCCGACACTTACTTAGCTGGGAGAGATCTCTTGATTCCTAAACACTCCTTGCCCCGAGAAGCTGACATAAGAACAGAAGCAAAGGAGATACTTTCCACCTTTCGCCATTGTCCTCTGCTGGGCACAGCGCACGGGAAGGAAGAAGGCTGACTTTAATTAGCCAGCCCATCACCCTACTAAACTTCACTGAAACCAAAACAAACCAGGCAGCCCCATATGTCATAAGAATTAAAGGCATGGCTCCCACTTCCTAACGATGCTTTTACAGAAACCGTTCCACTGTAAAACTTTATGATTTGAATCTTTATAGCCGCCAGCAGAGCACATGTTCACTGCCTTAAATTATAACTTAATCACAATAGAAGCCGACTTTCCAGCCCTCTGCAGTCAAGACTAAAGAGGGAACGGGCTCACAGAACAAATTGCCTGCTATGCCTCTGCCCTCCTGCCTCCTCCCAGGCTAGGTACTCTCCTCCTCTAGTCCCAGGGAGGCAAAGGACATGAAGGAAACAGAACGCACAGTCAGGAAGATGCAAAAGCTAGGTAGGACCTTGCAGAGAGGCCCAGAGCCACACATAGAGTCCAATCCAGGACTCGCGTAGTCTGGGGAGAACAGAGTCTGCACAGCATGAGCCGAGGAGGCACATGGCGGGAGAGGAGAAGCAGCAGGGTCAGAAGCCCACCTCACCTCTCCACAGGCAGGGGATGTGCTTCCTTCGGTCTGGTTCAGAACCACTATTTTTGGAGAATGAGTTGATAGAAAGCAACCCCTACACCTGGGCTCAACACGGCTGAAACAGAAGGTCGGGGAGGAGGGAACCTCCACTGAGATAACATCGCCGTCATATTGGTCTGTAGGCAAGTCTGTGGTGCGTTTTCTCGATGGCCAATTGAGGTGGCAGGAGGGCCCAGCCCACTGTGGGCTCTGGGCAGATAGATGGTCCTGGGTTGTATAGGAAAGCAGACCGAGTAAGCTGCAGAGACCAACCCACGAAGCCCTGATGGCCTCTGCTTCAGTTCCTGCTTCCAAGTTCCTGCCTTGACTTACTTCCCTGGCTTCCCTCAACCTAAAGGCAAATAAACCCTTTCTTCCCCAAGTGAGTTTTGGTCAGGGTTTGATCACATTAGCAGAAACCAAACTAGGGGGATCTCACCATCATTAGTCACTAGGGATGGCAGTCAGACACAAGCTTGAATGCCACTTCTTACAGCTGAGGATGGGTAGACACCAGAATGCACACACACACACACACACACACACACACACACACACACACACAGGGCTGAGCGCATTGTCTACAGAAAACACTTGGCGGCTCTCCGCGATGTTCACTGAGTAACCATATGGCCCAGGGATGCTTCTTTCTAGGCACATACTCAAGAGGACTCAGAACACTCATTCACACAAACCCTGCACATTAACCCTCCACGGTAGCAACACTCAACCACGGGTGAGAAGTAGAAACAACTTAAATACTCACCCATTTTGAATGAGTAAGTGAACGGGAGACTCATGTAATGGAATATTATTCAGTCATAAGAAGGAAAGAAGGATTGAAATATGCTACATCAACTGGACAATTTCATGGAAGCAAGAGATGCCAAGAGATAGGAAAGTGGGAGGGGGGATTCAAAAGTATGGAATTTCTTTTAGTGGTGATGGAAATGAGTGGATATTTGTATGACAAACATTGATGTATTTCAAAAATGACTTGTGTATATGTAAAATTCAAAATGATTGAATGGTGATTTTAATGTAAATCAACACACACACACATGGACACAGATACACATACATATGAATATATATACATATATGCACTAATAAGAGAGGACCAGAAGAAAGGCTTCCTAGACAAGGTTACAAACCTACTCTACTGCAATGACAGAGGTGAGTTACAATAAGAACAAGAAAGAGCCGGGCGGTGGTGGTGCACACCTTTAATCCCGGCACTTGGGAGGCAGAGGCAGGCGGATTTCTGAGTTCGAGGCCAGCCTGGGCTACACGGAGAAACCCTTTCTTAAAAAACCAAAAAAAGAAGTAGTTTAGGAAGAAAGGGTGGAGAAGATTTTACAGACATATATACTTTATAGTTACCTTATTTGTGTGCGTGTATATAAGTGCATGGGCGTACGGCACATGGGTATGTGTATGTGAATGTAGGCACATGGCACAAGGATTGTTGCATGAAAGTGGACACAGGGAAGAGATCGGAGGATGAACTGCAGGAGTTGGTTCTCCCCTTCCACCATGCAGGTCGTCAGGCTCAGTAGCTGGTGCTTCTGCCCAGAACAAGAGGGGTTTTTGTTTGTTTGTTTTTGTCTTTTGGGTTTTTTGTTTGTTTGGTTGGTTTGGGGGAAGGGGGATAGGAGAGCCATGGGATGCGTACAAGATTTTCATCGTTGTTTGACAAATACTTAATGAAGACTTCCAACGTGCCTGACAGAACTATCCAGCCAGCACTTGGAGGTACATTTCTGGAGAGTTCCAAGCTGGATATAGACCACAAAGGAGCGATACCATGGAGATTGCATAGAATGGTGTTGGCAGAGGAGAAAGGAAGACAGCTCTTGAGAACTGTAAGCCCTTGAAAGAGACTAAGAAAAAGGAGTTAGGAACAAATTTCAGAAATACAGAAAGAAAGACAGTTTGGAAAGGAAGGAACAGCCCAAGGTGCCGGCGACATTAAAGAGAGACCTGATCTGGCAGCTGCATGGAGGAGGTAAGAGGGCCTCAGCTGGCCTCAGGGGGCGTGGCCCACAAGTCCCGCCCTAGGGGTCTGGTAGATGAACGGAGCCTGTCCTCGGGTGGGCTGCATCCAGCTGCATAGAGCTGAGGGTAATCAGGCATGCAGCCTCATACAAAATCATAATTTTACTTAAAATATGAAAATTTGACCTGTTCGTCTGTCTTTTCTCTCTCCCTCTCTCTCTCCCTCTCCCTCTCCCTCCCCCCCTCTCCCCCATAACTAGATTCCACAGCTCTCATGCGTACACTTTGTAGATGACAATGCGGGGCTGCAATTTCAGAAGGTTGGACGTGCCTGCCCACATACTTCCTGAAAGTCTGCTGTGTCGGGAGAGGATAGCGGGGGAACTTGTCTGGAGAGGCAGGAAAGAGACAGGGCAGTGGCCAGAAGTGGGTCCATTTGCTTAAGGCAGATGTGATCTTTTGTTTTAGGGAGTTGGGGATTGAGCTGGGGATTGAACTGGGGACCTTGTGTGTGCTGGGCAAGTGCTCCCCGGAGCTACATCCCAGGCCAAGGCTGGTGTGTTCTTTTCTTTT
>NC_034595.1:68586359-68609665 GCF_900095145.1 Mus pahari
TAACAGTGGTAATCAATTTAACAACTACAGCACTTCTACATACTTTAACAACTACACATCTTGGAGGCCCATTTATCTTCCTAATGATCTTTTTCTCCCAATTCTGTAAAGTTTTGAGGTTTTTGTTGTTGTTTTGTTCTGTTTTGTTTTGAGACAGGGTTTCTCTGTATAGCCCTGGCTGTCCTGGAACTCACTCTGTAGACCAGGCTGACCTCGAACTCAGAAATCTGCCTGCCTCTGCCTCTGAAGTGCTGGGATTAAAGGCGTGTGCCACCACTGCCTGGCTGCTGGTGTGTTCTTAATGATAAAGTTTGTGGTGGGGTCATGAGACTATATACAGTACTGCAGTGGCAATAATGAATTTAGAGATTAAAAGGCCAAGAAGCTGCCGATGTCGGGTTTGGGATCATTCCACCCAGCGAGTGGGGGGCTAAGACACATGGGGCAAGACAGATGAGAGCGGACGGAAGGAACAAGAGCCCGGAGAAGGGGGAATTGGGTGGGTTTTCTTCTCCTCTACCCATCCTTATCTTTTTTTTTTTCTCCCTCAAATAAGTAAGCCTGCATTCTCCCACTGGCTGTGCTGTTCTGAAGAATGGGCCCTGCTAAAAGGCTCTCAAGTCTGGCACCATCTAAACTGTACTTTGATATTCCCTTCCAAATGTATTTCTCTCCCATTGTTACCTGTCCCCGTGAACAGTCTCATCCTTTTCCCAGCTATGAACGCCGAAAGTGTAAGCCCTTATCACCCTCACTCCTGCTCTTGAGATCGAATCCCGAAAGCATCGTCAGCTGCAGCTCCTGAACACATCCCATTGGTGTCTGCAGGCTCCACTCAGCTTCTGCTGTCTCAACGGCCACATCTCCTACGTCCTACCCTCTCCTCTATCCGGGTGTGCATCTGCTCTTGCCTCCCTCCCATTCACAGGGCGCTGCAGCCAGAGCAATGGATTCGAAACCCGCACCTCACCAAGACTCCTTCCCCACCATCCCCAAACCCCTGAAGGTTTCTCCATTGTTCTCAGAGAATCAATGGATTATTTTAAATTGTTGTTGTTGTTGTTGGTGGTGGTGGTGGTGGTGGTAGTGGTGGTGGTGATGATGGTGTGTGTTTGTGGTGTGTGTGTGTGTGTGTGTGTGTGTGTGTGTGTGTGTGTGTGTGATGCAGGTAGAGAGCAGGCATCTTTGTGGAGTCAGTCCCACCCTTCCACCTTTGTGTGCGTTCCAGGGGTTGAACTCAGTTTGCCAGGTTTGCACAGCAAGCATCGGCTGAGCCATATTGTTGGTCCACGTCAGTGTTCTTTAGGGCCAGAGTACTCCTTAGCCTTACTGCATACCACACTCTCTCCATCATTAGTCTTCTCTTTCAGCTTTCTACCCAAAGTTCTTATCATGATCTCTGCTGTATGCAACTACTTAAGAAAAAAGCTGAAGCCAGGCGGCGGTGGCACATGCCTTTAATCCCAGCACTTTGGAGGCAGAGGCAGGTGGATCTCTGAGTTCCAGACCAGCCTGGTCTATGGAGAGAATTCCAGGTCAGCCACTGCTGCTGTCTCTGCCTTGTATGTTTTTTTTTTTTTTTTTCTTGTTGTATAAACTCTTACGTCATTGGTGGAACATTTCCAAATTCTTGTCTAGTTACTTTATTTATTTATTTATTTATTTGAGAAAAGATCTCATGTGTTCCAGTTTGGCCTCAAACTCACAGATGACCTTGAACTTCTGATCTGCCTGTCTCCACTTCTCATGTGCTACAATTATGGTCATGCGGCACCACTCAAATTGCTTCAGATAGAACCCACTGCTTTGTGCATGCTAAGCAAGCACCTTACCCACTGAGCCACATGGCCACCCTACCATCCACATACTCTTAGGCTCTCATGCACGATCTGCATAATTGTCCCTTGTCGTGCCTGCCACCATTGTAATTTTACATTTGTCTGGAAAATGTTTGATTAATGTGTGCAGCACG
Source organism: Mus pahari (assembly GCF_900095145.1). NCBI lineage: Eukaryota > Metazoa > Chordata > Mammalia > Rodentia > Muridae > Mus > Mus pahari. The sequence goes on from NC_034595.1 coordinate 68,588,332, forward strand.
GGGATGGGGCTGTGCCTGACACAGGGGAACTCCTTAAATATTGATTGATTGAAAGAATGGCATATTAATAAACTCACTCAGTGTCGTTAAGAGGCAGATCTGGGACTCTGTCCCCAGAGAGGAGGTGTGAGGTTTGAGAAATGAACTCCAGGTTTGCCTCCCCTGCTGAGTTTGGAGGCTTTGTGGAGAACTCTTATCCTCCTCTGTCTGGCCCAGGCTGCTGGGCCTTGTCAACACCCCTCCACCAGCACTATAAAGAATTAAAGACCATAAGGACTCAAAGGAATCTGTATCTTCAGGTGCTAGGAACACTTCCTTTATATCAGATGGCTGAAAGAACCCTTCATCAGCCTTAATACTCGGTCCATTTAGTCTCCACTTCAACACATCTAATAATAGGGTTCAATTCTCCTCCAAAGATTCCTTCTGAATTCCCTCTTTAAAAAAAAGAAAGAAAGAAACATGTTAGTTAAAGTCAGGCTCCAGGGTGGGGTGGTAGGGGAGGTTGCAGAGCCTGGAGGGATGGCTCAGCCAGTTAAGCATTGGCTACTCTTCCAGGGGACCCGGGTTTGATTCCAAGTCCCCACGATGCCCTCTTCTAGCCTCTGTGAGCACCAGGGACACTGCTGGATCACAGGTAGACATGCAGGAAAATATCCATATATAAAATATAAAGGAACTTAAAAAGTTTTAAGGCAGGAATGGTGGCACATTCCTGTAATCACAGCACTTGACAGAGGCAGGAGGATCACTGCAAGTGTACACAGGGTCTAAGCAAGCAGTGCTCTCTCCCTCATAACACTGGCCATTTGTGTTTGTCCTGAAAGTACTGCTTTTATTCCTCCTCTTCCTCCTCTTCCTCCTCCTCCTCCTCCTCCTCCTCCTTCTCCTCCTCCTCCCCCTTCTCCTCTTCCCCCCTCCCCTCTTCCTCCTCCCTGATTTTGTTTGTTTTTGTTTTTAGACAGGGTTTCACTATCTGATGCCCTACACAGACCAGCCAGGTCTTGAACTCACAGAGATCCACCCATCTCTGCTGAATACTGGGTTTAAAGATGTGAGCTATCTACAGCTGGCTTATTATTCTGCCTCTCAATTTAAAAAGAAAAGCTGATTTACAAACTCTTTGCAGAGATTAAAGGAAACAGTCTTTCATCATATTATATTGTACATGTCCTTCAGCTTGTTGCTGATCTTTTGACATTATTTATGGCATCTAATCAATTTTTTTTTTTAAACTTACGGCTCGAGGAAACAAAGCTATTCAACTCCATTCTGCATAGAGTAAAAATTTTAAATACAAAAAGAATATAGAAGGAAAAACAACTCTCCCTTTCACCTCTGCTCTCTGGCTCAATTCTTCCCAAAGCAAAAGTTACTAACTTTTTATTTATTTATGCATGTTTCTCTCTCCATCTTGTTTAAAGCAATCGTGACTCATATGTATGTCTAGGTTTCTTTCTACAACACACACACACACACACACACACACACACACACACACACACACACGCAGGAAGAAATACTGTAGTCCACTGTAGACATACTGTTGTGATTTGGGAAGAAAGATTCTTTAGAAGGAGTAACCTGGTCTTCCACTAGTATAGAGAGGGCATAGACTGTCACCTATTTTTGTCAGCCATGCACCAGTGACTAGGGACATTATGGAGAGTGTTGGTAGGGTCTCGGGGAGCATAGCTGCCTTCCATGACACACCAGGAGTGTAGAAAGAGTGCAGCTCTAACATCATGTATACCTCAACTGTGGCCACGCTAACTTACTGTCGTTTCACTATGTGTCAGACAGGAGGCAGGCGAGTCAAAATGGAAACACAGCAATTTCTGCCATTCATAAGCTCTCTGTGCCAGGAAGAAGTCAGGCACATACCACGAATGCAGTAATACAGAACAGGTTACAGCAATGAAGAAGGGCAGCTGGTGAGATTACGATGACAGCTGGTGGCTCTGTGCTTGGGAAATGACAAGACCTGGACAAGAAGAGCAGTTAGCAGACTGTACCAGTATTTTGGGCAAGTGTGTCAGAGGACCAAGAAGAGTTGGGTACTAGGTGTAGCAAAATAAACCGTGGTTTGGGGGTGACTGCAGTAGGCTGTGAGGAGGGGGAGGACAGTTACGTAGCATTACTGGAATACTGTTTATCAAACACCCTCTCCTCTACCTTCCCTGCCCACAGAGATGCCAGGTTTCCTCTTCAGAGTTAGGTAGAGTGCCATTCATATGCCTTGACTTTGGGTTTTGGCAATGAACTGCTTCAATCGATGTAACGCTGGATGAGGCAAGAGGAGGCTTGAGATGTGGCTACAAGGCTGGCCTCAGCCTCCTGGGCTCCTGCTGTCTATCACCAGGAACACCTTTAGCACAAAGGGCACATGGAGCCAACTAGGAGCTAAGTCATACCCGAGTCCAGCCTAGAATAGCTGCATCTAAGGTGACCCTTAGATCTCTGCGCTCAAGAAACAAAACCCCACCACTGGGTTTTGAGTAGGGTTCCTAATAGCATGCTGAGGCCAACATCACCGAACAGGTCTCTGGCCACGAGCTCGGTTCTCCAAATGCCCCCATTTCTTTCAGCTGTCAATGATCTCCTTTTTCCTTTCTGCCAGACTTCAATGGAAGAGACTAGAAGGCTCAAAGAGCCTTCACACTGAAGCTATGCACACATCTGGTTCTCTTCTCAACACTGCCTCCATTCTAGAGGCAGTCACATGGGAGAGAAGAGGTCTGTCCCTGGAGCCTGTGCTCAGAGTGACTCAGGAACGATGACACCCAAGAAGACTAAAACTCAGGTTCTATGAGTTACTCAGGAGGGCGTGATCCCCGGTTCCAGGGGAACTCTAGAAATTCATCCTGTAAAGCAAAAAAGGTCCATCTAAAAAGCTGGCTGGACACGAGCTGCCTGTGATTGGGGGGGACTCCAAAAATAAAGGTGCTTGACGTTCCAAGCCATGGTGTGTTGGCTAGTGCTTGCCAACTTGACAGAATCTAGAATCACCTAAGAATTGGGTCTCCCTGGCATCCCTGTGGAAGACTGTCTTGCGTACGTTAGCTGATGTGGACGGATCCTCTTAATAGTGGGCAGGAACACTCCTGAGGCAGGGGGATCCTGGATGGGAGGAAGTGGAGGAAGGCAGCAGAACACTAGCAGCATGCATTTAGAGCCATGCTTCCCTATGGCAGCGATGGTACGCCCAGCTCCCTCAAGCTCCTGCTGGAGTGGCTTCCCTGAGATGATGGACTAAATATACCCTTTCTCCTAGAAGTTGCTTTTGTTTCAGTATTTTATCAGAGCAATAGGAAAGGAAACTATGACATCATGTAGGTGAGAAAGAGGAAGAGAAAACATGGGTCTGATCTGTGTGTGGTGGCATCTGGGGTTTGGCATATACAGCTCTGTGGGTCCTTCAAAACAAAATTACAAATGCAATTGGTTCAAGGTAAATTTTTCTTTTGAGACCCAGTCTTGTGTATCTCAAGCTGGACTTGAACTTGTTATATAGCTGAGGATGACCTTGAACTTCTGGCCCTTCTAACTCTTCCTTCTGAGATTACAGGTGTGCTCCACCCAGCCTGGTTTCTGCACCGTTGGGACAGAATGCAGGGTTTTATCGATGCTAACCTAGCTAGTGAATTAGAATGACACCCAGCATCATAATACATTTACAAAAATTAAAAGCTGAGGAAAACCATAGAAACTTATTTTGGGGGGAAGGGGCCCCAACCCCTTGCAGGAAAGGTGAATAGGGGAGGGTGCCAGGGGCCACCTGTCCATTCTACCCTTTTCATGCCTCGTCACCAGGCCAGACTAGAATAAAAGCTTTTTAACATCAACTCTTCAGTAAATTATTCGATACATGCTCAGTGTTTATTTACTGTACTTCAGGAGCTGTAGGCACTGACTATATAAATGATAATTCTGCAGTTTTCTATATAGAAAATACAAAGATAATTCAGTTTTTTTCCTGCCACCACTGTCCCACTTACTGTTGTTTTTTGTTCTTTTTTTTTTTTTTTAGAGAAAAATTGTTCAGCTTTAAAACTCTCTTTAGCTACTACTATATAAACTGTTAGGTTTATTGTAAAATTTGGGGAAATCTATCAAGTTTCTTTCATTTAAGAATTACAAGATTTCAGGGTATTTCAAGTTTTCCTGAAAACTCTTGGGCCTATTGATTTATTAGCTTTTTAATTAATTTACAATTTGATTTACAACATAATTTAATTTACAATTAATTAATTTGTGTGGGTGTTACTGGGGAAATGAACCACTGCCTTGTCTCAGCAGCGACTGGTTTATTGTTGATGTCCTAGATTCAGCCACGCCGTATGTATTTCACGTCACTGTTGGTGGTGTGACAGTATTGGAGATGTGTAAAATAGATCACTGTACCCAATAATATATTCAGTACTAGTGGTAGCACTGCAAGTTTATGCCAAACAAACACAGGGACTTAAAGCATGCTATTTCAGGTGATTCCCTTAAAAGAGAGAAAAATGCAGGACACGCTGATAAAGGCATACGGTATAGGAAGTGGATTTCTCATGGGTGTGAAGTTTCATGTTGACTGGACATCACTGAGTATCTGAATTTCCACTTACAGTTTTATGTGTATGATGGCTGGGGTCCAGGACCCAGACTTTTGGCCGTATTGTTTTGAGACGGGGCCTTGCTAGCTAAAAGCCCATGCTAGCCTCTAAAACTCATAATTCTCCTGACTCAGTTCCCAAATCTAAGATTACAGATGTGAGTATGTCTCACTGGGTCCATAAGGTTTTTTTTTTTAAAATTAATTAATTAATTAGTGATTCTTTAGTCCATGGATGTTTTGCTGGTATATATGCTTGTATATGCCACATACCCATGTACCTGGTGTCCATGGAGAGCAGAAGAGAATGTTGAATTCCCTGGAGTTGAAATTCTAGATAGTGTGAGATACCATGTTGCTGGGAATCAAATTCAGGTCCTCTGGAAGAGCAGCAAACTGTTTTTAACTTGCTCAGCCATTTCTGTAGCCTGGATCCATAGATTTTAGGACGGGCTTCCTTTCACTATAGGATGCCACAGGATCAATGTATTTCTCCTTAGAAACTTGGGCCACAAATCATATGCCCTGATTCAGAGACTTAAGAGAGTGGGCAGCTGTCCTGAGAACCATACTTATACCAGGATAGACAGCTGTCTGTCTGTGCAAAAAACACTGTGCACCATGGAAGTGGATACCATTATACTTAAACAAACTACACTCCCAACTCAGTATCCCAAAACCATATCCCTAGATACCCATGGCTTCTCTTAAGCCACTCTGGAATGGGCCAGTATGAAGTCAGAGGGAAAACGGTGGTCTTGATTTTAATTAAATTAGAAGGAAAGTGACAGTGTAAAAGCAAACCAGATGTTGTGACTCACTCCCATACTTCTAGCACTTCGGAGGTTGATGCAGCAGGGTTGTTTGTGGCCAGCCTGGGCTACACAGAGAATTCCAGGCCAGCACGGGCTACAGAGTGAGACCTTGTCTCAACTAACAAGCAAATAAAAATTGTCAAGACCTGTCCCAAGGTCGTGAGAGGAGTCTGCGCAGTAAGGGGCGTGTACACTTAAATCATCAACATCAGATAACGTCCACTTCTAGGGAGATAAAAGTTTCTACCTTCTTCGTTTTCTTGGCTTAGGCCCCATCAATAGACCGCATTTCCTGTTTGGTTTTTTTTTTTTCTACATAAGCAAATATTTGTTGATTACTGACGAGGCCCCGAGTGCTAGGGAGAGCGCTAAATGATCACAATTCTTGGCCTCTCGAGCTTATGCTTCAGCTAAAAGATACACATTAATCAAATTAAGAGCCACACTTCAGATGAATGTCACAGCAAGGTTTCTTTGGGGGTTGTTCCTGCCATACGCAAACCAAACCAATTATCGCGATTTGCTCCCATGAGAGCACAGGCTACGAGAATGCCGGGAGCCCCAAGTGGAATGTCCCTGGGAGCCGGTCTTCTGGACTTCGGCTCTCTCAGGATGAAGATCTAGCCACAGTGCTCCACATCTTCCCTAGCACACGTTGATATTTCCTCCCTCCTGGCTTAGACTTGTTGGGCACAGGAGGCTGGAAAAGGCTGCCGACCGAGCAGGGCTTCTTCCCATCGGTAGGAGGGAAAAACTGGATATTGGTTGAGGGAGGCTGAAGCAAGACCCTGAAGTAAGAACGAGTTGGGAAATGGAGCTCCTCTGTGAATGACCCTGGGAGGGTGTGTTCCCTCCTTTCCTACCCCACAGTCAGCCTCCTGACATGTCTAATGCTCTTTTCTTCAGCCAGGTGTCTACATTCCCGAGACAGGTGTCTACATTCATTCTCTCCACGTCTCACTTCCAATTTACTATCGCTCTGTAGCTTCTAGCTCCCTCCGCCGCCGCTGCTGCCGCTGAAATCATGGCTGCCAAATGTGACAGCGGTGGCTGCCCTGCCTCTTGCCCCTGCCCTTCCTGCTTCAGGTAGGAAGCTGTCAGTACCTGTACTCATTGGCCTTGAGGTTTCCTCTTGCAGCCTCATTGGCTGCACTGAGTGGACCGGAAACATCAGTGAATCCAGGCCTTCAACTGAAGAGCTGGAAGAACTGGTATGCAACAACCTGGGCTCCTCCCTCTGCCCTTCGTAGGGAGGAGAGTCTTGAGTGGCTTCCAGGTTTTGTGATGGGATTAAGCTGTAGTTGCCCACAGTGGAGTCCCATTTCACCATCATTTATACAGTTCCATGCCAGGTCAGCCGTTGTTTCTCCCATCCTGCATGCCCTTTTGTGGTGACTAGACTTGTTTGCATGGGATGAAACCTGATTATTTGTTGACGATATCCAAGTCACCTTGACCCAACCTAGCATCACCTGGGAAGAGAGACTTAACGAAGGATTCTCTAGATCATGTTGGTCTGTGGGCGGATTGTCTTGATTGTTAATCGATGCAGGAAAACCTAGTGTGGGCAGTACCATTCCTGAAATAATGGAGCAACACTGGAACTGTAAGACAAATAAACCCTTCCTCCTCTCGATATATATCAGGATGTTTTATCACAACAACAGAAAAATGGAATTAGAACCCGGGGTTCAGATAAACACTTCTACATGGAACATGCAAAGCCATGCCAGTTCAATCTATGGGGTGTTTTAGGGTTTGTTGCCTGGGTTCTGGGTGAGGAAAAGTATAAAAGGAAATGGGGGGCAGGAAGCAAGAGAGCAGTTTAGTGGTAAATAGTTAGGTACTGACCCAGTAGGGGAGGGAGCAGCTACAGAAGGCTGAGAAGGCGAAGAGGAATAGAAGCCAAAGACAGTCCCTGGTTACTCGGGAGATAAAGTCCTCAGCGTGTCAGCAGGACAAAGTGACCCCCACACCAACATTAAAAAAAAAAAAAAAAAAAACTTCAAAAAAAATTAAATCCTTAAATAATCTCCATGGGGAAAGGCAGAACTTTCTTGAACTTCCTTTTAGGCTTATTTTACAGGTTGGTATTATTTTTATTTTAAGTTACATAAGAGGACATTCTCCCTTTTGATGCTCAGGGAGATTAAAGGTCTGACACGGATTTGGGAGTTGATGAGATTAAAGCATTGCGGTAATGGGAGCTCGAGAGAGCAAAGCTGTCAGGACAGAGGTTGCTATACAAAAGTAAACGCTCTCCTAACCCACCTCGTCTGTACTGACCTCCTGGGCTAACTGAAACTTCCATACCCACGGGAGCTAGCTAGTGGCTGCAGCACCGGGACGCTCGCAGCTCCCGGACCACTCTTCTGTACAAACAAACACCCACACTAACGAGTTGAGCGTTAGTCATTGTGATCAGTCCAAAATTTGTGTATTTCCACAGTAGTACTATGCTTACACGATTTACTATGTAAACCACCAGGGCAAAAGGACAAGACTTGTCATTTCTGAGGCTGCTACTCAAATGCTTTGAGAATTCTATAAAGGTAACCCCCACGCCCCCTTTTCTTTTGGTTTTTGGAGGCAGGGTTTCTCTGTATAGCCCTGACTGTCCTGGAACTCACTCTGTAGCCCAGGCTGGCCTCGAACTCAGAAATCTGCCTGCCTCTGCCTCCCAAGTGCTGGGATTAAAGGCATGCGCCACCACTGTCCAGCTGGTAGTTCCCCTTTAAAGTGCTTTTGGACTCAGAATGTGGGGTGCACAGATGGAAAACAGCACACTATGTGTCAGGCTCTAAGACACAAGCCATTGCTTGATCTTCCCCAAAATGCTCTGATGTGGATACTGAGAACAGAGATACAAAGAAGCTATGAGACTTGCCCACATTAGGATAACTATGCACCCAGAATTGAAAACCAGTTGTTCTTGCCTGAGAGGCAGTGTTCGGAATTGTTATATGGGTATACTACAAACCCGAGAATCTGTTAGCAATGGTGTTGATTGGTGATGCTGCTTTCCAAGAACACTGAAGGTGTGTGTGTGTGTGTGTGTGTGTGTGTGTGCGTGCACACGCGCGCGTGTGTGTGTGTGTGCACACGCACATGTGTGCGTGTGCATGTGCGTGTGGGTATGCGTGTGCGCGCGTGCGTGCGTGTGCGTGTGTGTGTGTGTGTGTGTGTGTGTGTGTTCTTGCATGTGCTGGTGAATGTACGAGCATATATGTGTATGTGTATGTGCATGTGTATGTTTGAGGTTGATGTCAAGTGTCTTCCTCCATCTCTCTCCCTCTTACTCTCTGAGATAGGCTCTCTCACCACTGGGGTTGAGCTCACTAACTGGACTAGGCTGGCTGACCAGTGAGCCCCAGGCGTCTACCTGTCTCCATCCTCCCATGACCGGGTTTACAGATACATGGTCCACTCTGCTTTTGACATGGGTGCTAGGACCCTGAACACAGATCCCCATGCCTATGTGGCAAGCACTCAGCCCACAGAGCACTCCCTGTCTCAGGTTTCTTTTTATTTATTTTTTATTTTTTTTATTTTAAAGAAGGTGAAGCTGAACTCCATACACAATTCAATATGTGCTTGTTCAAGAGTGAAGGAGTCCACTCTTAAGGAAAGGCCTGGCCCATTACCCAAAGATTAGCAAGTGGCCATGTGTAGATTCTAAGTCAGAATAAAATGTTAGAAGGAGATGTATAGCTCTCTTCATGAGAGCTTTAACTGACAGAGTAACCAACCCAACACAAGGTTGGATGTGTAGACTCCCTGCCTAACAACCTTTGAATCTACCGCCCACTCCAGCGCCCACTCCAACAGGCAGCCAGGAAGAAATCCCAAATGACAGGTGGGACCCCGCCCACTTTCACAATCTCATGGCAAAGGAGACAGTCTCTTGTTCCTGTTTCTAGGTAACTAGCAGGTGCCTTTCCACTCATGACCTTTTTCTTTCTTTCTTCCTGAGACTGGGCCCCATGTAGCCCTAGCCGGCCTCAAATGTTCTCTGTAGTTGAGGAAGACTTTGAACTTACAATCCTCCCACTTCTACCCCCCCAATGCGGGGATTACAGGCGTGTGCCACCATGCCATGCCTTGTTTATGTAGTACTGGGGAAGGAACCCAGGGCTTCTGGCATTCAGGACAAGCACTCTACCTCCTGAGCCACACCCAGCCCCATGCTCTGCATTTCTGCACGGGTCACTTTCTCAGCCTCAATGGATCTTTATTCTCTCCTCAAACTAGAGAATTCTTACCTTATCATTTTTCTTCATTCATTCATTTGGAAATAATTCTAAGCTCCCATTTGTGTGAAAAATGGACATACACATATGTATGCATGTATGAACACATGGATGTTTGTGCAGACATGCATGTGCATGCACACACACACACACACACACACACACACACACAATGCCCTTAGTGAAATGTTATGATAAATTATCCCTTCACAGTATTTATAGCATTTTACTATTTTTATGTTGTGTTTGTTTCTTTAGTGTCCTGAGAGGAGGAGCTGGGAGCTCCTTGCTGGGAAAGGGAAATACTCAGAGGCACTGAAGAATTCTGTGGATCTAGCATGTAGGAGAAATGAGCTTGCTTGGACCAAGGCGGTAGAGGCAGGAACCAGTGGGGCAGAGTTGGGATGTAAAGACAAAGGGAAGAGCAGGGACCAGGATGCTGAGCCCAGGATGCTGAGCCCAGGGAGGGAAAAGACTTGAGAAACCCAAAGATCACTGAAGGACTAGTGTGGAGGCTGATACAGGATAAAGCCGGGGAGGGGAGCAGGCCAGATCCTTCTCAGCTTCACAGGCCGTAAGAATAAAGCCTTCATCCTTATTGGAAAAGCTAAGAGAAGCCCTGGGTGAGACTTCAAGCAAGGGAGTAGTGTTTTCAGATATGTGATTTAAAACAAAACCCTTTTCAGGGGCTGGAGAGATAGCCTGGGGTCAGCAAACTGCTCTTATGCAGGCTTGAGGGCCTGATTTCTAACACCCAAGTCAAAACAAAAACAAAAACAAGCATGATGACATGTGTTTGCGATCCTAGCGCTCTCTCTCTCTCTCTCTCTCTCTCTCTCTCTCACACACACACACACACACACACACACACACACACACACCCTTTTCACTGTCACCTAGAATGGAGAAACTCACTCCTCCCTTTACCCCTCCTCCACCCCAGATTTTCTCCTGTTGCTCCCACCAAAGTTTTTTAAAAGGCAGGAACACGGTCCAGTTTCTGAAAGAACTCCTAGTATTTAGTAGGAGCATTACAGCATTCAGGAAGACACAGCACAGGCCAGACTTAATACCAGCATCTGAGAGACTAAGGCAAGAGGGTTGCCAAGTGTTAGGTGCCAGCCTCAGTTATCCGGTGAGTTCCAGGCCAACCTGGGCTATAGGGTAAGATCCTATCTTGACAAAGAGAAACGACTCTCCCTCTTGTGTTACCTCAGCCGTGCACCTTTATCACGCCATTTCTCTCACGCTCTTTACTTCTCTGGCCACTCCACTCCGTGGGCTTTCTAGCGCTGTGCATGGTCCTTCATATGAGGGGAGGGCTGGAGACGCAGCTACGGACAAAACTCTTGTCTCCAAAGGGAGGAGAGGCTCTTTCCTGCCATGTCCCCTGCATGTGTGCCTACCCTTCCTAGTACAGAAGCCTCCAGCCTTGGGTAAGCACATCACTCCACAGGTTCTGAGCTCTTCCTGAATCCATGCCTCCAGAGGCTAAAGCCCTTGTTTTAACCTGGATTCCCCAACAGCATTTATGTGTTCTTTCCTACTCGAGGCCCTGGAATCGGCCTGGAAATCAAGAGACACTTTACTCTGGAAATATGGCACTCAGACAACACTTTCACTAGTGTCCAAGTCTCAGGCTGGACAAACTCCATTTCCTCAGCTCTTGACTGTTTGGCCCCAGGATGTTTTGGCATAAACTTGGGTGTCTACCAGGGACAGAAGGCAGGTCCGAGGCTGGAGAACTCATAGCCCATTCTTGCCTTGTCTGGGTTCCACACATCGTTCAAAACGAGTGTGGCCTGAAACGCACTTACAAGCACCCTTTTCTGACTGGTTGATTCTGGACCCCAGATGCCAGGCTCTGCTTACCCAGCCCATCAAATTCGCTGCAAGAGTCTGTTTCCATGCCAACCGACTCATCTTTCCATGTTGCTTTTAACATCTCTAGTTCATCTACTTACATCCTAACAAACATCTAGTTTTGTTGCCTCCTGCCAAAATAGCCAAGTGCCTGAATTAATCAATCAAATATTTATTGAATCACTTAATTTCTTCCCCAGACCCACAAGTTTCTCTCCTGTGACCGCTCGATGAGCCCAGGAGTCTGGCAGCAAGGGTCTCAGAATCCCAAAGGACCCTGAGATGCATTTTCCTCTGAGGCGACACTCTAAAAACCATTCTCGTTTGACAATACTGGGATGTTTTGATTTTTTTTTATTTTAATTCTCTCACAAGTATACAGTGGAATATTCCAGAAGCGAATGGAATATTCTCACATCTAAATAAATACGTTTGGGTTTTAAAATGTTTCTCCATTTTAACTTCTACTATTATAGGTACTTCACAAAATAAAGTTCTATGAGGGTCCTGAGCAGTCTCTAAGAGGACACTTTTGTTGTTGTTGTTTTAAATTGATTTTTTAAAGACAGGATCTTTCTGTGTAGCCCTGGTTTTCCTGGAACTTATGCTATAGGCCAGGCTGGCCTTGAACTCTCTGAGATCCTCCTGCTTCTGCCTCCCAAGTTTCAGGGATCCTAGGCATTGGACATCACTCCCAGCAAGTAAGTTGATTTTCAACTTACACAAGTAACAAAGTTAATAAGTGAAAGTTAAAATCGAATACTACTAATACTGTAATTTATTTAAGGCTTCACAAAAGATCAACAACAAAAATTCCTTTCCCTAGTGTTCACGCATAGACAAAATTACCACCGTCATAGAAAATACCTAATGTTGGCAAGCAAATGCATGAGGCAGATACAGAGTTAGAGAGAGATAGAGATGGAGATAGAGATAGAGATAGAGAGAGATGGAGATGGAGATGGAGATGGAGATGGAGATGGAGATGGAGATGGAGATGGAGATAGAGATAAAGATAGAGATAGAGAGATATAGCCCAGCACTTGGGAGGCAAAGGCAGATGGATCTCTGGGAGTTCAACACCAGCTTAGTATGCATAGTGAGTTCCAGGCCATCTAGGGTACTTGAGTCTTTGCTTCTAAAATAAGTTTATTATTTATTAATTAAAACATTCTGAGCCGGAGATGGTGGCACATGGCTTTAATCCCAGCACTAAGGAGGCAGAGGCAAGCTGATCTCTCTGAGTTTGAGGCCAGCCTGCTCTACAGAGCAAGTTCTAAGACAGCCAGGGGTATACAGAGAAATCCTGTCTCAACCCTGCCCCTCAAAAACAAACAAACAAACAAGCAAACAGCAACAACAACCAAAAGAAACCCCCTTTTGGCAATGTGACAATGTAAATAAGAACAAGGCACTGGCTGGGGAAAAACTGCAGTTTATATAACAAAGAGTTAACATTGTATTATAATGGTGAGGACTTTCATATCAAAATAGAAAAGACTCTAACAGACTAATAGGCACATAATATAAACAATCATGTGAAAAGTACTGATGGGTAGATACCTGAAAACAATCCTTAGTAAGCACAGAAAGACAAGGCTATAAACGAATAACACAGTGGGGCTGGAGAGATGGCTGAGCTGTGAAGAGCACCAGCTTTCCTTGCAGAGGACACAGGGTCAAGTCCTAGCACCCACATAGTGGCTCACAACTGTTCATGACTCCAGGGATCTGACCCCCTCTTCTGACCCCCTCTGACACCAGGCACACAGACATACACGCAAGCTAAACATTTATACACATAAATAAATCTTTAAAAAGCAAAGCAAGTAATAAAGAGTGCAAGAGATGCCTCAGTCAGTGCAGTGCTTGCCTCGAAAACACAGCATTTAGTAGGTGCTGGTCAAGCAGACGGGAATGAATTGCATCTGACGGATAATGAAGAGCAGGCAACGTTTGGTAAAGTAATGAAATGTGGCAGAAAGGGCCGAAGTAAACAGTAGCCTTGTTGCCAAGTAACAAAAGATAGAATTTAAGGGGAAGTTTCAGATACTAGCTAACATTTAATGATTCCTCTGTTTGCGTGTGTGTGTGTGTGTGTGTGTGTGTGAATTGAATGTTTTGAATCCATGATTTCATCTAGCACAGAAAACAAGTTTAAGTTCCTTCACACAAAGAAAGAGGAGGAAGAGACTGTCCCCAACTCTCTGTTCTTTTCCCTACTTCTCTGTACATGTGTGTATGTGTAGCACATACGTGTATTTGTGTTTGCATGCACATGAGTATGTATGAATATATGTGCTTATGTTATAAGTCCAGATTGATGTTGCAAATCTTCCTCTGTGGCTCCTCCCTTTTATCTTTTGAGACAAGGTCTCTCCATCAAACCCAGAGCTTTTCCCTGTGACTGATCCCGCTAGCCAGCTTGCTCTGGGGGAAGCAGATTTCCAAGGCCAGAAGTGCAGTCAAGCCACTGCAGGCCACCACATCGACCCAGGGTCTGCCTGTGGAATCTCAATTCAGTGGACAGAGCCCAGCTCTCTGCTCTGATTTTGGGGTCATACTCCTTTTTCAAAGAGGGAGAGCTCATAGGATGCACTGGGACACTCAGAGTTTAAGGTTCTCATGAGACAGTCATTGGGATGGGGCTTTCAGGGAGAGGGGAGGGGGCAGGGAGGATTGAGGTGGCGGGATGTCATGAATCTGCAGCTTCTGATGGATACGGATGGGTTGTTGTCTATGCTAGAGAGGTGTCTAGAAGGCAAACCTTTGGTATATACACAGCTGTGGTGGTTTGGATGAGAGTAGCCCCTATGGCCCATCTACTTGAATGCTTGGTCCCAGCTGGTGGAACTGTTTGGAAAGAATTGGGAGGCGTGGCTTTGTTGGAGGAAGTGTGCCACTGGAAATGGGCTTTGAGGTTTAAAGAACCCGTGTCACCATTCCACAGTAGCATTCTCTCCCCGACTCCCTCTGTCTCTGTCTGTTTCATGCTTATATATTGGACCAAATATAAGCTCTCAGCTACTGCTCCAGCACCATGCCTGTGTGCCTGTCTGTGGTCATGCTCCCTGCCATGCTCCCCACCAAAAAAGGATGCTTGGTGTACTCTCACAGGCAAATCTCTGAGCCCTCCCTCATGTCCTCTCCCACTGAAGAGAAGGCATCACACAGAACGGGAAATGGTGGTGTTCTTTAAGTTCCCTTGGTCATAATGTTTTACCATAGCAATAGAAAAGTAACTAAGATCTGCCATCAAATGTTTACCAAGCCCCACATTGAAAGCTGGGCACATGTCATGTCAAATATTCACTTCCTGAGATTCATAAGGTGCTTATGTGAAAGACCGTGAGTTGGTATTTTAATTGTTGGTCTTTTAAAAATATCTAACATTTCCAATTACATGGTAAGGATTTTTTTTTTTTTTTTCGAGACAGGGTTTTTCTGTGTAGCCCTGGCTGTCCAGGAACTCACTCCGTAGACCAGGCTGGCCTCAAACTCAGAAATCCGCCTGCCTCTGCCTCCCAAGCGCTGGGATTACATGCCCAGCTTGTAAGGATCTTTAAAGCAAGGTCAAAATACCAAGTTGTTTTGTATTCCTCTTGTTGGGAGCCTCAAAATATGTTTGTTGATGAAAAATGTTCAAGAAAGGGGCTGGTGAGATGGCTCAGTGGGTAAGAGCACCCGACTGCTCCTCTGAAGGTCCTGAGTTCAAATCCCAGCAACCACATGGTGGCTCACAACCATCCGTAACGAGATCTGACTCCCTCTTCTGGAGTGTCTGAAGACAGCTACAGTGTTCTTACATATAATAAATAAATAAATCTTTTAAAAAATGTTCAAGAAAACAATAAGTGAACAGTCATAAACAAAAACCAGCCCAGGTCTCTGGAAACCAAGTCTCTGTTTTTGTTATGATCTAAAAGTCTGTGAAGGAAGCCCGGTTTCACATACATGACAGTTTTCATCACTGTCGTCAAAGTTGATTGCTGGCATCAGAAAGTTGTGGTTGGTACAACAAACTGATCATCCAAAGCTCAGCCCAAGTGGCACTTTCTGAACACGCCGATCAACAGCCAGAGTTGGCGCTCAGCCTTGCTGGTTCAGAAACTTGATCCACTCGGACTCGAGCCCAGGGAAGATAGAGAGCATGCTCACATAAAAACAAGAGTATGCAGCTAGAATGTCAGCCTACTGATGCACACAAGGGCAGATCAGATATTCATATCCATTCTCATTTCCCGGCAGCTAAACAATGTGCAAAGCTGTATCACTGGAGGCCGTGTGGCAAGTGCAGCATCAGCACCCAGCCAGTGGGCTAGAGGCTCAGAATGCTGCGCAGCACCAGGCTCTGCCAACTGCGTGCACAGGCAGCAGGTGGTGGGAGCAGAGCAGTGGCTTCCGAACCACACACACACACACACACACACACACACACACAGCTCTTGGTGTCCTAGCCGAATGGCTACTGGCAAGCTACTTGGTGTTTCTAGAATGCGACTGGTGATATAGCTTTATTGGTAGAGTGCTTTCCTAGATTCATGATGCCTTGGATTAATTCCAGCATAATATTAAAAACAAGACATGGTCTTTACCTGTAATCTGAACACTGGGAAGATTGAGAGGCAAAATTATCAGGCATTCAAGGTCATCTTGTCACATATAGAGTTTGAGGCAAGCTTGGGCTACATGAGATCCTATCTAAAACATAACAAACAACTCAAACCATTAACAGAACAACGAATTCATAGGATGGCAATATCTCACAGGCTTACTATGAGGACTAAACAAGGGAATGCATAAAAATTGTCACACCAGCCCCTGTCTAAATGGCAGTTACATGCGCATCCCCATACCAAGGTCATCCCTGTTAAAGGCTCAAACTGGCCTTTGAGACTATCCCTTGCTCTGAGCAACAAAGCAAAAAAGGCTGAAGGGAAAACTAGTTAGAAAACTATGGCCTGATCCAGAGTAAGATGCTGGGCCCTTAAAACAGGCTGCAGCAAGGCAACGGGACTGAACTAGGGGCTATTTAGGAGGAAGGCGGTACAGTGAGCACTTTCAGACCTATTTCTAATCCCAACAGTGCATACATGCCACAGAGAGAGAGAGAGAGAGAGAGAGAGAGAGAGAGAGAGAGAGAGAGAGGGGGGAGAGAGAGAGAGAGATATCATGGGGGTCAGATTCAAGGCCTTGCACCTATAAGGCAAATGTTCAACTCCAGCACCACCAACTTGTGAAGTGGATAACCCCCTTTCAGATGAAAGTCACACACTAAGCAAACAGATCGGGCTGGTGGGGCTGGCGGGGCTCTGACTGAACTGTAATGAGTCACAGTTGGTAGGACTCCAAAGCCCTCTTCTTTCTGTGAACATCTACCACGGTGTCTGTCTTGGTTCTCAACCAAGATGTCAACCACAAGGTTCACGGTAATTTATTGCTACTAATAAAGCATAGAAATTTAGAGAGCTAATTTGCTTTCAGGAAATAGAACATGGAGCAGACCAAGGTTATCACTTTAATGAACACCACCATTTCCCGTTCTGTGTGATGCCTTCTCTCCAGCGGGAGAGGACATGGAGGGAGATTTGTCTGTGAGAGTACACCAAGCATCCTTTATTGGTGGCCCAATACGGCTTTGAACTTGTGGCAATCCTCAGCCTCCAAATGCTAGCTAGGCTCATGGTGTGAGCCCCCACACTCCCTAAACACATGAATTTCACTTGAAGAGTCTTGTTGAAAACGACTGAAGAGTGGCTACTCCAGCGAACAGACCCTGTCTGAGTGGGAGCGCCTTAGCTGGGCCTCTGCAGGGGGGTAGTGAGGCAGAGACAAGATTGTCAGGCATCCAGCCAGCTTCCCTGTGCTCCTCAGAGTCTCACATTCCCATCCACATTCACATACAAACAAGCTTGTGCAAAGATGTACTATCTTAGATGAAGGGCGGTGTCGTATAAGAGACCCGGCCTCAGTTCCTAAATGAACTGACACGTGAGGCCTGTCTGCTCTGCCTTTGCATCTTACTGCTCAACACAAACAGAAAACTTTGCATCTGTTCTTTTTTTTTTTTTTTTTTTCAAAATGATGACTTCCCTTTTTAGATTTATTTTATTTTTTACATTATGGGCACGAGTGTTTTGTGATTGTATGTGCACCATGGGTGTGGAGTGATGAGGAGGCTGGAAGATGGCTTTGGAACTGCTGAGACTAGAATTACACATGGTTATGTGTTGAGGTTGGGTCTTTTGCTATATAATGTAAGGTTATATACTGGCTCCCAAGGCCTGGTGCCCCCCCCCCCCAGGAATGAAAGAATCCACGTGTAGATCCAAGTGATAGATCCATATGTAGATCCATGATATGCCCCACAAGTTATCCCTGATTGTGAATAAAGATGCCTACAGCCTACAGTTGTGCAGAAGAGGTAGGTGGGATTTTTGGGTTTCCAGGCTTGGAGTTAGAGGGAGAGAGAAAAAAGTAGAGAGATGAAAAGATGCCATAGGGTAAGAATCTTGAAAATGAGGTCAAGAAGTCTGGCCATTTGGAGTTGTGAACAGCCCAAATGGAACATGGCAAGTCATCTTGTGGGGTGATTGTGAGGGAAACAGGCATAATAGCTTAGAGGGTAGATGTCTACCCAGCTCTGGTGCACTGAAGACTTAAAAATATAAAGGTTCCATGCCCTTTATCTGGCAACTGAGTGATCAAAGGCAGGGGAGAAACCCCCGATTTGAGATTAAGTATATTTCAACGGTTGTGAGCTGCCGTATGGGTGCTGGGAACTGAACCTGGGTCCTCAGGAAGAGCATTATGTGCTCTTAACCACTGAGCCATCTCTCCAACCTCATACTTGCTCTTTTAAACTTTCGCTTCAAATTGGTTTGATTGTACAATTTCACCCTCATAAGAAAATTGCAATTAGTTTTGTTTCTCTTTGATTTTAATGCCTGACACTACATTTGGAGGTTCATGCCCGCAATCTCAGCACTTGAAAAAGCAGGAAAAGAGGGAGAGAAAGAGGGAGGGGGAGGGAGGAAGGGAGGGAGGGAGAGAGAGAGAGAGAGAGAGAGAGAGAGAGAGAGAGAGAGAGAGAGCTTTAAAAAGATGCTGCAGAAGATTAGATATTTCATACGCTTAAAACTATGAGTAATGGAAGAGAGGGTGAGAGAACTCAAACTGTTATATGCATGTATGAAATTGTCAAAGAACAAACTTAATAAAAGAAATGAAGAAGAAAAATGAGTAGGCAAAACAAACAAACCGATTTCTCATAAACCGAACCAAGGAAGTGAAAGTCTTCTATAATGAAAATTTTGAAACACCAAAGAAAGAAACAGAAGACACTAGGAGATGGAATCTACCTGTGTTTATGGACTGGAAGAATTAAAATTCTGAAAATGGCCGCAGTTAAAACAGCTTTTATCTAATTTAAGGCGACCCCCACCAAAACACCGAGCTATTCTTCACAGAAATGCAAAAAACCATTCTTTTTTTTTTTTTTTTTTTTGGTTTTTCGAGACAGGGTTTCTCTGTATAGCTCTGGCTGTCCTGGAACTCACTTTGTAGACCAGGCTGGCCTTGAACTCAGAAATCCACCTGCCTCTGCCTCCCGAGTGCTGGGATTAAAGGCGTGCACCACCACGCCCGGCTACAAAAAACATTCTTAAAATATGTATGAAAGTACAAAACACTCCTGAGGGCCAAAGCAATGCTAAGTAGCCTGATTTCAGCGTATACTCTAGAGACCTTGGAACAAACGCAGCATGGGAGTAGCACAAAGCGGTCCCGTGTATCAGTGCAATGGAAAAGAGATTCGAACCCATGAAGCCACAGCCACCGGGGCTTGGCAGAGGGTTGTGTTTGTGTGTGTGTGTGTGTGTGTGTGTGTGTGTGTGTGTGTAAAAACAGCCTCTTCAACAAACATTGCTGGGAAAACTGGATTTCCCCACATAGAAGAATAAAACTAGATCCCTCCTTGTCCTCATCTTTCACAAAAGTCAACCACAAACAGATCAAAAAACATAATTTTAGACCCAAAATCTGAAAACTGTCAGAGGAAAAAAAATAGGAAAAACACTTGAAAATATAGGAATAAGGCAAGGATTTTCTGAACAGGACTCTGTTGATCAAGGGATAATGCCAACAATTAGCAAATAGGACCTTATGAAATAGTAGTGCTTCTGTACAGTGAAGAAAACAGAAGGGGCAGCCTGAAGAACGGGAGGAAAGCTTTGCCATCTATTCCTCCAGCAGAGAATTCATATCTAGAATATACAAAGAACTCAAAAGCACAAACAAACAAAAAAAATCAAACAATTCAATTGATAAGTGGGATAACAAAATGTCAAAAGATGAATTACAGGTGACAACAAACAAAACAAAAAATAACCCATATGTTAGCATGCCCAGTCCCACCATCAGAGAAGGGCAAATTAAGATGACATTAACAGTTAGTCTCACCCAGGTCAGAATGGCAGTCTTTTTCTTTTCTTTTCTTTTCTTTTCTTTTTTTTTTTTTTTTTTTTTTTGGTTTTTCAAGACAGGGTTTCTCTGTGTAGCCCTGGCTGTTCTGGAACTCACTCTGTAGACCAGGCTAGCCTCAAACTCAGAAATCCACCTGCCTCTGCATCCCAAGTGCTAGGATCAAAGGCGTGTGGCACCACTGCCCAGTTTAGAATGGCAATGTCTCTAAGCAACAAGCCCTGCCCAGGATATGGACAGAAAGAAATCTTTATACAGTGGGAATGTATGGAAGTCAGTATGGAGATTCCTTAGAAAACTACACAGACCCAGCTTGTGATCCATCTTCCCCTTCTGGGGTATTTGCCTGGAGAACTCCAAGCCAACCTTAGACAGAGATACTTAACATGGATATTCCAGCATTATTCATGATAGCTCAGTCATGGAACCAACAGAGGTGTGAAGGAAAAAAAGTGTGGTATATATGCACACTGGAATTTGATTTTGGTCATAAATGAAATTGTGTGTTTTTAAGGAAAATAGATGTAACCGGAGACAACCTTATTAGTTATCTCAGGCAGACAAATACATATCTTCTCTCATTTGTAGTTCCTCAATTTTATAGAGCTTCATGAAACAGTGTGTGTGTGTGTGTGTGTGTCTGTGTGTGTGTGTGTGTCTGTGTGTGTGTGTGTGTCTGTGTGTGTGTGATGAAAATAGAAGTGAAACTGTCTATGGAACAAGGGGGCAGACAGAAGTGGGAAAGAAGAGAGAGGGAGGAGAGGGGAATGGGTTGGGGGTGTCCAGTAAGAAATGAGGAAGACTGGGCAGGGGGACAGTGATGAGTACCCTTGCACCCTATGTTGTTTGGGAGGCAATGGGAAGTAACCGAAAGAGTCAAGATCCAGGTCTGCAAGAACAGGGCTTGTCTGAGAAGACACAGGTTGCCTCAAGGGTGGAAAAAAGGACTTGTGATGAGACAATGGGGTCAAGATAGAATATTAAATAGAAAGTCAAGATAGATAGCAGATGCAAAATATAGATATATGACATAGTCATCAGGTACAATAGTTAACTAATGGAGAAATACTAAGAAAACATAAAGACATGAGAAAAGAGAAAACCTAATGGGAAGTCGAGAGAAATCCTGAATGAGTCCTTCTCAAAAGAGAAAACTCAGACGGCCAAAAAACACAGTCAGGAACATGTCAAGAAGAACTAAATTAAGGAATTCTGTACTCACAAAACAGGAAGGAAAAGAAGAAGAAGAAGAAGAAGAAGAAGAAGAAGAAGAAGAAGAAGAAGAAGAAGAAGAAGAAGAAGAAGAAGAAGAAGAAGAAGAAGAA
>NC_034595.1:68609695-68620280 GCF_900095145.1 Mus pahari
GAAGAAGAAGAAGAAGAAGAAGAAGAAGAAGAAGAAGAAGAAGAAGAAGAAGAAGAAGAAGAAGAAGAAGAAGAAGAAGAAGAAGAAGGCAACACCTACCATAGGCAAGCAGCCAAACATGGGATCACCTTGGTGTCCAGCAGCAGATGAATGAATGAGAAAATGTGCAGATCCACAGGGAAGCTTTTCAACCACGTGGAAGAAGAGCACAGTCACAGGAAACCAGTGGGACTGGAAGTCATCATGCTAAGGGCAACAAGATGCTCCTAGAAAGACAAATTTTTAAGAGAGAGAGAAGGAGAGAGAGGAGAGAGAGAGAGAGAGAGAGAGAGAGAGAGAGAGAGAGAGAGAGAGAGAGAGAGAGAGAAGAGGACAAGAGGAACAATGGGGAGGGGTATGGAGGGGTATGAACATGATCATATTATATCATGTGCTTGTATGAAAATGTCATGAAGAAATCCATGATTGTGTACCATTACTATATACTAATGAGGGGTGAGGTATTCAAGGAAAAGCAGGGAACAACTGTGACAATCTGTATTCTCCATCATGTAGCAACTGCTGTATAAGGTAAAAAGAAAGAAAGGGGAAAACTGGTAGTACATCTTTTGAATGCAATTGAACATTAGCCAGTAAGGTTGAAGAAACCCTAATCCTTGATGCGGCCATAAAGCAACTTGTCTTAAATATCAGGGTGGATTTTAAAATGCTAACAGCAGCATTTCCCATAGGAACCCAAATCTGAAAATACTAAAAATGTTGGCAGGCATGGTTGCACACACCAATAATCCCAGCACCTGGGAGGCAGAGACAGGAGGAGCTCTGAGTTCCAGACCAGCCTATCTACAGAGTGAATTCCAGACCAGCCTATCTACAGAGTGAATTCCAGAACAGCCAAGGATATATAGTGCAACCCTGTATCAAACAACAACAACACACAAAAACACACACAACTGTTAGGGCAGTCTATCAATCAGTGAATATTCATTCATACACAGCAACAAAAACGAAATAACCCTAGCTCCATGCAATACCCTGAATAGGTTTCTCAGACTTGATGATGAACAGAAGAAATTAAACATGAATAATACAAAAACCCATAATCTCCCTCATGTAAATGTTTAAAAATGCTCAACCAAGCTATATTATGTAGGGTTGCAAACATGGGTACTAAAATGTAAGAATTAAAACAAGAAAATAGTCATAAAAGTCAAGTGATCTCCCAGCTTTCCAAGACAGCACCCCCTGGGAAGTGAGTGTGCAAACACGTGTGCCCATCCAGGACGTTTCCCATTCAAGTCACACAGCACCCTATGTGAAAGCAACGCACGGAGGGAGAAGATGTAAGGTCGTCCTGGCCATGCTGAGCTTAGGGCATCACACAGTCGATGTCTAGAGGTTCTGTGCACACACACGGGAAACTCAGCAGCAGCACAGATCTCCAGTGTGGGACCTAGGTTTGAAATCTGGGTCTCAAAATCGTTAAATGGGTCACTGTAGTTTGGACCACTGCCAGTCTGAGAAGTCTGACTTCTATTAGGTGAGAGGATAGAGTAAGAGGGTTCTTTGAAGGTAAGAGAGGAAACAGGAATGAGTCCTAACTTGTACAAAATAACTAGGTAAATGGTGTTGCTGTTATGTGGGATGAAAGAACCCATACCTTAGTTATGTTCTATCACCATGATGAAACATCATGACCAAGGCAACTTATAAAAGAAAACATTTATGGCTTCAGAGGCTCAGAGTTATGAGTGGTGCACCAGAGAGCTTACACCTTGATCCATGATTTGGAGGCACAGACAGAGAGCTAATAGGGAGTGGTGGGATCTTTTGAAACCTGAAGGCCCACCTGCCACGGACTGACATACCTCTTTCAACAAGGGCATACCTCCTGATCCTTCCCAAACAGTTCCACCAACTGGGGACCAAGTATTCAAATATATGAGCCTATGGGGACCATTCACATTTGATCCATCACAAGAAGCAAAATCACTTTGGAGGATTTTTTTCTTTAGTTAGTTTGTTTTTGTTTTTGTTTTGTTTTGTTTTGGTTTGGTTTGGTTTTTCGAGACAGGGTTTCTCTGCATAGCCCTGGCTGTCCTGGAACTCACTTTGTAGACCAGGCTGGCCTCGAACTCAGAAATCTGCCTGCCTCTGCCTCCCGAGTGCTGGGATTAAAGGCGTGTGCCACCATGCCCAGCTGTTTTTGTTTTGAGACAGGTTCTCATTATGTATTCCTGGCTGCCTTGGAATTTGCTATGTAGACCAGGCTGGTCTTGAACTTGCAGAGATCCTCCTGTCTCTGCCTCCCAAGTCTGGGATTAAAGATTCGTGCCACCAAATCTAGTGGAGTCCCACTATTGTAACTATAGTATTTAAGCCTCTGGACCTAATCCCAGGTTGGCTATTACTTGTGCAAAGTATACTGTGTGTTCCTATGTACTTCAGTGTCACGTTTTAGCTGTTTACATACTTGTGTTCTTTCCCCCAAGAAGTTCAAACTGATGTCAGTTTTCTGAGAACCATAGCTATCTCCAAAGCTAATTCTTCTATGTATCACGTTGACTGTATGTCTTTTACTTCTTCAGATGTGTATTGTTTGGTTTGGAGCTCTAAAGTTCCTTGAAGGTCATGTGTTAAAGGCTGCCCACCAGCCTATGGTGTCATTTGGAGGTGAGTTCTAGTGGAAGCCATGTTATTAGGGCGTGCCTTTGAAGGGGGTTTTAGGACCTGGCCTTCCTTTCCCTTTCACTCCAAGCTATCATGGGTGAGCACTTTCCTCTGCTATACCCTTCTCCCATGATGCCTTGCCATAGGCCCAAGAATAACACTGTCAAGCAACTGTGGAATGAAAACATTCCTTCTTTTTCATTGTTTGTTTCTAGTGTTTCATCAAAGGCATGGAAAACTACAAATACATCCTTTACTGTTCCTGTCCTGTGAGTGTACATCTTACCTTCCCGCTCTACAGAAACATCCTTTACTGTTCCTGTCTTAAGAGGCTGTTCATCTCACCTTCCCACTCTATATCCTTTACTGCTCCTGACCTATAAGTCTGTTCATCTTAACTCCCTGCTCTACAAATACATCCTTTACTGTTCCTGACCTATGAGTCTATTCATCTCACCTTCCCACTCTGAGTCATTCTTTCACACTGGCCCCAGAAAATGTGAAGGCATTTATTTACCTTAGAAAATACTAGATCTTGGATTTAAAGGCAGTGACTAATCCATAATTTACATTCTGATGGGAT
This sequence comes from Mus pahari, assembly GCF_900095145.1. Classification (NCBI taxonomy): domain Eukaryota; kingdom Metazoa; phylum Chordata; class Mammalia; order Rodentia; family Muridae; genus Mus; species Mus pahari. The sequence goes on from NC_034595.1 coordinate 68,612,949, forward strand.
ATATATATATATATATATATATATATATATGACCTGGATATTATTTATATATGAATAAATATGCCTAGGCCATAAGCTTGGCCTTTTTCCCACTAGCACATAACTTATATAACCCATTTAAATTATTCTGTCTTTAACATAGCTAGTTACCTCTCCTATTTCATGCATTCTATTTCCTCAGAGTCCTGGATGTACTTCCTGTTCCGGACTACTTCCCAACCAGAAGTTCCACCTTCTAATCCTGCTTTGGCTTATTGGCTATTAGCTTTTTATTGACTGGTGATTCTTCAACTCAGTACACAGTACATTATCACCATGTCCCCCTAAACAAACTCAAGAGGCAACGACAGGTGGATCTCTATGAGTTAGAGGCCAGTCTGGTCTACAGAGCCAGTTCAAGGACAGCCAGGGTGACACAGAAAAACTGTCTCAAACAAACAAACAAACAAACAACAACAAAACTCCAATAACAAAAACCTTAAAGCCTTCTTAGGGCTAGAGCATGCAGTTTAAAACAACTCTCCTACCAAACAGAATGGAGCTGCTCTAGGGCAATGGCTTCGTCCTAGACCTGAGATCAGAGCTCTCTTTTCAAGGACACTGTCTTGGAAGCTGGCCTCACAGTTGACCCTATGCAGGAGATGAATCAAAGCTGCTATCCTGGCACTTGTGAGTCTCCTGACAGGCTTCTGATGGGAGCCCCTAAACTATCTGCTCTCTTTGCCAGTTGTAACATACAAAAGGATGAATGTCCTCATAAAAAGGAACTCTTAAAATCAATAAGAGGCTGGCGGCAGGACTTTAATCCCAGCACTCAAGAGGCAGGCATGGGTGGATTTCTGTAAGTTTGGGGCCAGCCTGGTTTACATGGCTAAGCCAGCTAGGGCTATACAGTGAGACTCCTCCTCTTAAACAAACAAACAAACCAACAGACAAAACTAATAGGAGAAGTGAGGTATTGTAGTTCACATCATAATCCCGGTACTTTGGAGACAGAGGCAGGACGGTTGCCACAATGATGTCCGTATAGGTGAGTGAGATCACATCAGGAAAAACAAATAAACAAATAGAAGGATAATGAGGGACACAAATGAATAGGCAATTTTAAAAAGATGAGCTGGTCTTAATTGTTGTTGTGGTTGTTGTTGTTGGGTTTTTGTTGTCTTTCAAGACAGGGTTTCTCTGCGTACCTCTGGCTGTCCTAGGACTCTCTCTGTAGACCAGGCTGGCCTTGAACTCACAGAGATCCACCTGCCTCTGCCTCCTGAGTGCTGGAATTAAAGGTGTGCACCACCTCATCTGCCACCACTGCCATCACCAGGCAGCATTTTTTAAATGTTCAGATAAACATTTAATATAGTTTAATTATAGTCCTAACCAAAGAAATGCAGATTAAATGAGCAATGTCCCTATTAACACTGACCTTGATGAAAGGATTTATCAGAATGTGCTGCTAAGAGCATAAAGAGACAAGAATCCTGGCAATGAGTATAAAAATTTGAATATGCCTATCCTTTTATCCAACAACCTACTCTGCGGCTTCTAAGTATTTCTAGCCACAGTTGCAATCGAGAAGTTGTGTGCATCACCAGGAAGGTGTGAGCAAGGGGAGCTGTGCTTCTGCTTCTGCGTAGGGCCCTCCTCATTCCTCCTGGGTCGAGCCACCACAGCCTGCAACTCACAGACAAGAAGAGCAAGGGCCTGAGTCCATGTGGCTTCACGCACTTTACATGGGAAGGGAATCAGGATTCAGATCCAGGCCTGTTTGTCTCCAAAACTCAAGGGTAGCTTCAAGAGATTCAAAGCAAGACAATGAAAAGGACACGCAGAGATGTGACAGCTGTCTGTGCTTCCTAATGAGTCACTGTCCCTTAGCCCTGAGCTCCCAGGTCTGAGAGGTGCTTTTTCTTAACCCTCGGAGAATCCAGAGGACAATTTGTCACCAGGGTTATTAGCATTTCTCCCTGGATATCGACAGCTTGTCTTTCCTCCCTCCAACCAGTGACTGATTTCTTCAAATGTTCGCCAAATACAGCCCAAGTCACCATGGTAAACGTATTGACAGGATCATATTAACAGCTACTGAGCATTTACAGGGCTGTAAGTTATGCAGGAGAAAAAAGATAAGAAGGAAAAAAAAAACCCCACAGAAATAAAAGATGTTCAATCAGCAGGGACAATTATTTATTTAGAAGCTGCTGGTTGGAACAGTGTTAAATATATTTTAATTGCTAATTATGGCTTCTAATAGGGGAGGGAGGTTCCCTCAGAGTTGTTCCTCCTTCAAGCTGATCGTTAATATTTTAGCTGCATGGCTCCAAAACCATGCTCATGTTGATGTAGCTGACCCAGCTGCAGCACCATACACACAGTCAATGGGAATTTTAGCCACTGGCTTACCAACCGAGGTTCTCCTGCCCTGTCCGGCCCACAACACCAATACCAAAGATTGTAGCCACCGGAGCATAGACTGAGACTTAGTTCAATAAGCAAAACTGTGCTCTAAGCCATCCCAACGACTGACAATTTTTCAAAGGGATGTCCTATCCTTTCTAAGTTAATTTGCACCTTTCACTGGGGACTGGGGGCATAAGTGTTGCCTCCAGCAACACAGAATATGGAGGAGTTTGTTTTGAGAGCCTAATTCCTGGGGTACTTTTAGGTGACCATACTGACAAATAAGGTCATGCTGCAAGCCTGGAACTACTGAGGCCCCCTGGCTTCTGAGGGTCCAGTGTGAACTGCACCACCACGTTCCAACTCCAAGGTTTCTTAGGGAGAATCAAATCTGTTCATCTCCACGCATCTCATCAGCACCCTGCTTTGTTAAGGACTGTTTGATGTCCCGAGGGAAGGAATCGAACTCTTTTAAGACCTTTTTGATGTGAACCAGAAAAACCATGTTTTTGTCAAGAGTGCTCTCAGCTTGAACCTCCAAAGGTTCAGGACTCAGAAATCTCAAGGTTCAAGTGGGACTTAAACTTAATAAAATCCTTGTTCACCTACCTGCAAGCCCCTTCCCTGGCTTTCGTGCTGACAGTTTTTGCACACTGTTGGACCTGTTTTCTCTTTTACACATGTACATGGGGAGGGAGGGAGGCAGGGAGGGAGGAAGGGGGAGGGAGAGAGGAAGGAAGGGGGAAGGAGGAAGGGGAAAGGAGGAAGGGGGAGGGAGATAGGGAGGGAGGGGGAGGGAAGAGGGAGGGAGAGAGGAGGGGAAGAGGGAGGGAGGAGGAGAGAGGGGGAGGGTGAGAGGGGAGAGAGGGGGAGGGAGGGGGGAGAGAATAAGGAGAAAAAGAAGAAATATTGCCCCAAAGAGCAGGCTATGTCCTCACTAAGGAGAAAAGCTGTCTCCATCTCCACTCTGTCTTCACAGAATCAGAATGGTCACTGCTGGAGCCCCAGAGGCCCTGACCAGGCCAGGCTACGTGAAAGTCAAATGATTTACAGGGCCAAACAACTATGATTATATCTTTAATCGAGGCGTTTAACTAGGTACAAGACGGGAGCTCCCTGGGCTCCGAGGAGTAGTTTCAGGAAAAATGGATACTGGCTAGGAGGAACAGTAACCTCGGGATGTAAGCTTTCAACCCGGGGATGAAGGGGCGGGAGGCCCAACTGCTAAAACCGGTGGCATCCCTCAGACGCTTGCTCGAACTCTGTAGCTCCAAAGCTTTCTTCTTACATTTTTTTTCTCCTTTGTATTTGAAAAGTCAGCTCTTTAAATGTCAGCGAAAGTTGAGATTCAGGAGGCAGACTCCTAAATAAAAAAATGTACTCCTGCTACGGAAGGCAGGCTCCAGCACCTGCCTCATGACTGAAATCACACTGAAGTCTCACTGACCAATGTCTCATGGTTTCCTGTGCCATATGGCAAACACATTCTCCTAATCTGTCCAATGAGACAAAGAGATTCGAGTTATCTTATTTCCACTACACAGTCAAGCAAAGTGAGCTTCCGAGAGTTTAAACCATGGGCCGGAGTGCTACGTCCCCTGGTAAACAGCTCACTGCGTGAGCACAGGGACCTCCGCGTGAATCTGTAGCACCAATGTGAAAAGTCACTGGTGGTGGCTGGCACCTGTATTCCCAGAGCTGGGGAAGTACAGACAGGAACATCTTTGGGATTTGCTGGCCAGCTAGTCTAGCTCCAGGACACAGTGGAGAACTATGGGGGAAGATGCCCAAGGCTGATCTTTGACTTCCACATGGAAGCACACACATGAACACATGTGCACACAAACACATATACTACATGTACACACACAAATACATACATATGTACATACATGTGGAAAAACTTGAAGGCTTTTGATCACTGGCTCCACAGCAACTAACATAGCTCAGAAGAGCCAAGACTGCAGTTAAAGTGAAGACCCCAGGAACCCCAAAGTCAAGTTCACCACGGGCCACCTGTGTTGCTCAGCACCTGTGTTGCTCAGCACCTGGTCTCTGCAGGTTTGTTGTTGTTATTGGATTGTTTATTTAAGGGTAGTTTGTATGCACTGTGTGTCTGATGCATTAGGTTATTCTTTATTGAGTATCCACTATGGGAAAGGCACTGCAGTTACTGTAACAAGCATAGGACGATGCTCCACCCTTCTCTCTCACCCCTCTGATGGCGATGTTACAAGGTTTCTGTTATCAGCTTCCTAAGGTTCAGCCCACTACTCATCAGTGTAGCATCTCCTGGTTTAACATACACTAGGTCACAGCAAACCTGTGCACCTAGAATAAAACCCAAACTTCCTGTGGCTGGAAATACTGACCCGTTCCTGTCTCATCTGCTACCAAACCACCATAGTTCCCTTAAACAGTACCAGTTTCCATGGCTTTCACTACCCCTAAATAATGAACCTCCGCCCAAACCCTGATACAGCTGTTCCTTGTTACAAATCAGATACTGTAAATCCTGTTTAGTTAGAAGGGCAAACCAGCAGCTTAACAGTGGGCCTTGGTTTTTGAGTTCTCTCTCTCTCTCTCTCTCTCTCTCTCTCTCTCTCTCTCTCTCTCTCTCTCTCTCTTTACATAGGCCTAGTTGTCCTGTAACTCACTATATAGATCAGGCTAACCTCAAACTCACAGAGATCCACCTGTCTCTGCCTGCTGAGCACTGAGATAAAAGCCGTGTGACACCATGCCCTTCTTGATGGGAGGTGTTTTAATGACAAATAATCATGTAATAATCAGTTACAACTTCTTTCTTTAACAATCCACTTGTCTTAATATAAGCAGTTAATACTTTTAAAAGGATATGACTTATTTTTTAAAAATATTCAAAGGCAGCAAACTATTAGACAACTCAAAGTTTACAAATAATCAACAATCACGTTCTGCCCTCGATCTCACAGCTTATGTCACCACTTTAAAAGGTTCTTACAAATAAGAATTCCAGAGGGTGTGACTCACTTACAAGGCATACACAAAGCCCTGAGTTCAACTTCCAGCACGGGAAAGAAAATGTCAGCATCTTTGGGGAGCTGGGGAGACAGCCCAACCAGTAAAATGTTTGCGGCACAAGCCCTCAGGACCTGGGTTCAATCCCAAGCTCCCATGTGGAGAGGCAGGCAGCTAAGCTCCCTTTCATTTGTAACCCCAGCTCTTGGGTGATGGAGACCTGATGGCCGGCCAGCCTCATCAGCAAGCCCCAGGTCTCAGGAGAGACCTTATCTCAAACAAACTAGTCAGCGGTGGCTCAGAAAGACAAAACAAAACAAAAAGCAAGACCTGTGAAGTATGATGACTCTCGCTGCTGGCTTCTGGCCTCCCCAGCGATCACAGGAGTAGCAGAGTCAGGATAAGTCAATTTTTTTTTTTAAAGATTTATTTATTTATTATATGTAAGTACACTGAGTTGTCTTCAGACACCCCAGAAGAGGAAGTCAGATCTTGTTAAGGATGGTTGTGAGCCACCATGTGGTTGCTGGGATTTGAACTCTGCACCTTTGGAAGAGCAGTCGGGTGCTCTTACCGGCTGAGCCATCTCACCAGCCCCCAATAAGTCAATTTTTAATCATTGTTATTTTCTTCTTTACAGAGCACCCTCATTGTTTAGTGTGAATCTCCTGTGTGGTTGGGCTAGTGTGCAACTGGGTCCTTAGGGAGGGTAACAAGGTCTGAACTGATAAGCACTGACCCAGGGCTGCCGGCATGAACGAGACCAGTCCATCGGCAATGTTTATTAAACACCCCAGCCCCCTATTTTAAGATGAGGCAGAACAGGCCTCAAACTCCCTGTATCACCAAGGATGACCTTAAACATCTAATCCTTCTATTTCCACCTTCTGAGTGCTGGGATTACAGGCACTTGCCATCAAACTTACTTTGTATTATTATTATTATTATTATTATTATTATTATTTTGTTATTTTGTCTCAAACTGTCCTTCATCTTTCTTTGCAGCTGGGGACGGCCTTGAACTCCTGATCCTCCTGATTCTACCTTCAGTGCTGGGAGTACAGGTGTGCATAACAACTTTGCCCAGTTTAATACTGTGCTGATGATCAAATGGAGGGCCTTGTGCATATTAGGCAAGTTCTGGGGTTAAAGGCATGTGCCACCATGCTCAGCTAATTGCTTGTTTTAAAACTCCTATATAGTATCCTGTCCTCTCTCCCACGCATGTACCCTATCACAATTGGAAAAAAAAATCAAAACAAAAACCAACCAAACCCTTATCAAGCGCTGGGATAAGGGGGAACTGAGTGTCATGGAAGGAAAACCAGGCCAGGGAAGGAGGGGATGAAGGATGGCATCTCAGTGAGACTGGGACCACCTGGAAACAGGGCACAGAGACCTCTTGCTCTGCACAGAAGGGTAAAGCCACTGCACCTTCCTCTCTTGGGGAAATTGTTCTCGAATGTGGCCTTGACTGTGTCTTAGAGACTGAGAGATCATCATACATACATCCCATTGAGCCAATGGCAAGAGTGTGGTGTCCAGATCCTATGTCTGCTCGAGGCAGAAAAGACCCCCACAGAGGCCACATCTGCGAATGCAGTCTTCTGCCCCACGCCTACTGGGTTGCTGTGCTAAATTTTGGGGGGACAGCATCAGAAATGGTGGCCAGAGGAGTGGGTTAAACACCATCCCATTTTCCCATCACACCTGTCCTCTTGCTCACGTGATGAGAGCAATGTGCAGCGGCCACTCATTAGTCTCTCCATTCTTTTTAAAACTCCCTTCTCGGATGTAGATTCCGGCCCAGTCTGCTTTTTTGGATGGTGAAATGGAAAAAGCTATCAGTTAATTTTTAAGAAAAGATTAATTCAGAAAAGAAAGTTAATTTTATACACAGAGAGAGAGGGAGAGGGAGAGGGAGAGGGAGAGGGA
>NC_034595.1:68620820-68653009 GCF_900095145.1 Mus pahari
GTAAGTACACTGTAGCTATCTTCAGACACTCCAGAAGAGGGCGTCAGATCTTGTTACGGATGGTTATGAGCCACCATGTGGTTGCTGGGATTTGAACTTGGGACCTTGGGAAGAGCAGTCGGGTGCTCTTACCCACTGAGCCATCTCACCAGCCCCTCCCTATTACATTTTAAAGACAAAATTTTATTTTACGATAGCCTTAGACATAAATAAAAACTGCAAAATTAGCACAGAATTTCTTTGTACTCCCCCACTTTCCCTTATTCTTTATACCCAATATTAATATGGTATATTTGTCAAAACCAATGAGTCCATATTGGTAACAGTTTTATGAATTAAAATCCATACTTTATCCAGATTTCCCCGGAAGTTTACCTGATGTTCTTGCTTTGCCAGAATCCCCAGATTATCTTCTAAAGTCATAAACTGGATTTTTTAATTATAAAAACAACACATGCATATACTATCTCTTAAGTTACTATTCATAGGTGCCCAGAGCAGTGCTAGTCCCTTCCTCTTAGCCTAGTACTTCCAGTTTCCCAGAGGAAACCACACACACACACACACACACACACACACACACACCCCACACATTGTTCCGAATGTTTTATATGCATACAGATAAACATGCATTTTTCTATGTAAGTAATCCTCAAAATGTTTTATTATATTTCTTTTTGAAAGATTTATTTATTCTTATTTTATGAGTGTTTTCCCTGCATGTATGTGTGTTACATGTGTGTCTGATGCCAAAGAAGCCAGAAGAGAACATCAGATCCCCTGTCACTCCAGTCCCAGGGGATTGTGAGCTGCCATGAGGGTGCTGGGAACTAAACTCAGGTCCTTTCGAAGAGCAGCAAGTGCTTTTGCTTGCTGAGCTGTTTCTCCAGTGTCTATTACATTCTTTGTTTATTATGGGATGGAGAGTATATGTGTAACACAGCATATAGAGGTCATATAAAAACTTAGGAGAAACAGTTCTCTCTTCCTACCACAGAGGTCTTAAGGGATCACTCCGAGGCCATCCAGCTCAGAGGCATGAACATTTATACACTGAGCTATCTCACTCACTACCTTGTTTCACAGAGGAAAATTTTCCCTCTCTACCTTGTTGCATGTAGAAGTATTTAGGGTCCTAACTTTGTTTTTTATACCAGTTTTATATGTAGGTATCAAAATTAATTTCTTTTTTTTCCCTACATCCTAAACAACACTATAAAGAACATTCACTTTCATGTACTTGACCAGATGAATGTACGATACATCCCATGATCTGGAGAACAAAAACAAAAACAAAACAAAACAAAACAAAACAAAAAAAAACCCACTTTACCCTCTCACCACACTTGTGAAGTCCCTGCTTCCGCAGACCCTCACGGAAAGGACCGTGCTATCACAACAGCCATTCGGGATTCCCAGGAGTCCTTCCAACTGTCTTCTTCCACCCCCAGCTTTGAGTTCCCTCTTCTCTGTTTAGCCCTCTGGTCTCTTTGGGTTTCCTCCTCCTCCATTCTGGCTGAAGAACATCCTGTGTTCTTCCTATCCTCGCGGGCCTGATTACCTCCCTCACTTCTTCCACAGCTCTGGTTTCCCACTCACAGAGTCCTCTCAGTTTCTCAGCAGCTCGGCACACCAATTGACAACCAAGACACAAGCCAGGCCGTTGCTCTCCAAACCTGCTGTCTCCTGGAACCACAAACACAATAAAGGAGGAACCCGGAAGTCCTTCATGTGGATAGGACTGTCAGAGGGGAGAGTGCACCTACACGGAACAAGAGAAACATCAAGGAAAACTCTGCGATCCTGACTTTGTTGAGCTAGCCTCTGTTAATTTTTCTCTACTTTCCATAAATGGATAGGGCTCATCTCTTTGACTCAATAGTTCGTGATTTTTATGCCTTACTCCTTCACGCTTGGCTCCAACTTCTGAGTTGCAGTTGAGGCAGGAGGAGGGGTGGAAAGAAAAACCCAGAAGTGGTAAGATGGAAGACAAGGAGCGAACAGTTGAGAAAGGTAGAAGTGAGGAAGGAGAGGCATTGTGGTGGGCGGGGTGGGGTGAGTGGGACATGGACCAACTTCTAGCTCGTTGGCTTAGTTTCATCTCCACTCCCTCCTTCCTCCAGCTTTGAACAGACTCACTAGGGCAGGGTTAGGCTGGAGGGTGGGGTGTAGCAGAAGAGGGAGTGACCACTTCCTATTCTAACTGCCACTCCCCACCCCCCACCCCCCAACCACAACTTCTTATCCAGCAAAGCTCTATCCACCTCTAAGAATCAGCTTAATAGAATAAACCACTTAGGGCTAAGGCTCAGGGAGAGTCAAAGGTCCCGCAATCGCATTGCCTAGTAAGCCTCTTAGAAGTTAGAACGCTGCTAAAGAAAGTGATACTATGGCCCGCTACTTAGGAAGAACACAAGGGCACAAAATCAGAGAGAGGGAGACCAGTTGAGGAACCTGGGAGCATCGAGGGGTAACTGAAGGGGACAGGGTGGGGTTGATGCTGGAAGACAGCCAACTGCCAGAATGAGTGCTCCTACTGTGTCTTCCTATCGAGATATCGGGGATTATTTCTAGAATGTAGCAATGGGATGAAATCTGGACAGAATTAAAGCAATGCATCTCTTAGAGCAATGAGGGAAACAGCCTCAAAGCTTTGTGTAAGAGCAGGAATTAGAAAGTCAAAAATAATAATGATAAAAAACCAACAACCTGGGACAGCTCAGTTCTAGCTCCACCCACCCTAACTCCGCCCCCAGCTAGCTCCACCCCCACCCTAGCCCCGCCCCAGCAGGTCTAGGTATTTGACACTTTCTTCTCCCAAAGAGACTCCCAGTTGCTGGCTCTCTAAGTGGCTGGCTGGTCAGGCAAATGCAGACAACCAAACTAATTTAAAAGGCTTGCTGTCCTTCCCTAGTTAGGAGGTGGTGGAGAATTCTAGTTATTCCCACTGGATGACTTTTGGGAAGTTCAAAGAGATTCCTTGGAAATCATCCTTGCCTTAGTCCTCACATGACTGGAGCCAGGAAGGAGAAATGACACTATGCACACTGGCTCCTTAGCGTCACCTGGGACTTTTCCCATCTATCTAAAGACAAAAGTCATGAGCCGGGTGTGGTGGGTGGTACATGCCTTAAAAACAGCGTTTGGAAGGTGGAGGCAAGATGATTGTGAATTCAGGGTCATCCTTGGCTACACAGAGAGTGTGAGGCCAACCTGAGCTACATGAGAGCCTCCACCAACACTGCCATTCCCTAATCCTGTAAGGAGATGAAGAGCATAGGTGTGTGTGTGTGTGTGTGTGTGTGTGTGTAGGGGGTGGAGTGGAGTGCAGCTCAAGATACTTTAAACCTGCCCAAGTTTGCAATATTAACTGGAGCTAACACTTATTGCAGATGTATTTGATGCTAAATATTGTTCCTATGAGTCTGTGTTTATTTTATATTAACTCATTTAACACTTATAACAACTCTGTTGGTCCCTTTCATCCTGAGGACTGAGGATCCAGGAAAGGCAGGTAGGCACATCTTCCACAGTTCAGAACTGGCTCTTATAGCTGCAGCCACGCCAAAGGCTCAGAGACTTCCCAGTGCTACATAAGAAGTGAGCAGACCCCAAACCGCCACCTGCAACCCCCATCCCGAGGTCTATTTGACAAGCTTTTCTTTTTGGATCATAACTAATCATCTTCAGGCTGTGCCGTAGTACTGGCAATAGATACAAATAAGACACGGTGTCTAACACAACACAGTAAGGATGACAAGGGCTGCGAGCGGGTCAAACCTGCGGAATGTGAGGAATACCGCCCTATCAAAGGCCCTTAAAATCTCTTCAAGTACAAAGGCGGACACATCAAAGCACGGCAGCTGCGGCCGGCACATAGTGAGCAGCTTCTTCACAGTTTTATTTTATTTGTTTATTTTTATTTACTTAGGACCCTGGGGATTGATCCCGGGGTCTCTCTCACGCGGGCTAAGCAAGCACTTCACTACAGAGCAGGACCTCTAGCCTTCTTTGTCCTCTTAAGTGGGACCCGCAGACCTCCCCCTCCAGGGCGGCTTGCTTCCTGTGGACTCTGAAATCCGTCGGCCTGGGTTCAAATCTCAGTTTTGGCTACTTCTGTTTCTGTGACAAAGAGAACGCTGCTTGATCACTCTGTGCCTTGATTTCCCCCACCTGTAAGTGGATAGCAACAATGACTGTCTCACGGAGAATTTTATGAATGTTAAGTTACTACTGGGAAATGATGAATCTGTACCCAGAAAGCACTCCATATAATCCCGACACACAGAAAGCTCTCAGAAGGAGCGAGCCATTGTTAGGAAAAATACTATGCCCCTGCCATTCTGCCTACAGTCGTTTCGTCTGCAATAAAAATACTGGATTTAAACGCATCTGCTGCGGTTAGTTTAAGGGGTAGGAAGTCTCTGGGACTAAATAGAAGGAGAACAGTTCCCCTGGGAGGTAGAAGGAATAACCCTGGAACTTGTTAATTAAGATCTTGTTAATGAATCTGCTTGTTAATGGTCTATTAAATAATCGCACAATGAAGTTTACCTCAGGAGTCAAGTCTCTTTCAAAGGCTCGCTCTTTCCAACCCTCCCTGTCCAGCTCTGACAGAGTCAGGTCCTTCCCAGTCCTTCCCAGCTCCATACAACCCTCTTGGTATGGTCGCACTGGAAGGTGTGTCAAGGCTATTACAGCCTAAAGGAAGGCAGAAAGCCTTTGTCACCTCCATTCTGGTCGTCATCCCTCCAGCCAGGACGCTTCTGACCTAAATTTGCCCACACAGAATAGGAAGGAAAACCTGAAAATGAAAACGTAAAGGAGCCCCAAAACTTTGCTCGGAAGCAAAGCAATGGGTGAATTCCTTTCGCAGGGGACCTGGACACTTTTGTGTAGATAGACAGTGCCCTGTGAACCTGCCCTCAGAGAGTCTACAGATGACAGGTGACGTTTGTCCCAACTACTGAGGAAAATCACATGTAAATTTCAGGGAAATGGACTCCTTACCGCCATCCAGTTTCAAGGATGGATGGCGCGTGGTTCCCTCTAGGTTGAGCATTCGGTTTCTTCATTAACTGTTTGGGCATCCTGTGGCTACTTAGCATTTTAGACTCTTGAAAGTGTGTGTGTGTGCGCATGTGCGTGTGCGTGTGCGTGTGCGTGTGTGTGTGTGTGTGTGTGGTTTATATGGCTGTTTTTAGATTAGAGAAGGCACCATGCTATCTTTTCAAACTCAGAGAGCCTGTACAGGACAAGGGTTATATTCTCTCTCTCTCTCTCTCTCTCTCTCTCTCTCTCTCTCTCTCACACACACACACACACACACACNCACACACACACACACACACACACACACACACATTTTTCAAGACAGGGTTTCTCTGTGTAGCCCTGGCTGTCCTGGGACTTACTCTGTAGACCAGGCTGGTCTCAAACTCAGAAATCCGCCTTCCCTCTGCCTCCCAGGTGCTGGGATTAAAGGCATGGGCCACCACTACCTGACTATTCACCATCTCTTATTTCATAGACAAGAAGATGGTGTGCAGAGAGACAAAAGTAACTCACCCAGAGCCACACAGCTTGCTGAAGTCACCTCTTCCTATGCACATGTTCCAAGGGGCACCCAGCCCTGTGCTGGCCCTCAGCAGGCAACCTCAGCAGAGCTCAACCATGGTTCTGTAGAAATCTGTTAACTACCCCAGTCTCTGTGGAGCCAGAGACTTGCAACAAGAGGGGACACACTGGACAGAATGATAGCAGGCCACAGATGTGGGCTCATGTCAGAGGGATGGGCGAGCAAATAACTGTACTACAATGTGGTGCTTAAAGTGGGGAGGCTATTTTGAGAAGAAACACCACCCCCAAATCTAGACGCACAGTTAACAAGGATGTTTCTCACCCACAGACATCTGAAGTTCCCGGGCCTCAGACTGAACCCTGTTCACATTCCACTTAACCTTCTACCCTCTGGCAGATTCACCCAAGGGGTTCCAGCGAAAAGCAAAAAGCCAGACAGTGGTGACTAATCCCTCCAACCCTATGAGCCTTATTTCTGTACAAATAAGTATTTGAAAGTTCCAGGGTTGGAGAAGAGGGAAGGAGGCTGACAAAAAAACCTCAAACAGAAGCAGCACAGCGGCCCTGAGCCCAGCGAGCCCTCTGCAGCAGCAACCAGCAGACAGCTGTTGGCTGGAGCCCAAGGAGCATCAAGGCATGCTGGACTCCTGCACATCTGGCTAAGCACCTCACACCCCTCTGCTGGGTTGTCTCATAATGACAATATTGCACCAAGAAGGGGAGGTCTGAGCATGCGCAGTCAGCTGATCTGTAATAATAAGAGAGGCAATGGGGGGGACGAGGACAAGAGGGCAAGGGAGAACTGGGAATGGCACAGTCAGAGGCAGCTGGACAGATGGTTCCATGGCAGGAGGCTGAAAGAAGGTACTGCTGGTCCTCAGCACCCACATCTTCATCCCTCACCTCCAGAATCCCTGGGTAGAACACAGCCCATCCTTTCTAACTAGTCTTAAGCCCTCCCTTTAAGAACAAACTCTTGCAAAACCTTCCCTCCAGTCTTGCATGGAAATCACCAGGGAGACTCCTGAACTCACAGTGGTTCAAAGACTCAGAGGAACAAGTGTAATGTGGGCCCTGGAAATCTGCATTATGGAGGACAGTTGCTACCAGTCCTAACCCTCTTCCTTCTTCCTCCCCGTCACCACAGGTGCATGAAGCAGCTCACTTGTGAACCCCAGTCACCGGGCTGACTCCCTGTCCCGAGGTCTGTACACTCACGATGCTTGTTCAAAGGTCACTTTTCCCAGGAGCACACCCTCACTGTTCACGCTGAACAAGAGGCCCTCATGAAGAGGAAGTGCGATCTCATTCTCGGATTCCCCTGCAGACAGCACCGGGCCAAACGCTCTACACACAGAAGCGCAGGAAATACTGTGGGTGTGGCGAGATGAGGAAGATAAGAGGCAGGGAAAACCACAGACAGGCTGGTGGAGGCCCTAGTGTCTGTGTGCACCAGGCTGGGACAACGGTTGGCTCTGCTGTCATTCACTTCTTCAATACTCTTGGCTCTAACCTACACTATGAATGGCAAGTCTGAGCAACGTTCCTCCCACTGGAAACTTTGCCAGGAGATGGTGCCAGAAATTTAGGTGCTTAGTGAAGGCCCGCCAAGTACTCTAAAGTCGTGTGACCTATCATATTTCTGTGGAGTACCAAGTATAGACTTGACCATGAAATTCGGTAAAAAGACAAGGACCCTTATCTACCTGACTAAACACCAGCATGATAAGGCCTTCCCTTCTCTCAGGAAAAAAATTGCTGGGTCCCTTATTCTTTGTCAAACTCAGTTCTAGCTTCACCTGAGACTTCTGATAGTGAAATACATGTTGTATGTCATCAGATGCTATTTTATAGTGACTTATCTTTGGAAAGCTACTTTTCCGTTTTGTTTGTTTGTTTGTTTTGAGACACTGTGTAGCCATGATTGGTCTGTTGCTCCCTATGTAGAATAAGGCCGGTCTCAAACTCATAAAGATCTACCTGCCTCTGCCTCCAGAGTATTGGGGTTTAAGGTATGAATTACCATGCCTGGCTTAGGAGCTACTTTAAAAGCAGGGTCCTCTTTGGTGTTGGGCCTCAGTATCATCTAAGCACCAAATGGATGCTGTCAAGAAAGCTTGCATACGGTGCCGTGGTTATCTGAGGTCACGTCTCAGATCCTACCATGGAGAAATGGTATTCTCAGTTTACTGCAGTCAACCCATGCCAACTCTGAAGTTCTTTCTGCCATTCTCAGAGGCAATATAACATCCAAAAAAAAAAAAAAAAAGCAAACTGCTGTCCCAAGCTGCTTTGACTAAATAACAGCCTGATTTCTGATATCAACTTAAAGGTTGCCTGCTTCATGGATACCTGAATCTCGGATGAGATCGGCTACTCCTGCTTCTAATCCCATGCTGGTTTAAACTTCTCAGGCAGTAACACTTCTCACAATGCCCTTCAGATGCTAACTGAACGTTAAGTTCCAGGACAGCACAATGATTATTCTGCTCACCCTTCCCTTCCCAGCACAGAGCCTGGTGCGAGTAACAATGTAGATGCCTGAGAAAATAGGGCTGAATGATGAAATGGATCAGCCAATGTATTCTCTACCGGTGACTTGTTCTACCGTCGTTTCCACAACCACCACCGAACAGCCAAGAGGAAGAAAGCGCCATTCTCTTTGCAATACCAATATCTCACAGTAACAAAACTGGGCTCCTGCCAAGAGGTGCACACCTTTAATTCCAGCATAAAAGAGGTAGAGGCTGACGAATCTCTGCGTTCGAGGCTAGCCTGGTCTATAGGGCAAGTTCCAGGATAGCCAGAGCTACGTAGAGAAACCCTGCCTTGAAAAAACAAAAACAAAACAAGGAACAACAAAACAAAACAAAACAAAATAAAACAACAACAACAACAACAAAACCCAAGTTTTCTAGGGCCACGTCAATGCAGAGACCATGATCAAAGTGCGATGATACTCCAAAGGTCAACAGAACTTCACCAAAGGCCCTAGCATTCCTGTCAGCCTTGAGCCAGCTACCGCAGACTGGGCTCCTTCAAGAGACTCAGCAATTCCTGGTCTGAGTTCTCTCATGAAGAGGGTGCTTCGGCAGCGACCAAGGGAGGAAAGTAAAAAGCTGTCCACACCACAGTGGGAGAACAGAAAGAGGTGGTGTTAGCAACCCTGTGGACAGGAAAGGGTTAACCTGATGTGTCTATGTTCCCACCCCACCCTGTAAATCAGCCTTGACTGCTGCTGGGGTGAATGAAGCCCCACCAGGTCGGCCTGTCAGGAAGGAAGCTCATGCATCCAGACTTCTGTTGTTCTAAGGATTTTTTTTTTTTTTTTTTTTTTTTTTCTGCTCAGGAAGGAAGCCCGAGCCCCTAACTGCAACCCTGCTAATTCCTTCCCTCAGCATGTACTGCCTTTACCTCTGGAGTCACCTACACTCCCCTTTCTCCTCTCTCACTATTCCTAAGGAATGGAACATCTTACCATTTGGACTTCAGTCTCAGAATCTGCCTTCTCTTCAAAACCGAAAATGAGCAGGATCTGGTGGCATGCTGTAATTCCAGTGCAGAGCAAACTGAGGCAGGAGGATCATTACAAGTTACAGGGAGCCCTGAGTATACAGTAAGTTCCAGACGAGTCTGCACAGCATAGTAAGTTTCAGTCTAGCCTGGGCCTTGGAGCGAATCCCTGTCACGGGCACATGCCTATGTGAACATGGGACCTTCCAAATAGGAGCTACTGTCTTGAACCACAGCCTTCAACACAAGGCCCTCAGCTAGAGGGTTGGTCTCAGCTAGAGTCATTCTCTGAGGACATCCCCTAGCCCCATGGGGCTTGCTTTGACAAAGAGAGAGGCTCTGACTTTATTTGTGGCCCTGACTAATGGCAGCCAGGCCTCTTTTACTCCCTGGAGAATGAATACAGGCACTACATGCATAGAAGGTCTGTCCCCGCCTAGCCCCCCCTAATCCCTCCCTGGCAGCCCCCCCTGCCACAGAGCTGTGGCTGTATTTCTCTCCTGACCTGCAAGGCCCCTCCAAGCCCCACCCTAAGCCCCCCCAAGCGCAAACAATCCATCATGCCACAGGACTGTGACACACACAGATGGGGGGAGGTTCACAGATTGGTCTCACACAGGCGAGGGGGTGAAAGTGTCTGTGTAACTTAAAATCTATGGATGTACTAAAACTCGGGAACTCTGCATTCGAATACTAGTTAAATACCACGCTAGCAAATCTCATTAGGCAGGGCCCAAACCGCCATCACTCACAGATTCCAATCCGCTATTTATTCCCAACACTATGCGATAATACAAAAGTCTTGACTAAGAAAGCATCATGAGATTGAGGTTCTTTGGCCTGGGCCACTGAATCTCTAACCTAGTCAAGTCTCTTCTGGACTTGGACACCTAGTTTATCTAACTCTTTATATTAACTTGCTTGTGAATAAACCCAGGGTTAATCTTGGTGGCCGGATGATAATAAAGGGAAACGAAGCAGCTGGCCATCACAGAAAGAGGCTCTCGAGCCACAACCTTTCTCCCTCCCTCCCTCCCTCCCTCCTTCCCTCCCTCCCTTCCTTCCCTCTTTGTGCGTTGCCATAGGTGGAGTGGGTGAGAGGGTCCCTTGCACATGCTGGCCGCTAATGACCCTGTGTCTGGCTACACTGGGGCTTCTAGTGAGGAAGGATCACCTGCCACATCGTCCTGGGAATGACAGCCATCGTTACATATGGACACTTAATGGTTACCTATGGATCTGTGGTCATTGGGTCCTTCACACCAACTCTGTTAAGGGTTGTGTGAGTCCCAGCCTGCAGGTGGGAACACTAAAGCCTGGACAGGTTAAGTAATTTGCCTAGCAAGTAAGCTAAAGGGGTCGTAACTCAACTCTGGAGGCTGCGTTCATTGACTATGACATCCGACTGCCTCTTTGCCTCTGGTGTAAAACTCCTTCAAGTTGAAGCTCAAGGGGCCCCCACCCAGCTTTTATCCCCTCTAACAGGTATTTATTATGCTAGGCTGCTCTGACTTGATTTAAATCAAACTCCAAAAACAAACAAACAAACAAACAAACAAACAAAAAACCAAGGTCAAATGAGAGTAATACAGGATTAGCTGGCACCTAAATGGGAATCATATACCTGAAAATAAAGCAGAGGTCTTTCCAGGGCTGCTTCTGCTCATCCTCACCCTCACCCTCACCCTCATCCTCACCCTCACCCTCACCCTCACCCCACCCCCAGCTGTCCCTGCTGCTCTGAGATGCATGCAAAGCTATAAGTCTCAGTCGCAAATGGATGTCAGTGGGAAAAGACAGCTCTCATGAGGTTGCTGTCTCTTGACACCATGCTACAGGGTCCTGTCATCCGGCCCCCACTTCAGTTCCAGACTGACCATGGAACATCTGAAAGGCCAGGCAGTTCTATGTGTCTACACATAGCTCCCAAATTGCTCCATTACTTCCAGCTTCAACCAGGATCTAGACAAAAACTTCTAAACACACACCCAAAGGAGGTGTAAAACCTGGGTCTATGGGCTCCATACTGTGGGAACGCATATGGGAAGAAGACACTCCACTCTTGATTTCCTAGAAGGTTAGGAGGAAAAAAGTAACATTTCAGTTATTTTTATGTTACGGGAGTGTTTTACTACCCCAAGTAATCAGTAAAGTAAGTCTGTGTTTGAGGAAAAGATTTCACATATTTCCTGAAAAAAAAAAATCTCCCCGCCTTTATGGTCATCAAGTGCAAGGCCTAAGCGAGGTCTCCTTCTTGGCTCGAGCCTGCATATCTTTAGAATTAGTGTGGTCTTATAGCGCATGCATAGCATGCTAATGGGAACTTCAAAGTCTAGATTGTACCTAGATCCATATATTTGACCTCATCTAAAATGTACAAGTCCTTTGATAAGCTTGGCACCGTTGCAAGAAACACACACACACACACACACACAGCCCTCACCTTCCTCATACCAAAACTAAAATGTAACTAAGATTTAAAAAAAATAAGTTTAGTCCACTGGGTAAGGCTGGAATGGGATAAATTCCTGCTGTTTATCCAGCCTCTACCAGGGTAATCCACTCCATGTCCTTAACCTGAAAAAGGTATAATAAAGTTCTACTCATTTATCTATTTTAATTTATTATTATTATTATTATTATTATTATTTTATAGACCAGACTGGACTTGAACTCAGAGATCCACCTGCCTCTGACTCTCGAGGGTTGAGATTAAAGCCAAGCATCACCTTGCCTGACATAAAGTTCTTGCAGAAAAAATTTTTCTTTTCACCAAAGAGATATTTATCAATCTCCCACCCAGAGCACACACTGAAGATAAAAACACGTTCTGTTCAGTCACAAATGCACAATTGAAGTGACACTTTTAAAATTTGTAAGGCATGTTGGCGGCTGAAGAGCAATACATTATCCCAAAGTTTGCAGCTGATCTTTAAGAGGGATAAAAATGGTGCTGAGAACATTGCTAACGCGTGGGAATATTCAACTCCAAAAATTATGGTTCTTTTGGTGTTAAAATCGTGTGGATTTTATGATGACATGTATCATCACCCCAAATCTCAAGTATTTATAAAGAGTAATGTCAACTTGTGGTCTGATATTTATTAACCAGATGCGTGTGGTTTATGGGTTAAAACCAAGAAAAAAAAACATTAAAAATTTCAACTCGATTAAATGAATTGACACTTTAAATCTGGAGTATTCACAAATGTTACATTTTATCTTGTGCTTACTATTTATTGAGCAGATGGTGGTAGTAAGGGTTAAAAATTAAAAAAAAATAAGGCTATAATTTTATTTTTCAGTTCTCTTCTGCCTGACTAAAGAGGATAGAGGGCAAAGAGCAACTTTGGATTCAGTGTGAGGTTTTGTTTTCTTTGTGAGGTTTTTGTTTTGTTTTCAAACAACAAAAAAGGCGGCGGGGGGGGGGGTCTACCAAATAATCAACCTGGGGCCGCTGACCGGAAAGCAGTTCCGGACAACTTCCCGTGGGAAGAGTTCCAGAAATTGCCCTGACTTTAACGAGTCCTGCTGTGCTGGCTGCGAGCCTCCCAGCGTCTTAGGCGACCGCGACCGCCTCGCCCGAATACCAGCAATCCTGCAGATTCACCAAGCCGGGACTTGGGAAACACTCCCTGAATATTTTAGATTTGAAAAGCAAGATGAAGGCGGGAAATTATTTTTGAAACCGAAAGGAGAAGCCTCAAAGCCCTACTACTGAAAGAAAAGCTGGGTCCACATGCCTGTACACAATCCATCTAGGGTCCCCCACGCCCTCGGCCCCCTCCTGGTTCAGTGCCCACCCTACTCCATGGCCACTCGCACGCGCGCGCGGAGTTCCAACAACTCCCTGGCACCCGCCTGCACATCTCTCCCGGTCGCTGTCATTGCCAAAGAACTGGGTTCTTAGAGAGACGTGGGCGCGTGGGGACTTAGCGGGCGGGGGTAGGGTTTCGCACGGACCTTCCTCGCACCCTAGAGGCCGCGCGCGGACTTCTCCTGAAGAGCGACGGCGAGGTCATCCGCATCCCTAAAAGCGCTTGTGAAACCACCTGGCCACAGGCGCTGCCCACTGGGTGGCCCGGCCTGTGCGCGCGTCCCCGCGCCCTCCCCCACGGTCAATTACCAGCTACCCCGTTGCGGGCAGCCAGGCGCTGTCTGGAGGGAGGCCGCGAAGAAACGGCAGCCCGGATCGCTTCTGCATGACAATTGACTCTAGGGAGGGCGCTCCGCTAGGAGGGAGGACGGCCCCAGGTCCGCGTCTCACCATGGAGATGAGGCATTCCCTCTGTGAGAGGCGACTACGGGCGAGGGCCGGGGAGAGCGGCGGCCAGAGCCAGCCCGGGAGCCGGGCGAGCGGCGCGCAGAGCAGAGCCAAGCCAGGCCAGATGGCTCTGTAGCCATCGGGGACTGCTCCGGTTCAGCCCGGCCCCACTTTAGCTGTGCAAACATTTCTTTATCCCAACAAGACAATTAAACCCAGCAGCATGAAAGGGAGTATCCGTGACTGTGTTGGGAGTGAACAAACGGTAACAACCACACACATCACAGGAGTTCTTGCCCCGCGGGAGAAGGGGGTGGGAGGAGAACCCAAAGCAGCTGAGCGCATCACAGGGCTAGATCTGGGCAGGCGGAACCCAGGCAGTCAAGATACAGGCAACCCTCTGACCCCTCTTTCTGGTCAGTGGCTGACCCTTCACACTGGTCATCTGCTCCAGCTGCAGTCCAGAGGTGGAGCCTGGGAACTAATGTTCCCTGCCCACTCCCATCCCAGAGCCTTTGGAAAGTATACGCTTTATCTCGCCTCTATGATGTCAGCTGGCTTTCCAAGCTGCTTTGGCCTAAGTGGGCTAGGCTGATTGATAAGGTCTTCCATGGCACGTGCCTTTATAAAGGCAAATCTAGAGTGCAAAATACCATCTCCAATCAGGGCTTTGGGGACCTGGGGCTGGCTGACTTTCCAAATATATCAAAGATGACCATCAAGCAAGACAGGAGCTTCTGGGAGATGTCAAGTTCCCATGGCCACAGGGAAGGCTAAGGGGAGAAGACCAGGGGTAACCACTAATGGGCAGTGACCAGTGCCCCTTCCTGGGGTAAACCAGAAGGCAAAGCCAGCCACAGCTCCACATGGACAGTTCTGACTTCTCTCAGGCCTCCAGTAAGCTTGTATGCTAACCAACTCCAATTTGGGGTTAGACAAGTCAGGCAGGAATCTGGGCACAGGGATGGCCTGAAGAAAGCCATCAGGAGAGGCACATGTCAGGCCCCAGAGTACACACTGGGAGAGTAATAAATGTAGGGATTCTACCACCAGGCAGCACATAGGACTTACCGTCTCTTTTGCTGTAAAGTTTCCTTAATGAGGAATGTTTATTTTAAAGGCCCTGGGAAACACATCTATAGACGCTTCATATGTAACGCACAACATGGACTATTCGTAATTGGCCCATAAATTTTAGCATCATTTCCCTGGACAAGGAGCCTTGGGGACTGGTTCAGGGAATGACAATAAATGGGAGTTACCTCAGTCCCCTTCCGGGGGAATTATGCATCCTTCGAGAACAGCTTCTCACAAAACCATGTCTCCCATCTTCCAGGGCAAGTAAGTGGGTCCTGCAGTGCACAGGCCTTCTTGCTCCACAGGGCCCAACACCTACCTTGGGGTCACCTGCAAACCGAGGTGGGTGGACGGGCAAGCAACAGGAAGTACCCTTTAGAAGAGAGGACACCACCCAAACGGCTATACTTGTGTCTGTTGGATTTTTTCCTCTGCACATTTAATCACAAAAGAAACCCTGCCTATCAGCACACCAGTTAAGGGCTGAACACGTGTGCATTACAGCATGTCTGCAGGCTTTGAAAGGCATGTGGACATATCTGCATATGGATGCAAACCAAGAGCAGGGGGTGGCTGCCACAGTAAAAACTGTCAGTGTTTCCATTATAAAACTGATTTCCAGCAACCTAAAACGCAGTCCGAAAACTTCTCCACCCCGTAAGGAACCTGAACACCCGTGCTCACCCCACTCCACCTACCAACAAAACTATACATTCTAGGAAGCTACATTCCCACTTAGGACTTTTACTATTATATTTAATTAAGACTTAAAAAATATTCTATGAAAAAAATATTTGTCTCACAGAACTGAAAAAAAACAGCCAACCATATCAGAAATTAATTCTAAATTTTAATAATTGACAAGTCTAAAATATACATGACTCAGTTTGGCAATGTGGGCACACGCAGACATCCTGTGCCTATGCCCCTCTGAACAGTTGCTCTCCACTCTTCTGGCTTCCCAACCCCCACTGCTGCCCCATCTGCCCCTGAGCTCTCTCTCCCTTTGGAAGCAGTCTTGTATACTGTCACTCGATTATCTGAGAAATATTACTTATTTCAAAACGGTTCTGTAGGGAGGACCCGAAAGGCATCTAGTGGGGATAATCAGGCCTCCTAACGGCCCTTAAATATGTATTTACATAAAACAGACCATAAATATTCTGACACACGCTGGGTGTATGACAGGAGCCAAGAAAGCTGCCACCGACTTTGTCACGGGGCTCTTCTAGGCTTCCTTGAAGAAAATGTCTCTCCTTCCTTCCAAAAGCTCAGAATCAAAACCATAGGCCACCTGCATAGCTTCTGCCCCTGCAAAGGCAGCAGCTATTACACCCAAGGCAAGGAAGGAGAAGGGGACACAGACCCAGGGTCACCACTGGGGGACAGTCTCCTCTTAACTTGGTGCCTTTGTTTCTGATTAAAGATTAGTCCTAAATACAACCCTAACACTAACAATCCGGGTGTGTAAAGGACCCTGTACTCCCAGACCTTGTGCTCTGTGCACAGGGAAAAGGACACAAAGTAGTCTATAAAGGAAGGATGCTTTAACAAAAGGAAAGAGGATTCCCGTTCATAGGACAATTTGAAATAAAGTTTCCCCACCCTTCTGATCAGAGTCCCATTAATTTCAAGGTCAGAATTCCGTTTCACTTGGGAGACAGACTCATTTAATTTTTCTCCACCCAGGCGTATTCCTGTGTGAGGGATCCATCTCCACGGGGGGACGGCACCACCATGCAATGCAAACCAGGCAAACAGAAGAGTTATGGCTTTGACACGCAGAGGGGAATGGATAGCCACATCCATGGGTTCTGACTTGACTAACAAGCTTGCGCCTGCTCTGGCAGTCTGGCTAAAATGATAACAAACTCAAAGTGAGCTGGGCTTGTGGGGTGAGGAGAAAGGTGTCTTGATCTCCGGGTGTCACTTCACCACACACTGGTTTTCAGAGGATTTCACTTTCAATTTGTACTTGGAGGGAAAAGTGGGGATGAACTGGTCACACCCTAACCCAGCAGAGCTTTAGCAGGGGCCAGCTTCCAGGAGCCTTCCACATTCAACAAAGGAAAACAGAAACAAAACAGAAAACCATCCCAGCACAAGGCCAGACACCTGTCTGGCAGGTACACCCAAGGAGCAGGATCATAGCACCTCCTAGTCAACAGAAACTGAGAAGGTGACAGCCAGAGGGCTTCGTGGCAGCTCTGCCGCAGCCTTTTTCCCTGAAGTGGGGAGGTCTCTGGCTTACAGACACTGACATAAAAGACACACTCTCAACATATTTCAAAACCAAAGAGCGATGGATTTACAAGGCAGGTTGATTTTATGGTGACTTTTATTGAAAAGGTACGCTGGGTGTAGGCAGATGCCTTTTAGCACAGGAAAGTTAACACAGTGCCTAATTCAAGGAGACAGCCTGAGGAAGCAAGGCCGACAGGGGAGAAAGCAGCAATGTCTCTATTACTCTCCTCGGCATCATAAAGAGAAGAGAGGGGGAAAAAAAATGGTGTTGGTGTTGGTGGTTAGAGCAGACAAGAGCACAAAAAAGCAGAGGAGAGGGGAAAGGAAACCTCAGATGTAGTTCTCTTAAGAAAATAAAATGAAGCAAGTCTTAGAACAAAAGGTTGGAGGGAAAAAACACCCTCAGTTCATAAACTCGTACCAGGCCTGAAGAAAGCCATTCTGTCTACCCACAGCCCCAAAGCTTTGAAACACAATTATTTTCTGATTATATCAGAGTAGAAGACTGCAGGGTTCTGCCCTTACAGTCTACAAGTTCCCAAGAAAGGTTAAGTTGAAACGATTAGCAAATGTAGCCAGAACCTACCAAGGCACCGGAGAACGTGAGAAAAGCCATTTTTATAAGCAGAAATGAATAATAGTCGTGAGCATCAACCACAGGGCAGTCACCTGGGTCAGTTATGTCTAGTCCTAAAAGCTAGCCCTGGGATAAGCATCCAGCAAGCCTTCCGAGTCCCAAGAGAAGTCAGCTTTCCAGCCTTGTGAACGCAAGGAAAGCACAGATGTTTGAAGTGCTTTCTGGTGACTGACTCTGGTGACTGACGACACCTTTGTCCTTCTGTGAAAAACAACCTGATGCCAACCCAAGAGCAGAGAGCTGAGAAAATAAAGTCACGTGGATCGTGCAGGAAAACGAATATATATACGAATATATATATATATATATATATATATATATATATATATATATATATATATATATATATATCACTAGCGTCAGGGGACCACTCAAAGACCGCAAAGACGGGTGGGATGGGCAAATTTCCTTGGGCCCCCAATTCCCTGGGAACCTATGCTTTCTAACAAAATGACTTTCATTCCTGTGTGACTATGGCACCATCTTTCCTCCTCAGTCTCCAGAGAAGCCAGGCAGGCCTGGCACTGAGACCAGCTTGCCTCTGGGTACCATCGGAAAACCTGCAAGAAGTATATATATCATTGATCATTGAGGAGTGGTAAGTAAGCATTAGCCATCCGGAGCTGTCACAAGGGACAGAGCTGGCCTTTCCCATCACTGGGAGCATGTGCGATGCTGCCAACCTGTTGAACCCTTCTGCGAGGCAGGCTTACGAGGGGTGAGGAGGGGGGGTCAACCAAAGTACTTACATCTGTCATTCCGATCCTCTGGACTCGAGGAGGCTTCCCGGTCAGAGATGAGGCCAGACACAGCAAAGATCTTCTTCCCAGTATCATCAACCTTAAGTGAACCGGGGGAGCTGGATGGCAGCTGTGTCCCAAAGTCATATTCCTTGCCGTCTGCATCTGAGAAGCGCAGGTGGGGAGACTCTGTGTCGTGACAGTTCTTGAGTCTCTTGGCTGGTGTAAAGGCAGACTGATAACTCTCCCTGTCCTCCGTGGAAGCGAAGGGACGGAATGCCCCCACACCACTGTGATTTAGCATACTGATTGGGGTGCAATCTAGATTTGGGGGAGCAAACTGGGGGTGGAGGTGTAGTAAGGAAGGGGGGAAATCACGATTGGCAAAAGTGCCCGGCACCCCACCTTGCCGGTGGTACATAGAGGCAAAGGTGTAGGAGCCATTGGTGAAGGGAATATGAACGTCCTTGTCTACTGAGACAGGTACACCAAAGGGTCGTGGCTGCTGACAAGGGATGGATGCATCCCTGCTGGCCTCGGCAGTGGACGCCAAGACCATCAGTGCCGGGGATGCCAGAGGGTTGGGAAGATAGGATGAGTTCTCCATCTTGAAGGCTGCCCGGTGTAAGTCCATTGGAGTCTCTTTCGATGGCTGGTGTCACACAAGAAGCAGTCTTCCCTGGAAGGGAGGGAGGGCAACCTGCACCTTGGATCAGGGCGAGGATTATTACTGGAGAATCATGCCCTTCGAAGACCTGCAGGAACAGCAAAGAGGAAGAAAAGAGGGGGGAGGAAAGTCAGGGGGAGGTAAAAAAAAAAAAAAAAAAAAGGGAAACCCCCAAGCGATTGAAACACCATCCTTCTGGCTTACAGATGCTCGGGCAAGAGACACCACAGGCTTTAGGAGCCAGTGGGCAGCAGCAGCAGGCCGTTTTCATTCAGGAAAATCAATAGACAACTTACTGTGATGTACGCATAGCTGACTTTGGTCCCTACACGTTCCGGGTGAAATGCGCCTGAGCCCAGCAAAGAAAAAAAAAATCATAAAACCTCCAAATACAATATTCCCTGAGCAAATGAGCTTTGGAAGGCCAAGTCACCCAGTAGATTGGGGGGGGGAGACTCTATATTTTAAAGGGCTTCTACCTACAAACACCACTTATGGCTGGCTTCTGGCTTGAGGTACAGAGACCAGGCTCTACCTTACTGCTTCCCCATATTAATATCTTTCTTCATCCTTATACTGACAGGTCCCTATGACACACACATCTAGACCGTACATATTCGTTGGTACAAATTGTAGGTGTGGCTGAATCACACACATTGGCTGATACATATACATACATCTTCTACACATACATCTTCATGTGTCACCTAAGACTATCTCTAGAAATAAGTGCCATGTGGACAATTTTTTTTTTTTTTTTTTTTTACACACAGCCCCCTCTAATTACACAGGCTTCCTAGCTCTCTCCTGAAAAGAACCAGGACCTTCATCAACAGAATGCCTGGCACGTCTGACAATGTTTAAAAAACATAACTAGCACCTTTGGCACATGTTCTCTCCCAGGCATAGCAAAGAATGGATTGGTAATTTTAGTTACTAATACAGTCACCCCTAAGGAAATTTGTAAACTGCCTTGGATTTACCATTAACATTTAGAGAAAAATGTTAACAAAAATCTCTGACTTATTTCGCTCCATTTATTGGCCCAGGCAGAGCTGATATCCAATAAAAGCCCCCCAAAACAAACTGGATTTCAAAGAGACTCCTTTCAGCTTCCCTTATAAAATTAGGCTGTACACTTTCATAGTACTGATTCCGTTTCTAATATATTTAGTGGGGGCTGGGGAGGGGGAAGAACTGTGTTACCAAAAGGCAGGATAAGATGAGAACCAAGACTTACTAGCTGCAAATCTAGATCCTCAGTAGAAACTGAAAGAACTTAAAAATATAACCCTAACTCCCATCTGTTACAATTTATAAATTGAGTCATGTCAAAAATAAAACTGACCCCCCCCCTTTAAAAAGCCCATGTCTGTAGTGGGACACCTTTGGTAGTCCCTCAGGTAGAAAACCCTCAGTTAAATTGCAGATGAATCCTCCCTGCTTAGTGCAGTGCAAGGAGAGTATTTCCTTCTCCCATTCTGTAGCAGACATGTCAATGGCTGTTATTAATTGGGAAGATGAGTGGACACCATCAGACTGCTTCCTCATTTGGCATCTCTCCTTATAGACATCATTGCTAAATTACCAGATTATGTATCTCACATTAACGGATTTTTCTCTCTTCCAAATTTTAAATAACTTTCCTGTCAAGTTATAGCAGGGTAGAGAATGTTGTGCCAAGGACAGCCAGTTAGCCTGACAAGTCTGGGAATTCTGTTCTTGGCTGTTTTCAAGTCAGATTAATGGTCCCGCAACATGGATGCTCTGAACGTGGGTCCAGAGCCGTTCCAAGGGGTCTAAGCAGCTCTTCAGAACAGAAATGAACACACCATGTGTCTGTCAAGCCTCAGGATAGCAGGCTGGCTGGAGGAAAGGACAGGCATGACACCCCAGGGGGGAGGGGGAGGAATGCTTCTTCCCCCAAAATAACTGTCCCCAGGATTCACTTTCCATCTTTACTTCCTAGATCACCTCATTATGTTAAATGACTTTCATAAATTAGTGATCTGGTGACAGCACCGGACACTCCAATAGGACGCGGTCAATCACTCAAACCTGAGAATTCATTTGAAAACTTCATTATACTGAAAATAAATCAACAATATTTTTCCAGGCCACATCTCTTTTACTCTACTGTGTGGGCGTTGGTCTCTGCAAGGGAGGAGGGGAGTTTTGTTTTGTTTTGTTTTTTCTTTTCCCTTTTCTTTCTTTCCCCCTCCTCACATTAACAGTATAGATGAGGCTTCAGGAGACCACAGTCATTATGAAAATCTATAGTTAATACACTCCCAATGTCAAAATGTCATGGGTTTAAACACAGAACCCAAAATAAGAAAACTAACTGACCCTCTTAATTAAAAAAATATGGATTGTAAGATAATCAGCATGATGGTACATTTGGGCGACTGTAAAGAACTGGGCAGATAGAAAGTAAGTAACTGGTACTTTTCTGCCTCTATGCTGATTTTTTTTAATTTAGCACTTCGTGCAAATCCAGATTAAAATAACTCCAGCTATTGATCCGAGCAGTGGAATTGACATTAATTTTAGTTCACTTCTCACTTTGCAAAGGGATCAATAGGAAGTAATAACAGCTGACATCCCTGCTGAAAGGAGGAGAAAGAAGGGCTGAAGACAGAAATCGAAAAGCAACCAAATAAATCATCAGCTACTTTTCCACGGCATCAGACAAACTCCAAACAGATTGCAAAAAGTCTTTGTTGAATTAACTAAACAAGGAGGAGGGATCAATCCACGAAGCTAAATAAATTGTCCAGCAGGCAGTGAGGTTGGATAGAGGGACCAACAAATATCGAGTTTTTAAAATTTCAAATCCTTGACGTGATGGGTTTGGCTCAGTTCTCTCTGTGCGGGAGTTTGTTTGTTTCTTAAATCATACACCCGACCTTGGTTCAAAGTGGTTTCAAAACGTCGGCTAACTGAATAATTAGTGAGATTACTAATTGCGTGGTTAAACATGCCAGAAGCAAGACAAATGAAGAAGCCGGCTTTTAGAATGTGCAATTATCTGATACTAGGCTGGTGCGTAGTGGTCCGCGCTCTCTGGTGCAAACTAGCCACTTTCATGTAGAAAAACCGAAAGCCAGACAGAAAGTCCCAGCGAGTGAGCGGTTTCCTACCGCTGCCTAGGGTCGGGGCCTCTTCACCGGCTCTGGGGATGGTAGTGCAAAGAAGCGACGTCTCTGCTGCTTCTGGCTGTTAAGAGCCAAACCCACTTGGAAATGACTGCCACAAAGCAAGCTTTTTCCCAGAGCCGAGCTCAGGGCGCCCACCAAACTAGGACTCTGCTGGCAATTAAAATGCACACGCAACGCTCCTCTGCTTATTACAACAGGTGACATTTTTGTGGTCTCTGAACCGTTTCCAAAAGCCATGACTTAAAATAATAGAACAAATTAAACGATATTTTCCTTTGCATAAATAAACTTTTAAAAAATTAACAAGCAACTTAAAAAGCAAAGAACAATGGGAAATGAGGCCAGAATAGCGGGGGGGGGGGGATTCGAAGAACGAAGGAAAGAATTTTTTTTTT
Organism: Mus pahari; assembly: GCF_900095145.1. Taxonomy (NCBI): domain Eukaryota; kingdom Metazoa; phylum Chordata; class Mammalia; order Rodentia; family Muridae; genus Mus; species Mus pahari. The sequence continues at coordinate 68,643,099 of NC_034595.1, forward strand.
TTAAGTTCACAGACTTCGCTTGAAGAGAATCCTCCCCCCCCCCTCCGCACACATGCCCAACGGGTATGTGGAAACACCGCCCTAACAGAAATTTTATCACCATATGCAAAGGGTCAGGGAGCATAAGGCTAATACAACCCCCAGGTTAGGGCCGACGCCTGGGACCTGGCCGGGTAGTTGGTGGCACATTTAGACCTAGACCCTGTTCTAGCTTGGCCATCGGATGCGAATCCGCGACAGCCTCACTGGTCCGAGAGCACGCGGAAGCGGGGATGCTGAGAGTGCGGGTGCAGATTTCAGCCATGAAGAGCCTCAACCCAGAAGAAAAATAACTCTTTTAGGGAAACCGAGAAAAGAAGACGGGAAGGAGAAACCTATAAAAACTTGGGGGTCAGCGCTGAGCCAAACCCACCACACTCTGCGGCCTGACCCCTGTTGGCTTTGTACAAAGATCCTAACAACCTCCGCTTGAAAACAATTTAACTTTGGGGAACAGAGGCGCCAGTCCTGAAAGAAACACAAGCCCGGGAGCTCTGGTCTGAAGGCTCGCATGGCCTGGGGACAGGGGCTGGAAGCAGCAGCCTTCGAGCAAAGTCCTAGGATCCAGAGCCCCTACACCGCCCCGCCCCGCGGGTCACCGGGGCGCGGTGGCCGCGAGCTCCTCGGCCGTCAGCCGTCGACTCCTCCACCCTGCTCATCTGCCAACGAGGGCGGGTGCGGAGCCCCAGGGCCCCCGCGGTTCCCGGACTGCGGCCGTGGGGTGCAGCAGGTTGGGGCTCTACGGCTCCCTCAGCCGCTGCCCGGGAGCAACACCCCGAGAACAGGTGTGTCCCCGCTCGCTCGGTGCCCGGACCCAGTGCACCGCCGCTACCCCAGTCCTCGGATTCCCCCTCCAGGCCCCGGAACGCAGCGAGGGAACTCACGCCACTTAGCCCCGGGCTCCGCCGGCCGGGAGGGATCCGAACGGGAAACGCCCGGCGCGCTTTTTCTCCACGCTCTTTTCTGCTTTTACCCTTTGCTCATTTTCCCTTTGCGAGAAAAGCCGGAGGGGGGGTGTGCAGGGTCCCAGTCAGCTCGGCTGCCTCCCCCCCCAGTTCTACTCACTGCCTCCTTCCTGCTAGCCCTCCTTCTATCTTTTTCTCCCCCCCCCCAAAAAAAAAACCCAAAATGCCTCTCAGGAGGAGGCCACAGTGGAGGGGGGAGGTAGGTCGTGGCTGCAAGACATCGTGAGCAGAGAGCGCCGGTGCTTTCCCTTTCAGCTGCTTCTGGGGCAGCGAAGGGGCGCAGGCGAAAGACCTGGGACGACACAGGCCACCCAGACAGAGCCGCGCCCCATCCGGGTGGCCCTGGCCTTAAGCACTCCAGCCACCCGATGTGCGTCCGGCCCCCCGGCCCAGGCCCCGGGGCCTTGACTGGAGCGGTGACCCGGACCAGAGAAGGCAGGCAGTACGTTCTTAATGGGAAGGGAGAATGTGTCCTCTGCTTTCCAACACCCCGAGATCTCGTCACCTCGGGGCTCCAGCGCGCCCTGGCGGGCCACGGTCACCCGGGCCTCGAGCTCTTGCCGGGGATACTGTAGCGCAGGACGAACCTCGCATCCCTAGATGGCCTCGCCACCGTGGGCGGCCTCGCCCGGGGGGCCATACGGAAGCTCTCCGCCCAAGTTTGTTGTGCCCTGGAAGAAAAGCCTTTCTCTTACAAAACACAAAGGCGAAACGCCCAGGCCGAGCCCTGAAAAGCTCCGGGTTGGGGGTGGGGGGCGGCCGGAGGCTCCGGCGCGCGGTGGCTGGGACGGGCTCCGCCGGGCGGAGGAGGTCGCTCGGCCCCGGGTGACGAGCGCGGCGGCGGTGGCCGCAGGATTGCAGCAACCGACGTGCTCGCTGAAAAGTTTTGCTCTCAAGTCGGAAGAAGAGAAATTGTTACTCAGTTTAAGGCAGGTAGAAGATATTAAAAAAAAAAAAAAAGAAGAAAAGAAAAGAAAAAAGAAAAAAAAACACAACACACAAAAAGCAAGCTCGTGATTTTACAAGTCGTCCTCCCGCCTCGCTCCTTATAATCGCTGGAAGAGGGGATCCCGGCCCCCCCAAATCCCAGGAGACTGGCACGGATCGCGTTACTCTAAGGCCGGCCAGTCCAACCCAGCGGAGCTGGGAGTTTACCGGTTACAGATATCAAGGTTCACCTCAGTGGCAGCACCTGCCTTCATCCTGCAGGCGGAGGATTTCCCCATCCCACCCCCACCGCACCCCGGCTCTCCTTCCACATCCTTCACACCGGTCCTCGCCAGGAAAAAGTAAGCCGAGCCTCTGGGGACCCCAAGACTCCGGAGTCTCCGGGGTACCCCACTGGGTCGGCAATGTGTTGTGCGGCTGGGATTGTTTCTCAACAGATCGCCCCTTTCCCATCCCGCCCGCCGCCTCAGATTCCCCACTGAGTAACACTCAGCCCCGGCCCGCTGGAAATCACAGCGGGGTGCACCGGGAAGCCGGGCAGGAGAGCTTACTCGCGGTCGACCCAAACAAAGTGGAAATGGGGCTTATAAAAAGATGGAGAAGTCCTGTTCCCTTCCTCTGGCTATCCCCCTCGCCCTCCCTACTTGTCCAATTCCAGCGTCTGGTCCCTCCCCCTTGCACCCCCCAAATAAAACACATTAAGGAAAACTCAAGACGGAAAGTTTGAGTGAGGCAGCGCACGGAGCGCGCCGGGCACCGACAGCCAGGAGGCTCGGTCGCAAGATCTAAGACGCGGCAGTGCAGGTCCCAGTCCCTGCCCCTTTCGCAGGGGAGCCGCCCGAATCCCTGGGAGACCAACCCGGAAAGTTAGCCAGGTTCCTCAGCAACCCGGCCACCCTCGCGCCCACCCCTCTTGTGTACGCACACGCATCCACACCCCTTTCTGGGCTCCGTACTTGCCGTGGAAATTCCTGGGGAGAACGGTCGCACTTTTCAGGACACCGAGGTAAGAAGACGGAGAGTGTGGTGCATGAAAAGTCCCGGGTGCGCAGAGCCGGCGGGGGCAGCGGCGGCGGTGGCGGTGGCAGCGGCAGCAGCAGCAGCAGCAGGCGGCTGGCCCCGGGTTTGTGCTCGCGAGCTGCCTGGGATTGCATGTACAGATCAAGAGACTCGGTTGGTGTGAGAGAAGAGCAGTGCTGCCTCTCAGCGCTGGCTCTAATCAGTGAATGAGCCTCCACTCTCCCAGGGACTCGGAGGCGCACACACACGCGCGCGCGCACACACACACACACACATGCACGCACACATTCTCTCACACTCACACACATACAGGCACTCTGAGCACTGAATACATTAGGGTACTAAGGGACTCTGGGAAATGGAGTCCAGACCCCGGGCACTCCGGGAGAGCAGCCCTGGCTGCCCTCACTAGAGGGCTGGATGGTCTTAGGTGGCCCGCCCAAGTGGAAACTAGAGAGGTCTTTTTTGCCTTTGTTTACATCTCTCCTCCTTTCCCTCCGGAGGTTTCTGACTGACCGCGATTCTTTTTTGAACTAAAGTGACCAAGGGGAAATGGCTAAGTCTTTTAAGCCTGACGTCAAGGCTGCTCGCTGACCACCAAACCTTGGCTCCAATATAAAGCTCTACCCTTTTCCCGAAAGATCCTACCTGCTGTGTAGTGCTTCGAATGTTTAGTGCTTTAAATATTACTTTGGGTCTTTGCCTATAAAAATAAAATTGTAAGTGAATATGAATAAAATTGACATTTAGACGGAGAGGAAAAGGGGCCTAGTTTAACACCCAGATTTGTGAATAAAAATTTCCCTGGTGTCACTGATGTTTATAATATAGTTCTTTCTCTTCAAATTGTTAGTTCATGAAGTATAAAAAGATATATTGGGGAAACAGAGAATTAACATTATTGAGAACTTTCTATGAGAAGGTTCTATGAGAACCTTCTATTGAGAACCCAAGCTATGAGTCCAAATGCCTTTCCATAATCTCATTTAGCCCTTTAATCCTGGAGATAATATTACTAGTTTTTAAAAAGAAGAAACTGAGGCGGAGAGGGTTTTGTGATTTACTTCTAGGTGCACAGCTAACAGGGACAGCAGGCAGGCCCGGCTTAAGGCAAAGCCCAGCTGAAAGCTAATCCTGGCTTCTGAAGTAATGTCTTTGTTTTGTGGCTTGGTTTCTAAAAAGTCAGGTTTCTCATCTGGAAAAAATTTCTCTTCCCTAGGATACATGAGATAATCCATCCTGCAAAGAACCTCCCAGGATTATAAATAGTCAAAACCAGAATGAGACCAATATTCCATTCTGATGTGACTTTATCATCCTTTTTTCCCCTCATGTTTAACATGTGCTTAAGTTTGTATAGAACAGGGCTCTGTGGTTGATGCCTGTAATCCCAGCACCAAGGAAGCAGATGCAGGAGGACTGCGGAAAGTTCCAGCACAGCCTGGTCTACATAGGGAGTTCTAGGCCAGCCAGGCACCAACTTAGTTCCTGTGTGGTAATTGCACTTAAGATGTTTAGTTAGCAGCTCTTTAAATGAGCAGCTAATAGGCTCACCTAGACTTCTGTGACCATGCCTACCTCCATTCACAGGATTCAGTTGGCTTAGGGACTTCTAAGCCTCTAGCCATGCCAGTCATGCATTGGCACTATTGTTAATTAGACCGCTCTTTTCTGTTGAGTTATAAACGTTATGTGGGCAAAAACTATGCTTGAGTTTTTCAAGAGTATCACCTCAGTGTCTGACAATGTCAGTATACAAGAGTATTAAAAATGAACAAATACAAGCTGGGCAGTAATGGCTCACACCTTTAATCCTAGCACGCAGGAGACAGAAGCTGTCAGATCTCTAGGAGTTCTGGGCCAGTCTGGAGTACAGGGAGAGTTCCAGGACAGCCAGAACTATATAGAGAAACTGTCTCAAAAACAAACAAGCAAGCAAACAGAAACAAATATATCTCAAATGTGCAAGGCCATGGGTTAGATTAAAAACAACAACAACAACAACAAAAGCCCCACAGACTTGTCCCTAAAGAACTAACCATCTAGTAAAGGACCAAAAGAACAAGTTGGAAATCAATGTGACCACTGCTGTAATTAGGGTGGCCATATATCTGTTGACCTGAGAAAAGTTTAATCATAAGTGGGCCACTATTACTAATTATGTTGGGGTGACCAGTGAACAGAGGTCACCCTGGGCTGCATGTTGAGACGCCACCCTAGGAACACAGAATACTTCATCCGTTAATTTAGCATGTATTTATTGAGCCCTGCCCTGCAGTATGCTGAAAGGACCAGGAGTCCCTTGCATTCCCTGGGGATTGAAATAGGAGGCATTGAGCCTCAAGAGATAAGCAGAAGTGAGTTGCAGCACGACAGCAAAGCTGTGTGTGCTAACCTGAGGAAAGTGGACCTCGTCCCAGAGACACGAGAAACCCTGAGGTGTACAACACGGTAGTCGGCAGAGGGTGAGCAGCCTGGAGGTAAGATGGCAGGCAGACAAGGAGACTAATTGAAAAGTCTGTTGCAGGTGACAGTTGAGAACGCCCCACTGGGGCAGTAGCTGTGTAGACTCTAAAGGCAGATTCAGCCAGACTGAACCATGTTACCTCGGAGGATGACAACAGATCCTTGTGGTGGGTTATCATACTTACATCGCGGGATACTGTTCCTCCTGTGCATCTGCTTTCATTGACTGAGGCAGGATTTCACACTGTAGCCCAGGCTGGCCTATCTAACTCATGACCTTGCTGCTTCTGCCTCTCAGATTCTGGGATTGCTGACCTGCACTACCCACCCAGCTTTGTTCTCTGTCATTTGTTTGTTTGTTTAGATTTGTTTTGAGACAGCGTTTCTTATTGTATAACCTAGGATGCCATGAAATTCACTCTGTAGACCAGGCTGCCCTCAAACTCACAAGGATCCTCCTGCCTCTGCCTCCAGAGTAGAGGGATTAGAGGCCTGTGCCACAGTCGCCAGCTCCTTCAGATCAACTTGTAAAGTGCCTCTAAGAGCCAGGTCACAATCTTATGTACAACCTGTAAGAAGCTCTGTTTCAGCCCAGCTGTCAAGCCAGACAGTTCAGTGAGGTTGGCAGTGTTCTGCACTGAGATGCAAACATTTAGGAAGCAGGACAGATACCATCTATAAGGACACTATGATGTAAAGCTTAAACGCAAAACAATAGCAAAACCCTGCAATGTGAAACTGAACATCTAACACCTTGTCACTTCACAGGTCACATGTTTGGCAACCTTGGCTATCCAAAACACAATGAAGCAGGAAATAAGCAGAAAGAGCCCCAGAATAGCCAAAACAAACATTGCCAAGTCTATGTGCTAAAGTTAACACATTTTACCCCTAGGAGAATCCCACAAGCCTTCCCTTGGAGCGGATTCACTCCTTCTTAGGTACAATTCTAATAAGTTTGATTATTTAACTTTCTCATTTACAGACGATTAAGATCGTCAAATTAAAAGGGGGCAGCCATCAAAGAAAATGAGATAGACTTGGATGGAAGGAGGCCATGATATACTGTCAAGCGAGAAGACATGTAAGTTAAAAACAGTACACATAGCATGACGCATTTCTATCACATGCATCTACACACCTCTCCATGGACAAAGGCCAGAGGTGAACTACACTAAGTTGCTAACACACTAATTATGCCTAGGCAATTTAGAAAACAGATATGGGTGTGTATATGCCCAAGAGGCACTGGAAGAAAGAGAAGACTTTGGCTCTGTGTATGTGTGTGTGAACCCAAGTGCGTGCATGTGTTTGTACAAGTATATGTTAGTGTATATAAGAGTGCATGTATGTTGTGTAAAGGCCAGCAGACAGCTTCCAGGACTCTTTCTCAGGCACCGTCTACCTTAATTTTTTAGGTTTTGTTTTCTTTGAGAGGGTTTTTCTACTGACTGTCCTGGAACTCACTGTGTAGGCCAGGCTGGCCTCGAACTCACAGAGATCTGCCTGCCTCTTCCCCCTCCCAAGTGCTGGGATTAAAGTTGTGTGCTACATACATGCCTAGTTTCTTTTTATTTTACTTTATGTGTATGAACATTCTGCCTACATGCATGTATGTGTACTGAGTGCATGTGGTGTCTGTCGAGGTCAGAAGGGAGAATCAGATCTCCAGGAACTGAAGTACGGATGGCTGTGAGCCACCATGTTGGTGCTGGACATGGAACCGAGGTGCTCCAAAAGAGCAACATGTGCTTTTAGCTACTGAGCCAGCTCTCTAGCCTCCACCACCTACATCATTTTTAAGATAGAGTTTCTCACTGGGACCTGGAACTTGTGATTAGAGTAGCTGGCTGATGAGTGAGCCCCAGAGCCTTCCCAGTGCTGGGGTTACAGATGCGCACCACCACACTGGGTGCTGTGTGGGTGCTGAGGATGGAATGTAGGTTCTTATGCTTGAATGTGAAGCACTTTATGGCGCCATCTCCCCAGCCTCACCGCTTTAATTTTCATACATTCCCGTTTCTTTCCAATGCAAATATACTTAGTTGGTAATTTGGATATTCATTATGGAAATTTGAATATTCATTACAAAATATTCACAGGTAGTGGTAGCATCAGAGCAAGCACACTGAGAACAAGCATAGAACTTAAAAACAGGCAATGAATAGGGTTCTTTGCAGTGGAGGCAAAAAAGACATCACTACTTCCAGCTTGGCACAGCCCTGATACTTTTAGAGGTATATCAACATGGAACACAGTATGTGTATGTAATACAGTTTACTTATGAGAGAACACGTGTGTGAAAATTTGGAAAAGGAAATTCATACACACATACACACACATGCACACACACACGCACACCCTATGTCACACACACACACGCACATCTTATGTCACACACACACACACACACACACACACACACACACACACACCCTATGTCAGTCCCTAACAATGAGAAGGAAAGATGCTTTAAAGTTGCTGGTTGGTTTTTGCTTTCGAGAAAATTGTTCTTTACACAGGCTAGGTTGGCCTTCCATGTGTGATCCTCCTGCCTCAGCCTTCAGAAGACTGGGGTTAGAGGTGTGTACCATCTCTCCCAGCAAAGATTCTGCTTTGTGTAAGAGCAGAAGTGATAAGAGTATGGAATGGTCCTCAACCTCAACATTAAAGAATCGCCTATTGTCTGCCAATTGCTAGTCCCTAAGAACACAGAAGTAAATGAAAGATAGTCCCTGCCAGAGCAGCTCCAGCAGCAGGCTGGCTATGAAAACATGCACATGGGGCCCAGTGTGAGCAGACCTATCAGGGAACTCTGGGTAAAACCTGGAGGAAAGGCACCGGAGGAAGAAGCTAACCCAGCCTGGGGCTTCAGTAAGATCACAGCAACCATGGCTATTCAAAAAGTAACTACTGTGTGGGACAGCATTTAAGCTTGATTAAATATAACCGTTGTGTGCCGGGTAAGCTCTGGCAGAAGGCTTGCATTTGATTCCCAGCACCCAAAGCTGGTGGCTGACAACTACCTGTAACTCTTACTCCAAGTTTTCTGATGCCCTCTTCTGGCTGCTGTGGGTACCACATGCATGTTCACAGAGTTAAATCCGTGCACAATGACAATAAATCTCTCTCTCTCTCTCTCTCTCTCTCTCTCTCTCTCTCTCTCTCTCTCTCTCTTAACAGAAAGATGATTACTGTATGGGATGGCACTTTAAGTAGACTTTGAATGGGAAGTGCACTACAGGACAAGAAGTGGTATGTACAAAAATCACAAGCCTTAAAGTTTCTCAGTGCTTTTAGATAGATAGTACATCTAAGACTTTTCTGGCAAAGAGAGGTGATGATGAACATTGGTGTGTGAGGTGGCATCTAAGCCATTTTATACTTGGAAATTACATGTCCTTTGTTATTTTGAAAAATATAGTCACACCTAAGTATATCCCAGACACACGAGGCACATCAAGTCACTGTAGTGTCAAACAATCCAGGGAAAACTCACTCTTCATCTGGAAAACAGAGGAATAGAAGCTACGGCAGCAGACTAGGTGGTTAAGCGTCTTGTGATGGGTGGCTAAAGCTTGGCTGACAGCTTGGCTGGATCTGGAATCCACTAAGCAGCTGGCCACACCTGTGAAGGATTTTGTAAGTAGGAAGACCAACCCTGAATGTGAGTGGCTCCTTTGGGTGGCAGCCACATAAAAGAAGGTCCAAGAGAAAAGCTGTTTTTGTTTGTTTGTTTGTTTTATCTCATTGACTTCTGATGAGTTCATTTACCTTGCTGCTGCAGCCACTGCTGGACTTCGTTCTTCCCTGAGATCAGAACCCAGCCTCTTTATGTTTCCTAGATGGACTAGGTATGTCTCCAGGAATCCTCTAGAAACCTCTTGGCACCAGATTGGCACTGCTGAGGTTCTCAGCCATGTGACTTGAACTGCTACCCAGGTCTCTAGCCCTCCAGCTCTTCAAAGATAGCTGTTGTTAGACGACTCGGGATCGACCGTCTTGTGGAAGGCAGGATAGCAGATCCCCATTTGCACTATACACTCATCACCTCCATTCAGCTCCTCTAGAGAGTTCTCACTAAACAGGTCACCTGTCACATCTGTATGTCTCAACATCCTGCTCACTTCTGTTGGTACTCTAGGACTTTGTGTGGGCATGATCACTTTCAGAAAGCCATCCTGCCAAGAAGCCCTTTCCTCCAAGTCTACAATCCTAGCATACAGTGCATGTATCTACCCACCTACCATGTGGTCTTGGACCTGTGAATTAAACTTTCCAACTCTACCAGGATACTTGGTCTTCTTCCCCCGATCCCTAACCAAGATGTAGCCTTGGCTGTCCTGGAACTTGATCTATAGACCAGGCTGGCCTTGAGTTTATAGAGACCTGCCTGCCTCTGCCTCTGCCTCTGCCTCTGCCTCTGCCTCTGCCTCTGCCTCTGCCTCTGCCTCTGCCTCTGCCTCTGCCTCT